>NC_142353.1:40890357-41219642 GCF_059441175.1 Urocampus carinirostris
TTTTAAACCATCTCCTTATTGCTAATGACTACATGCCTCTGGTTACATGCCTCTGGTTACATGCTAACAACTACCAGATCCAGCCCCAACTCTCACAATTGTCTAGTTACTTTTATTATCTACAATTATTTTTCACAACTAACGCTAAATGGCCTATTTTAATATTTGTTTTTAACAATACTGTATTATGTACTTTTCTCAAAAAAACAACAACCCCAAAAACAATTACAATATCCTAAATGTTGATAATTTTGCGCTTTTTGAGTATTTCTTCTTTGGGTATTTTTCAAGGAAACTAAAACCCTCAATTTATATATATATATGTATTATGCAAATTGGATAAAACATGTTGAAAGAAAATGTTTCTAATTGTTAGCTTAATGCTTGTTATTTAAGGTATTTGATCTTGCTGCTGAAAAAAAATACGGAAAACACCCTTAAATCTAGCTTTATCATAGAAAAGCATGCATTTCTTATACAACAAATATTTAATTTAAAAAAAAAAAAAAAACGAAAAATAAGCAATATGGAAAATAATCCATGCTCCGTTGTTATTAATGATCTTACCAGTTGTGACACTGTCTGAGCCAGGCTCACTTTCCCTTTGAGACTTGACTGCAACGACAGTCACCTGGTAGGTGACACCAGGTATCAGGTTGGGTAAGACAGTTTGTGAGTTGGAGCCATCCACTGTCAGAGTCTTCGCATTTCCTGAGGGTCCAAACAGTTCAGTGTAAGTCAACTGTATCCAGATAGTGTATGCGGTTTATTGCCATGTACTGTATTTACCGCACTATAAGGCGCACCGGGTTATAGGGTGCACCCCCAAAAAATAGTTTTTGGTCCTATATTTTCCATACATAAGGCGCACCGGATCATAAGGCGCTACAAAGGGAACGTCGACAAAACAGTCAGATGGTTCAGTCCAACTTATTACCCCCTTAACATTCCGAAATTTTGCAAAGAAGCAAATACGTGTCGCAGACACGTGCGGATGCGGTGTCCGTACGATGTCACCGAACAAACATTTCTTAGTTTCCATTTATTTTTTGCTGGCAACTGTGTGGACAGCAAAGTAAGAATTTTATTGTGCAGGGAAATGGGGTTCTTTACTGTGCATATGACAATAAACACTTTGAATTGAATTTAGTTTAAAAATAGACTCATCACAGAAACATCACGATAGTTCTAAAACAAGATACCGGGAAAATATAAATCCGCATACCTCACCTAAGTTCTCTTGCAGCCTTCACGTTTATTAATGATACGTAACCATGGTCTTTTTACAACCGTAAGTGTAGTAAATCCAGGAGAGTAAAATATTTACAAATACAGAATAGTAAAACATGTTTTATCTATGCCGTAGTGAAACCTAACTTGTGATTCACATTCATCTTTTTCGGCCAATTGCAGGCTTTGTTTCGCCCCTTTAGCCTATGCGAGCCTGTAAATAATAAAAAGGATCCGCCCCCTTTACCTCCGAATAACTTTAGCCAATAGTGATCGATTCAAATGATGATTGACACATTGGTTAGCCAATGAAACGCCGGTATATAAATCCCAGCATACACCGCGGACGACTTCGCCTTCGGGGGAAAATCTAGTCGGCGGCTGCTTGCTTTAGTTGCAAGACTTTGCGACTTAATATTGATCCATATATAAGGCGCACTGTATTATAAGGTGAATGGTCAGCTTTTGAAAAAAATAAAGGCTTTTAGGTGCGCCTTATAGTGCGGAAAATACAGTAGTTATTCCATTCATATTCAGGCTTTGTGTTTGTTGTCTCGACAGAACATATGACGGTGTCATCGTTCAATACAGAAAATATTCAAAAAGAATGCGACTGACCTCCATGAGCAGGAACATACGTGACCCTGTAGCTGTCCACTCGGGCCCTTGGGACTGCCCAGTGGACGGTAGCCGATGAGTCAGTGACATCTGAGAAGCGAATGCTTTTCGGTGGCCCTAGATCTGGTACATAAGACAAAGAAGGGAAAAAACGGAAGGTTGTGAGTCAATATGGTCCTCAGACGGGTGAACACCACAGAAGAACGTGAGAACAGGTGGGTCAATGCACATCTACACTACCATTCAAAAGTTTGTGGTCTCCCAGACGTTTATGTGTATATTAAACCCTTCCTTTTGATGGTCAGTCTCACACATGGCTTTTTCTTTACCATTCTGCTTAAAGACAAGTATCTTGGAGTCACCACTTCACTGTAGATGTTGATACAAGTGTTTTGGGGGTTCTATTCAACCAAGCTGCCAGTTAAGGACCTGTAAGGCGTCCATTTCTCAAACTACAGACTCTAATGCATTTTTCCTCTTGCTTGGTTGGACTCCCACTTCTCTTTCTACTCTGCTTAGAGCCTGTGCTTTTCTCTGAAGGAAGTAGTACACCGTTTTGGATCTTCAGTTTCCTGGCAATTTCGCTCATGAAATTGCCTTATTTCTCAGAGCAGGAATAGACTGTCGAGTTTCACATGAAAGTTCTCTTTTTCTGGCTATTCTGAAAGTGAAATCACACCCACAGAAATGATGCTCCAGACACTTGACCAGCTCAAAGTAAGGCTACCTTTAATGTTTTTTTCAACCAGCTAAACTGTTTTCAGCTGAGATAACATAATAGCACAAAGGTTTTGAAATCATTTGTTAACCTTTTAACGCAATCAGCAGACACAATTTGCTATTAGACACTGGAGTTCTGGTTGCTGGAAATGGGCCTCCATACACCTATGTAGGTATTGCATTGAGAAGCAGACATTTGCAGCTAAAAATTCATTGACCATGTTAAAAATGTATGGGGTGTATTACTGATTAGTTTGATGTTATCTCCATAAAAAAACAGAGATGTTCCTCTTAAATAAATGACATTTCTAAACGAGCCCAAACTTTTGAACGGTAGTGTAATTAGGCACGAAATCAAGCAGAAAAGACCAAAGTCCTTCAATAAAAGACATAGAAGAAATAAGAAGAAGAGCGTGAGATTGTGAAGTGATGTCGGCGTACAAAAGAAGACCAGTGCAAGCCGGCGCACTTCCCAGTAACGGCCAGTTCAACAGTATCTTGCGTGACAGAACTGAGGAGATTAACTTGCCCCCGTTTCATGGAGAGACAAAACATCCGACACACAACCCAAGAGTAAAGCATTACCCTCAGGGAGAAAAAGGGACACAGACAACAGTTTTACAAGCGAAGGACGACAGAGGTGGGTAGTAATGAGTTACTCCGTATACTTGAGTAAGTTTTGAGACATTTTGTACTTCTAGGAGTATTTTTAATCTCTATACTTTTTACTTTTATTTCAGTAAATTTGTGAAGAAGAAACAGTATTCTGACTCTGCTTCATTAGGCTACATTGAAGCCGTTACTTAAATCCTATCCACGACAGTACGCGTCTGTCTATCTCTGCTAGGGTGCATTTATTTTGTCGGAGACCTCGTTTCTTTTATCTATATTTGACCAGTGACCCAAACAACCACCAGGTGCGACTTGTGAGAAGGGTTATGATGGTTATTTTTTCCTGTACTGTATGTGCAATGTATATATCTGTAAAGTTTTTGGCTATTCTACCCACCTCTGTTTGATGGGGACAGTTCCCCCGCCCCCTTCCCAGTTGCAAAGACATCACTGGCCGGAATAGTACACAAAGATGATATATCACAACAAATTTGCAGGAAAGCTCAGTAAACATTCTGAGTGATCGCCAACTGCATTGATTGTAGTTTTTTTGTTCGTAATCTCCCATTTTGAATGAAAGCTGCAGTTTGTTTGAACCACTCAGGATCATGGAGGACAAAAACTGCCAGAATTAAATATAAATAATTAGATGGATAAATAAACAAATAGTGAAAATAAAAAACATAAAATTTAAATAAATAAGAACAAAAATGGATTCAATGATATGCATTTATGTAAAAAAAAAGAATCAAAATCTGAATATAAAGTGGATGTCACAGTTACATATTTCATTGCATGTACTTGATTTATCTTTATTCTGTATTATTATTATTTACATTATTATATAAGTTGCAGATTTATTTTTCAATTAATTTTAATACAATTTAATAGCTTTATCTTTACATTTGATTTAACAATTTTGTTTTTTAATCATCGGTTTTACTATGCATTGTTGTTTTTCTTTCAATTTATTTTAAATTATTTTGTTATTTATTTTGTATTATTATTTATATTACTACATATTTTGCAGGATATATTTCCAGCTTTATTTTCATATTCATTTTAAAATGAACAATGTAGTTCATTTTGGATGTAGTTTTACATTTATATGCTGCTGTTTTTCTTCCTATTTCTTTCTATTTTATTTATTTTGTATTACTGTATGATTTGTATTATTCATATTTTTTGTAGGATATATTTGCAGCTTTATTCTTTGTTTATTTTTTGTCAAGAACCAGATCCGGGTCAGGAGCCAAACACGTGACGTTCTCACACAAGCTCTTTATTTTACAGGCAATGGGGAGTCATGCACGTTAGGCAGCGGTCTGGTGTGGAAAGACAGGAAGCCAGAGACCGACGGGATCAATTCCAATTGCCAGAGTTGATATCGGACAGACGGGATCGATACCGGACAAGGCAGGACAGACAGGATGGATAATGAAACAGGATATCAAAAATAAACAGGACAAACAAGACGGGAACAAAAACTGGAGAGAATAATAAACAGGACAAAAATAGACGGGAACAATACCGGACTGGAAATAACAACAGGAAAACAAGACCGAGTCAGGACCCACGTCTTGTGAGGCAGAGGTTCGTTGACGGACTGACGAACTAAGAGAGAGCTTAAAAATACGGAAAGCCAATCTGTCACTGGGCGGGGCGAAGTGGGCGCCATGGCAACTGTGACAGTTTACAAGCAACTGATTTTTATTATTAGATTTTCCTATTTATTCATATATTGTTATTTTTACAATTTATTCGATTTTTTAAAATATTTTGTCTCATAATTTATATTTTTTATATATATTTTTAGGATTTTTTTCAGCATTACTTCAATATTCATTTTAATATGAGCAATTTGGATTTTAATTTTTACATTTACCTTAGAGTTTACTTTTTGGTTGTTTTTCTTTCTATTTACTTTAGCTGAATTCCTAATAATTACTTGCATTCATATATATTTTTGTATGTATGTATCTATTAATTTATTTGTTTAAAATTCAGGCAAATTTGGTCCCCCATACAGGATTACTGGTGAAAAACCAGACATGGACATAAGTTGAGACAAACACGACCGCTTCATTACAATGCATTTTGAAAATTCTTCTGTTGAAAGAAACAAATGTAAATATTTGCAAATGGCTTGCGGTCCATTTTTGGGTTAGTAGACAAATAACAAAACATCCACAACCTGCGCCTACCCATGCTTGTAAAAAACATACATACTAGAAGAAAAACATGGATCACGTTGACGAGACAGAAGTGAAACTCCCTTCCCAATTTCCTTTTAAGCTGTACCTGTTCTCACCCCTTCGATTACAGACTCGGAGCGCTTTCCCAAAATGAGTCCAAAGATTTCAATTTTGTACTGCGTGTCTTCGTTGAGTTGTGTTACTCGTGCGCTTCTCTCTTCGCCGGCCAAAACAAGCTCTCGGGGTTGGTCCGGGTTGTCGGCCCGGCTCACCATGACCACAAAGGTGTCAAAAGCATCATCTTCTGCCGTCCAGGCCATCTGAAAGCTGTCGGGAGTGATGTCGGACAACACGAGATCCTGCACTTTTGGTTCGGTCTCTGAGTGACAAGGAAAAGTCAGTTTGGCTGTTCTGTGAAACTCCCGAATGCACATAAAGTCGAGGCCTGAGGGCTACATCCGGCACACCAGAAGATTTTCTATGGTTTCTGTATTATTGCTTCTACGGGAGAAAGTTTTGTTTTTGTTTAACGGATGTTTGCACTTTATTTTATTGTATTTCACCACAGTTAGATTTTTTTAAATTCCAGTTACATGAATAAAAGAAGATTGCAATAATTGTTGTCTTTTCTATGGAGTCAATTTAGCCCACTTTTGCTAAAATACTAACGTTTGTCTACTGATGGTCCCTGAGTAATAGCAGCTTCTTTCCTTGTACGTAAGTAAAATCAGGTTTATTAGTGAAGCCCTTAATCACAAAAAGTATCAAAGGACTGTTGTTGTAGAAAATAAACTTGCATTTGTAGAATAGATTTGCATACATTTAGAAATAAATGTAGAAAGACTTGCTTACAGTTGGGAGAAATGTTGCTTACATCTCGGGAAGGTCTAGGCGGACGAATTAGTATAAACAATCCTCCTTAAGGGAGGACAAGAGATAACGGCAAAGGGCAAGGTGACAAACTGGCATAAACTTAAAAACACTTCCAAATAAGGACGGAACCCTGGGCATGTACACGTGAAAGGGTGTAGCGTGAAAAGGGACGGGGCCAAACCGGGTACATGTGCTATGTGGAAACTATAAAGACCCACGCATATCTGAGATTCGCTGAGTTTTCTTGTTGAAATTGTGTATCAATAAAAAAGAGCTCCCTCTTACGTCATTTGATTCCTGCATCCTCTTTGAACACGTATGAGACGATTCAACAAATTGGTCTTATCTTCATCACTGTAAGCTTAGATTATAACACTTCCCCTAAGGATGCATATTGTATCTCAGAGTTCAGAGCATTCTATAGCACCGAGGCCTGAATAAAGAACACTCTGGCATCTGAGGATTTCTTCTTGGCTCTTGGAATCACGAGTAGACCGAGTGAAGGCAGGAACACAGGAGGAAGTTAAATCATGACAATATGAGAGTCCTCGTAAAAATTTGCATGTCAGTTAAATGTAAATGGTCTGCATTTATATAGCGCTTTTCAAATCAATGAAGACCTCCCAAAGCGCTTCACAATGTGCTTCACACTTATTCCCTTTCACACACTAACTAACTGATAGCAGCGTCAACCATGCAAGGCAACTACCTGCTATCAGGGGCATTAGGGATTCAGTGTCTTGCCCAAAGACCCTTCGACTCATAACACGGAGGAATCGAACCTGCGACCTCTTGATCCCAAGACGAGCGCTCAACTTCCTGAGCTAAAGCCGCCCAGTTATTTAAGAGGAGTTGTATGGGGATTTCTATATCAAGGAAATCCGTCCGGCATGGGGTCTGGGTGGTTGGCGCGTCAACCCCATGGTGAGGAGGTCCAGGGTTTAATTCCAGCTATTGGCCTCCCCATGCGGATTACGCATATTTCCCCGTGCCTGCGTGGGTTTCCTCCGGCCACTCCAGTTTCCTCCCACATTCTAAAAACATGTGTGTCAGTTAGGATGGCGAGTAAAAAAAAACCTTTCTACTAGAAAATCACAATAACCTGGCACTAGTGAGGTTTGCAGGTACCTCAGCTGTCACTAGGGGGCACCCTGGTGCCCGTAGGCACCACGTTGGAGACCCCTGGTAGAGTGCAACCGAAAAAGAGTGTACAAAGAAGAATGTAAACAACGTCAGCTTAAATTGACCAAACAGCCACATTCTTCTTCTCATTTTGTTGCTCTGTCTTTTACAAGGTTTTTTGTTTTTGAGGGTGCCCATATCAGCACGATGGTGGACAATTACGTCAGCTCCCGAATGTTATGTTAAATAAATACACATTTCTTGACCTACTAGTGTTTAAAAAAATTCTTTTATATGAAAGTTTTGCTATAGTTTTTCTATTCAAATCAATGTGTTTTTCTTGAATATATAAATGAAAGAGACTCCCCTACTTACGAACATTCGGGTTACGAACAACGGTACATACGGACATTTTTTTCGGGATGTCGAAAAATATCCGGACATTGCTGTAAGTTAGATTTAGTATTGTGCATCTTTTTACGAGTACAGGACATTACTGTAGTGCTTCTTTCCGCCACTACCAGCAAGTGGCGCTGTGAGAGGTCATTCACTATCCACCTGAAGAAGAAATCCGGCTTCCTCTTCCTAGTTCGTGTGTAAACATATTATAATGTATCTCTAGTGCGCTAAGAACTTTAACGTTTTTATTGTTTAATGTCTCGTACATCCATTCAATATGCTTGGTGTAAACTGTTAAGAAGAGGCGAGGCGTTTCTTTTGAAATGGAAGTGGAATAAGAAAGCTTGATGCGGTTGAGAAAATGGTTGAATCGCTTTTTTTCTGCCACCTTTTACAACGTAGGAGGAAGTAGCCATACTCTTGAAGCCCATCTTCCAAAAGTAAGTTAAACTTCACTTTATTCATCTTCATAGAGCATGTATTATTTAATTAAATGTTTTCAGTACAAAACAATACAAGTTACTTATACAAGACTGAAACATACTTATATACATTATTAAACATACTTATATAAAGCTTAAACATACAAAATTGTCATGATTACCGATGTGAATCACCTATGCCTACTCATTTGGCGCCTACCGCTGCGGGCTCTGATTGGCTCCCTGTCCCTATATTAACCCAGTCCTGTCACTCTCCTTTTGTCAGTCTGTCTGTGCACCTCTGTTTATACAAGGCAAGCCTTTTTCGACCCTGACTCCTGCCTGTCCTGTTTTTTCTCCCGTTTGTCTCCGGCTATGACCTGTTTTGATCCCTACTACGTCTACTCTCCCGTCCTGGCTTACGACTCGTTTCCGACCCCGAGTAAGCTTTGCTCTCCTAAACCCGGCTACCGACCAGTTTTTCCGTCCCTGACACCGCCATCGCTTGCTACGGAAGATCCACTTCCGTGTTCGGATCACAATCCGATCGCGAGAGCGACTTCCTGCGTCCAGCGAACACCGGATCATGGGCACAGCCCTTCCTCTTTCTTTCAATAAAACTTGTGGTAAACGTTACGCAATTGGGTTCTGTTTCTGTTCTGGTTCTGACACAAAATATTGCAAAGTTCGAACAAATTCAACCAATGAACGATTGTCCGGAACGTATCTCGTTCATAAGTAGGTGAGCGTCTGTATATTTTTTCCACAAGAAGGCGCTATTCAATACACAATGTCCCTTTGAAACACCACCAAATGAGAAAATCTTAGGGGTCCAACTAAATCTCTGTTTTCCTCACGAGGAAAAAAAATACATGAGGCAATTGTTGTGGGAAGAAGCAGTAGAGAAGAGAAACGGGAAAGACAAATCCCAGGGAGCTGTCACTCTTCATTAGCCACCAGCGGCAGCTTCAACTGGTCAAGGCAACAGAAGACGGGTCACATCCATCAGCTTACATGCAAGAGCTCGCTACTCTCAACAGCACCGCTTCCTCCACGCGCACCCCCACATCTTGGGGGCCAAGCAAATCGGGGCACACAAAAGCAAGCTTGTTCATTGGATGAGGTTACACAGCGCCTGCAGTAACAAGGATCTACCAGAAAAAGAATATACAATTCTAACCTTGGCTTTCTCAATAAAATGTAGATATGAATACTAAAGGGATGCTTTCTATTAACACATATGTTATTTTGGAGATGATCATCACAAGGATGTAAGAACCGCGTGACAAAAACTGCGCCTTCAGTTGTACTCCGTGCTAGACTTGTGGATTTGTGGTGCGTTTGTATTCCAAACACGTGGTTACCCTACATAGGAGCTACTCTAGTTTGAGGAATTCAAGATACAAGATTCAAAAATTTTGCCTGACACATGTGAGAAAATTCAAGAATTTCCAGATGCTACCACTAGAGGCCCGAGTGCTCTTGGCCAGGGGTGGCTTACCCGGTCCTGGAGAGCCGCATGTCCTGCATGTTTTGGAGGTTTCTCTGCTCCAACACAGCTTGTTAGTAAGCTTTGTGAGCGCTTGATAACGATCCAGGTGATTGGAATCATCTGTATTGGAGCAGAGAAACTCCAAACACATGCAGGACATGCAGCTCTCCAGGACCGGGTTAGCAACCCCTGCTCTAGACCATTGACCACCAGAATCAGCTAGTCCCAGTTAGCATTAGTTATGAATATTTGTTTCTTTTTAAGTTATGTTTGAAATGTTTGAAGACTAAGTACTTATTTAAGGTAAATATTTCAAACAAACTTAACGTGATAAACGGTAGTTGTATCACTACACTTCAAGCATGACTTATGTAAAGTCAAATATACTTGTTCTAAAATCTGACTTCAGTGTTTGAGGGCAAACTCTGAGAGAAGGGTGTGGTAAACCACCTTTGCTTTGGACCGTGTCTTTGGTTTCAGTCTGTGCAAAAAACAATGACTTATCACCTCGCCTGGGGTGTTGGGAGTATGTGCCTAGCACGTCCTATTACTCCTCCTCCCATTCTTCATTCATGCTTGAGAAATTTGCATCGATGACGGCGCAGACCAATCAGCCAGAGGCTTGGTCATGGGGCATGAACATTTCATCTGCATGGGTGATAAGAAAGAGGAGACACCGGAACCTCGTTGTCTTCTGCACACGATAGTAATTGACACAGGCAGAATTACCTGATTTGTTCAACTCTTTGATTCGGCTAAATAAATTGATATGTGGACTATATTCGGCGCTCGGCTCAATAATTTCCCTGAATTTAGAACATGCTCCAACAGTAAGGGATTACACACGACACGTGAAGTGTCTTTGAAGTCAGATTGTAGTTTAGGAAATGTTAAAACCTTACAGTACCAGGAAATACGAGGGGTCACTTCTGTAATTCTCACATTTGTGAACAATACACAATTTAGTCTGTGTTTTTAGTGAGGAATTAGTATTCCAAAATAGCCGAAAGATCCAAAAAGTTGATTCAGACAGTTATGATTCCCAAGTGATTCAAGCTAATTGGGCGTTCTATCAGTTATTTTTTATGTTTTGCTTTGAGTGAGAGGATTTAATCCCTCCTGTAATGTCTTTCTTGCCGTCAGTTCCTGCATTCAAATCATGAAATGTCAGATAAAATGAAATAATGGTTTGATCGACTATTTGCATGCCGACAATTGACCGCCTCGGGTGCATGCCATATTCTGCATGCCCTCAGAAGCCCCTGGCACATACGCATACAAGTCCAGGGGGGAGCAATAAAAAGCAGCCTGAGAGTGAAGTCTTGGAGGGACTGGAGATGCATACAGACGAGCCGGCTCATACAAACTGACAAAGGCTTCGGGGTTTTGATTTCATTCCTTTCTAGACTGATTTAGGTCTTGAAAATGTTGAATGATTACAATTCTCATAACTGTAAACAAACTCGGGATGAATTACATTTTTACTCGATGCAAATTTCCCAAGTGATGAAAATATTCTCAAGTGATTTCACTTTATCTTGTACAGCTATTGACAAAGTTAAATCTAATGTATTGTAATACATAATGACAGTAATTGGTATTATGGGTGAACTCTACCACCGCCTCTTTTAGAAATTTGATAGGCAAGGCCTGACTGAGTACATCTGTGGGTTTTGCAAATTATTTCCTGTAGTATTTTCCCAGGTGCTTGCATTTGAAACATGCATCTGCACCGTAGTGGGAGTGAACACATTCGACTAGCTCGCGGGAACAAGAAATTCAGCTCCTTTCATCAGTAAAAATTAGAAATTGACTTCAGTCCAAACAGTGGAGCATTAGTAATGATAATGATAATGTTTAAAACAATAATAATGATAATATCAAAGTTTTTCATACATTTACTCCTCCATTAGTTCTATTTATTAAATTATAACTTGAGGGGCTGTAGTAAATTCAAAATCCCAAAGGTGAGAACAACCAGGAAAAGTATGTGTGTGTCTGTGTGTGGAGTCAAACTTTGGAATAATTTACAAGATGAGATCAAACAATGTCCAACTATCCATGTGT
Organism: Urocampus carinirostris; assembly: GCF_059441175.1. NCBI lineage: Eukaryota > Metazoa > Chordata > Actinopteri > Syngnathiformes > Syngnathidae > Urocampus > Urocampus carinirostris. The sequence goes on from NC_142353.1 coordinate 40,902,108, forward strand.
TCAAATTTAAATACAAAAAAACATTACTGGCGAAATACAGGGATGAAAAAAATGGGATCTGAGGGAGATTGGAAATACTGCGTTAAAACTATGGTTAACTTGTTGTTATTGTTGCTATTATTATATCAGAACTGTTATTATAAATATTATGTTTATTTTTATTGTTGTTATTATTATTGGTGCCGCAGTGACATTTGGTATCTAGGCGCATTATGACGTTGAGGGATGGGTATTGCGAAGTTTAGTGTATGGAATATGTGATTTCTGTAATTATTATAATTATTGATATCTGACCTATGTATATTCATGAGTTTTTTTAATATTAGACATAAGAGGAAAGGAGGATTTTTAAAATGTATTTAACAGGGAAGATAAAGGGGTAGGAAAAATTAGCATCTGCTTCTGACTACCCTTTTCGAACATGTTATGTCACATTATTTTGTTGTTGACTCATTGTTTTTGTCCCGTTTTTATTTTAATGTTCGGAATAAAAGTTTTCGTTCATTCATTCATTCATTCATTCATTCATTTACTCATGTTTCCCGTTTTACCGTAATGCCTCTACTAATTATTAACTGGTCTAATGGTTTTTGCAAGACATGCATGGGACAACCATAGTAAGATCAGCAATTTCTCAGTTCCTAGATTTGTTTAGCGACAGTTGCTAAAATTTGCTATATATATTTAATATATATATGTCATGATTACCGATGTGAATCACCTGTGCCCGCTCTTTTGGCGTCAACTGCCTTGGACTCTGATTGGCTCCCTGTCCCTATTTAAACCCACTCTTATCTGTCCCCTTTCGTCAGTCCGTCTGCGAACCTCAGTTTACACTAGGCAAGCCTTTTTCGACCCTGACTCCCACCTGTATTTTGCTCCTGTCTGTCCCCCTGCTTCGACACGTTTTTTGATCCTGACCATTTCTACTCCCCCGTCCCGGCTTTCGACACGTTTTTTGATCCTGACCATTTCTACTCTCCCGTCCCGGCTTTCGACCTCTTTATGTCCCCGAACACATCTACTGTCCTTTCCTGGCTTACGACTCGCTTACGACCCCGACAACGTTTTTGCTCTCCTGTCCCGGCTACTGACCCATTTTTCCAATTCTGCCAAAATAAGATGAGTTACATTCGAAATGAGCAATATTTTCTCTCAAATGGGTGAATTTCCATTACCTCTTTGCAGGATATGTTTGTAAATATCTATGATTTGTATTCAATTTATGTTTTAGTGTGTGAGTGGCATATCTGGCAAAATGTACTTGTTCTGTGTTTGCTTTCATCTCAAAATGTTTTCACAGCATTGTAATTATTTATGCTCACAAAGAAGAAAGAACAAAACCTTCCCTCAATGCCGAGTTTAAACCAAATACATTTTTCAGTGGCATGGCAGATAGCAATTATTCCATCTTTTATAAAATAAACATTCCTTGAGTGAAGTAATTTCGTAATTGCTGTTTTCAGTTTCTAAAAGATGAACGTATGAAATGTTTTTTTTACTCTTGGCAGAATTCCATAAAGAAAAATTGGACAGTCTCAACTACCCCTCATTTGGAAAGCCCAAATAAATAATCGCTCACAGTGTAAAGAAGCAAGAGATGAATGAAGCAAAGGAAAGAGCAATGCCCCATCAATGACCATGCTTATACCTGTGATGGTGTCTGCAAAGACAGGCTTTAGGAAGAGACCCCTGTGCACCCCGGACAGACTGGCCCTGTACCAGGTGGCAGGGGCCAGGCCAGAGATGACAAGGTCACGAGCATGGGCGGGCACTGTTTGATTTTGCCACTCGGCGCCCGTCTCTGCATCGGTAACCTCGACCAGAAAGCCTTCAAAAGCCCCTTCCTCTGCAGACCAGGACAGGAGGAAGCTGTCCCATGACACGTCGCTGATAGTGACATTAGCCACCGAGGGCTTCTTCTCCGCTGGGTGATAAAAAACATATCAACAGGGAGTTACAGAATGGTGACAAAGGAAAAAAAGGAAGTGGTTCGACCAGATGCTCTGATTGGGCTCCTACTTTTGTATCCTGAGTAGAAATTCTATGCTACAAAAAAATGTACATTGTATCTGTTACAAAAATCCAACTCAATAGTCCAAAGAGAACAGTTGGGTGCATTAAAAACACCAAACTGTCATAATTACTTTGGCGCCAAGTGCCTTGGACTCTGATTGGCTCCCTGTTCCTATTTAAACCTACTCCTATCTGTCCCCTGTTCAGTCCGTCTGTGAACCTCAGTTTACACTAGGCAAGCCTTTTTCTACCCTGACTCCCACCTGTTTTTTGCTCCTGTCTGTCCCCCGGCTTCGACCCGTTTTTGATCCTGATCACGTCTACTCTCCTGTCCCAGCTTTTGACCTTTTTTTTGTCCTCGACCACGTCTACTCTCCTTTCCTGGCTTAGGACTCGCTTCCGACCCCGACCACACTTTTGCTCTCCTGTCCCGGCTACCGATACGTTTTCTGTTCCCGACACCGCCATCGCTCACCACGGAAGTCTCACTTCCGCTTTCAGAGCGACCTGGTTCCCGCGCCCAGCGATCACTGGATCGTGGGGCAACACTTTTCTTTCTTCCAATTCAACTGAGAGAAACGTAACCCGGTGGGCCATGTCTCCGTTATGGTCTTGACACAACCATTATTTACCAAATCCAATATTCTCAAATGTCTTCATTCAGTTCGGGGTTTGGCAACCCAAAATATTACCATATTTGACCCAAATATACATATATATATATATATATATATATATATATATATATATATATATATATATATACACATATATATATATATATATTTGATTATTTATATGCATCTGAAACTCATGACAAAAAGTTACCGGACACCAGAGCAGACAACTCTGAGAAGTTGCCTACCCCGCTATAAAGTTGCCTGCCCCATTTTTCAAAACTTGAAACACAATAAGACAACTAATCACAAGAAAAAAAACATTGTTGCACTTTTAAATTAAGTTTATTATAAATCTGCCTATAACATTCATTGCATGTATATGACATCGCTGTTTTCCATCTGCCATCAGGATGTACCTGTATTAACTCATCTTCATTCACGCATGTTTGCGTTGCGTCGTCTGCTACAAGCCACGTGAACTCCTCTTATCACGATGCTTTTAATGTAAGTGTATGTTTTGTAGCGTCATACATTTTGTTAGCTTTTTTTGAATCTATCTTCTGGGCCTGATGTTTTGGCTTGATTCCTAACCACGTATCCATTTTTCTTGTGTTCTCTGTGTGTCTACATTGGAATATGACATGTAAATGCACAACCTTATACGCTCGGGAGAGTCCGGAAGCAGGAAGTTATTCGATGCAGGCTTCTGATTGGCTGCAGAGTATGCAAATTGCCAAACAAACCGACATTTCCAAATCAAACGATGATTTCGAAAACGGAATAAAGCAAACGTTTGTTTTCTTCTTGAAAAAGTTGTCGGCCACCCGGGTGGAGACGTTTTGTAAGTTGTACGCCCAACGTAAGAGATGCATGCCCCGTATTTCAGACACTGTTATATGGCAGGTATTTATACACGTACTTCTACATATGGCAAGACTGGTCCTCCATATACTATATTACCGTGTGTCAGAGAAGGCGTAAAGGTTAAAAGCATCGGCAAAGACGAGCAAGGCAGCTTGTGTATGTTAATGACCGGGAATAAGCCATTAACATTTGAAGGTGCGGCGTAGTCCTGCCAGAACGGCAGAAAGTACGCTGTCCACTTCAAACTCATGCAGAAGCCATGCGGAACAATGCACAAAAGCCTGCAAACGGAGTCCATTATGCGACCGGCATTCAGAAGATAGATTAAACGGAGATGAAGATGGAGGGTGCAGATAAACGTCCTATTATTCTCTGATAGCAGACGTCGTGAAAGAAAGCCTGGCTTGAAATCAAACCAAGCATCTTTGCTAAGGCGGTCAAATCAATTGTTTGAACTTTTGGGAAGTTTTTTGGGTGGTGGGGGTCCTAATTACGTGATAAAGACAAAGTTTAGAAAATGGAGTACGCTGTGCGAAATTCAGTGTCAGCCAAAGTGTTATCAGACCTCAGTTGAGTTTTATGAAAGGCGGGTCAACATTTGAAAAACATTTTCTATGCATGCGGCCTTACTACTGTGTTTCAGCAAAATCATATTTCATCTGCTCAATAAGTGTTTCCCAAAAAGTGCCTTGGCAAAATAACGCTAAGAAAAGACAAACATCACTGTGTGTCACGGTTGCCCATTGCCCTCACTTGGCTCCGCCCATTTGGCGCCAGCTGCGGTTCGTTGCCTCATTGGCTTCCCTCCTATTTAAGCTCAGTGCTCTCACTCACGCCTTGTCAGTCCGTCAACAAACCTCTGCACCCACAAGACATGTGTTTTGTCTCTGTCCAGTATCCTGCTTGTGTATCCTGTTCGGTATCGATCCCGTCTATTTCGTCCTGTTTGACATCTGACTCCAGTCCCCAGTGTCTGGTATAGATCCCGTCTGTCTCGTCCTGTTTGATATCTGACTCCAGTCTCCAGTATCGGGTATCGATCCCGTCTATCTCGTGCTGTTTGGTATCTGACTCCATTCTCCAGTATCTGGTATTGATCCCGTCTGTCTCGTCCTGTCTGATATCTGACTCCAGTCTCCAATGTCTAGTATTGATCCCGACTGTCTCATCATGTCTGATATCTTGCTACGGTCTCCAGTATCGGGATACGATCCCGTCTATCTTGTCCTGTTTGATATCTGACTCCAGTCTCCAGTATCAGGTATCAATCCCGTCTAAGTCGTCCTGTTTGATATCTGACTCCAGTCCCCAGTGCCTGGTATCGATTCCGTCTATCTCGTCCTGTTTGATATCTGACTCCAGTCTCCAGTATCGGGTATCGATCCCGTCTATGTCGTCCTGTTTATTATCTGACTCCATTCTCCAGTATCTGGTATCGATCCCGTCTGTCTCGTCCTGTCTGATATCTGACTCCAGTCTCTATCCTGTCTGTCTCGTCCTGTCCGGTTATGATTACCGATTTAAATTACCTGTGCCCGCTCATTTGGGGCCAGCCGCTGGGGGCCATCTGATTGGCTCCCTGTCCTTTTTCAAACCCATTCCTGTCACTCTCCGGTTGTCAGTCCGTCTGCGAACCTCTGTTGATACAAGGCAATCCTTTTTGACCCGGACTCACGTTTTTGCACCTTTTTTCCACCTGCCCGTTCCTGTTCTCCCCGTTCGTCTCTGGCTCCGACCTGTTTGTTGATCCTGACCTTGTTTGCTCTCCTGTCCCGGCTACCAAGCCATTTTTCCGTCCCTACACCGCCATCACCCGCTACGGAAGATCCACTTCTGTATTCGGACCACAATCCGAATGCGAGAACGACTTGCTTCCCGGAGCCCGTCCTCTTTCTTTCAATAACACTTGTGGTTAACATTACGCAATTGGGTCCTGATTCTGTTCTGGTCGTGACAAAATCGGCCCTTACATTATCGTCTTCAAGACAGTCCTGAAGTGAAGCGCTTTGCATTGCATTAATAATGCTGCTATTGAAGGAAATATTATTAGAAGTTTTTGGGTTGGCTGGTCATTTTTAATTATTAATTCTTCTAAACGTGAATATATTATAATATCTGTGGTTGAAATTGCACAATCCTTTAATTTTATAGATCTGAGAACTGGAGTAGTTTTCTTTATGTGGGTCGTGGTTTGTAACTAGGTTGGGATGGTACAGTGGAACCTCGGTTTTCGAACGACTCACAGTTCGAACAAACCGAAGTCCGAACAAAAAATTCGAGAAATTGCTTCGTGGTTCGGACAAAAATCGGAGTTCAAACGCCGGTACGACAGCTATGGCTAACTGTAGTGCAGTGGTACAGTCTAGGGGTGGATGTTTCACATTACAATTTTTTACACCTTTTAATTTTTTTTAGGTGCAATTGCACCTCCACTACACTAGGGGACGTCCGAAATTAAACAAATTTGTAGCAAATGGGCCGAGTTACAGAATTTCGTCGAACTCCACCACCCCGATGAAGCTGCAGCCACCAGAGTCATCAATGACTTTAACGACACTGTCATGAACCACTTCCGAAAAGTGCTAAAAAGAAGGCAGAAGCAAGTGTCATTGGATAGATATTTTAAGAGAAAAGAACATCCTGTAGCCGAGTCATCCGTAGCAAAAAATGTGTGAGCACCCCTCAGACAGAAGAGCTCCCCCAAGTTTTTATGGAAGGGGACTCTCCTTCCAAACAATAATTTTCCTTCCTCCTCCATCCCTCTCCACCGTCCATCTGCGCCTTCTGCTGACCGCCACAAAGCTAAAAAATCCTATTCATAATTCTTTTCTTTATCCTTTTTTTATTTTTACACGTTTATGTTAGCGTATTCCCCTGCCCACTGCCCGGAGATGGCTGGGATGGGCTCCAGCCCCCCCACGACCCTAATGAGGATAAGCGGTACGGCTAATGAGAGATGTTAGCGTAATCTTTCGTACGGAAGATTACGATAACGCGAACGTACGATTAGCCTGGGTTACATTTATGTTTATGTTATTTGCGTCTTAAAGGTAAACAAAGGTAAACATTCAGGGTGTTGGAACAGATTAAAACGATTTACATTATTTGTAATGGGAAAAATGATTTCGGTGTTCGAACAAATCGCTTTTCGAACAGGGTTCTGGAACGGATTTTGGTCGAGAACCGAGGTTCCACTGTAGTTCCTGAAGTCAGACAAGTTGAGAAGCACTAGTTAAACCACAATCATCCACTTTCGATTGCACGGTGGACTGTATCCTCCTCTGCCGTTTTATTGCAAGTATCACATTCAATTCACATCAAATTCATGTAATCCTCTCAATGACTCTAAGTAAAGCAACCATCTCAACCTGGTCTCATCTCCACCCTTCCTCCTCTCTGCAATCTCTGCTGTAAAACCGATCAAATCCATCTCGGTGTCTGGAGACGATAAAGGCTGCCGATCGGTGCAGGCCGTGGATTAGGGGCTGCTTATTTTGGAAGAGCACGTTTTAACAGGACTCCCAGCATGTGGTCTTTTATCTGACGCACCCAGAGTTCATCGTGGTCAAATCGCACAAAACCAGAGGGAGCAAGGCTCACGTCGACAATTACCACATGAATGAACCTTGTTCAATGCCGCCTCACACCACCACTGACATCACCATGCCCATTATGGTGCCGTCCTAAAATACACAATGAAATGTTATTTATAACACTCCCCCATCGCCTAATATTTTGGTTTCTGTCCCTAAATGTTGGATCATGATGCAGAAGTGAAAAATAAAATGAGTGGCTTGGAGGCAGTTTGAGCAGTTTAAGGAATTACATTATTATATTGTTTCATTTTTAGAACTTTTATAGCCAATCAGTGCCTGAACGTATAGACAGGGTTGGGTAGGGTTACTTTAACTTGATTACTTTCAATTACTTTTGGATTACTCTAATACTAAATATGCTAATAAAAGACAAAATAAACTAAATATGAATAAAATCACAAAATTTTGTGCAGGCTTGGGGAGTAACGGAAAACATGGAACGGCAAAAATGATGTTGGCAAGCTGTTTGGATTTATTTTCATTTTGTTTCTGTCGCATTTTATGTTAGTTTTGCCAGAAATCAAAGAGATCAAAGCCAGGAGAGAAAGCTTACCACATGTTGTGAGTCATCATTTTATTCATATTTATTTTCTTTTGTCTTTTATTAGCATATTTGGTATTGGAGTAATCCAAAAGTAATTGAAAGTAATCAAGTTAAAGCAGGGGTGTCAAACTCATTTTACCTCGGGGGCCACACGATAGAACAAACATTCTCTCGTGGGCCGGACTAGTATATTGGAAAGAAAGAAAAAGAAAGAAATAAGACAAAGCAAAGTAGAGAAAAAGAGAGAGGGTGGGACAATGAAAGAGAGAAAGGGAAAGAGAGAAGAGAGAGGGAGAGAGAATGTGAGAAACAAAAAATATATAAAGACAAATAGTGAGAGAGGGGGAAAGAAAGAGAGAGAATAATATCCAAAGAGAAATAAAAAGAGAGATAGAGGGAAGGAGAGAAGAGAGAAGGAGAGAAAGAGAGAATGGGAGAAGGAGAGAAGGGGAACGCAGGAGAGAGCAAAAGAGAGAAAATGAAAAATGGAAGAGAGAGCAAAAGAAGGTAAAAAGACACAGAGAAAGAGAGAAAGAGAAACAAAGAAAGAGAAAAAGACACAGAAAGTGAAAGAGAGACAAAGAGTGAGAAAAAGGGAGGAAAAGAGAGAGAGAGAGAGAGATAGAGATAGAGAGAGGGAGAAAAAGAAAGAAATACAAGTACACCGTCTTTGTGAGAGGCACCTGGCTTTGGCAACATCAAGTGGACATATTTAGGCCTGCAGCTCGTTTTTCTCTTGCGCTTCTCTGAGCGTCGTCTCGTGGGCCGGATTCAATCCCTTAGCGGGCCTGATCTGGCCCGCGGGCCGCATGTTTGACACCCCTGAGTTAAAGTAACCCTACATTGTTCCTGAGTGCCAAAATGTAAAAGTAGGCTTGTTTTCCTCATGAGCATGGCTGTAAATTCGATTTTGTATTGTTAGCACCTTTTTCCGAGGCCAGGACAGTACTGTAGTGCTTATTTCCGCCACTACCTGCATGTGGCGCTGTGAAATCAGCTTCCGCTTCCTAGTTCATGTGTAAACATTCCACTCTATCTCCAGTGCATTGTTATAAATTCCTCAAAGGGAAGTAGAATGACCAAATATTGAATGAGATAACTGTCATGATTACCGATATGCTTCACCTGTGCCCCCTCCTTTGGCACCAACTGCCTCGGACTCTGATTGGCTCTCTGTGCCTATTTAAACCCACTCCTATCCGTCCCCTGTTGTCAGTCCGTCTGCGAACCTCAGTTTACACTAGGCAAGCCTTTTTTTTTTTACCCTGACTCCAACCAGTTTTTTCCTCGCGTCTGTCCCCCGGCTTCGATCCGTTTTTGATCCTACTCTGCCGTCCGGGCTTTCGACGTTTTTTATCCGCGACCACGTCTACTCTCCTTTCCTGGCATACGACTCGCTTCCGACCACGTTTTTGCTCTCCTGTCCCGACACCGCCATCGCTCGCCCCGGAAGTCCCTCTTCTGCATTCAGAGCAACCTGCTTCCTGCGCCCAGCGATCACCGGATCGTAGGGGCAACCCTTTCCTTTCTTCCAATAAAACTGAGAGAAACAATCAAGTGGGTCCTGTCTCCGTTCTGGTCCTGACAATAACAAAAAAGCAGTCAAGCTAATCCTTCTGTTACAAGACATTCCAACAAAAGCAATGGCATTAGTTGTTTTTTCAAATCTGTGACAAATGCTAAAAAAAAAAAGGAAAATATGTGCTGTAAGAGGGACAAAACATTATATTCCCTGAACAACCTGGAAACAAAATATTAGACAGGAAATCACACATATAGCGTATATTGCATTTCTTTTTTGTCTGTTCTCAACTGTGGCATCATTGATACCAGTTATTCTAAAATAAACAATGATACGTTTGATATCACTCCCCAAAATTAATGTTGCATAATTCATATTCACTGACCTGTTGGCGCTGAGATGGTAGTTGGTGCGCTGGTCCTTCGGCCTCTCTCAGCAGTGATGCTGATGGAATAAAGCATGCCTGGGGTTAGGCCTCTCAAAGTATGAGCTTCAGAACCTCCAGGTACCACTTCCTCTGCCCTTTGGCCATCGGCGGAAACATAAACAAGTCGGTAGGAGTCCAGCTTTGCCAGCGGGCGCCTCCACTCTAACATCATAGTTGTTTCTGTCACTTCGGCAACAGTTAGATCCTTAGGTGCATCCAGGGCTGCAACAAGAAGGATGGTAGTTTGTGAACGAGTGAAAGTCAGAAAAAAAAATCAATGCGGGTGCATTATAATTCTTTTTACACTAAAAACAGCATTAACATATTAACAATTTTTGAAGGCCTACATAAACTTAAGCTGTGTGGCGATACAGGCTGAAGTTATATGCTATTTAATACACTGTTATCGTACATAAAGTCAAACATACTTGTTCTAAAATCTGACTTCAGTGTTTGAGGGCAAACTATGAGAGAAGGTTTGTCGTGAACAGCACTTTGCCTTTTCTTCCCATTTTTGTAGATAACAATGACTAAATGACCTCGCCTGGAGGCAAGGGCGATGACCTATCACCCTTCTCCCAATGCTTCAAAGGACGATTGGGAAAATTGCATCAACACGGCGCGGATTAATCAGTCAGAGGCTTGATCATGGGGCGTGGACAGTTCATCCCATGTGGTATAAAAGTGGGCAATCCGGAAGCCCCCGTCATCTCTTCTGCACATAATCGAAATATTGGCACTGCGGAAAAGATCTGATTTGTTCAACTCTTTGATTCGGCTAAATAAAGTGATATGTGGACAATACTCGTCATTCGGCTGATTAAATTTCTCTGGCTTTTGAATATGCTCCAACTGTATGGGTTCAGACACGTGTAGTGTTTTCTGAGTCAGATTTAAGTTTAATAAATGCTAAAACGGTACAAGCATAGGCCATTCCCTATCTTATACAAAAAAGTACGTTCCTAGTGTAGAGCAAAAAAAAAACAGCAAAACATTGACTTCCAAGTAACTCAGAACTTTGGAATGGATGGAATGACTGCGTCCTTTTTAGACAGTTTCCGAACGTACCAATTCACTATGTACCATAAAAAGTAAGTAATAGTAATTAAAACATCCAACGATATGTATTGATATAATAATGTTCTGAAACAATTATGTCGACTGAAGGGGCATTTTCAAGTACAAAACATTACGCACATTTCTCACTTTTTAGGCTTTCTAAGAAGTTTAGCAACTTCAAAGACCGTTACCCGCTACTATGAGTATCAGATATCTAAGACCACGCACATTGAGGCATGATCTGGTCAAGCGTCTCTGGTCCATATAAAAAGGGGAGCTGATCGATTGCTTGCTCTCTTTTCTACCGCCTTGCATGACGGCCGCACTAAGCGGCCTTGCAGGCTTGCACTGCGGACTTGGGTCCAGCACTTGGGCCATACGCTGAGGTCATGTGGAGCACGAGAGCAAATATCTCCGCATCAACAAGTAAGAGGGCGGTTTCAGATTTAACACCATGTTTGCTGGTTCTTTTGGAATTAGCTTTTTTTTCTGCAAATGGGAATCCCCCCAAATTGACTAGCATTATAGCGGGAAATTTTAGTTTTGTGCTACTTTCAGCAGTTAAAATCTCCGGCACCTTCTTTTCCCTTTTCTTTTTTTTTTACCCTATCATTAATCCTCTCTGTTAACAAATTGTGTGTGTTATTTCCATCGGCCTGGTTCATTGATTCCATTTTCTTGGGATTAGTAATTCATATCAGAACTCAAACAGCTCAAAGAATAACGTATTTTTTTTTTATCAGACTGACTGCAGTCAACAAATAATTTGTTTCAACCCTAACGATTTTCAAAATTAAAGCTAGAAAAATCCCTACACTGGCTTTTACTATTGTAGTGTAAACAACAGTTGAACATTATTAAATTTCTTGAAAATACTCCAAGAAAAGTTCTGATAAAAACAGCTTTAGTGAAAGAATGCAAATTAACTACAAATTACTCTCTGTTGATTTATTTCATTGCAAATAGGATACCTCCGATATCTAAACCATGGGTACTCATTAGCGCCCATGATCTAAACATTGCTTTTCATAAACACAGGGGCACTTTGCTTGTAAAATAACATTTTATTACAAGAACACTGAACTTAAGTATGAACAATGCATGCATTTTGCAAGAATTTTTCAGTACTGGAAGTTTCCGCGACGTGACACAATTTTAGTCTTGCTAATGCCACTCACACACTCTCAATTGCTGGATAGAGGAAGCAACACTAGGAAGTAGATAACAATGATTTAGTGGTGATTTATCATACCGAAGCCATTCCCAGATGCTTGATACTTACTGTTCAGCAGCGCCAAAGCCTTTAGGATGTTTTTTAGAAATAATTTTAAAAAACCCAATGGATTTTTACGTTTTGCCGTACATTATGGCACTGAATGAGTTGTTCTTACTCAAAATTGGGAATGATACTAGCGTGTAACTTGAATTACACACAGACAATAGCTGACATTTTAAGGGACTAATTGTGTTATCGTAGCAAGAGACAAGTGAAAGCATCATACCGGTTACAGCATTGGTGGTCGTGGGCAGACTCTCCCGTTCGCCTTTCACTGCTGTCACTCCCATTCCGTACTCAGTGCCCGGTCTCAGACCTAGGTAAACACGCAAAACAACTCAGGGAAAACAACGGCATGAAATTGTTTTCTCAAATTCCTACGTCTTTCACCGGATGAATGGCCGCGTCATGAAGTGGCCAGCTGTTTTGCGCTAATGGCTTCAGTGGCCATGGCAAATACAAAAACACGTTCATGTGGCGCGATGACACAATAGCTTGCAGCCAAATTGCATTTCATGGTAAGCTTAAGCGCATAGTGCAACACGGCTGGTGTATTTGCATTGATGGATCTATAGGGCCCTTGTCGTGCAACAGAAACACTAGACCCAATGATACAGCCGGCTTTAGAAAGCCTCGGGTTTCCACAATTAAGCCCTCTCTAGGCCCGATCGCCTTTAATTCCTTTATTAACTCCCACAGAGGTCATCACACACGGAGTTCTGCAGCATGAAATTACACCTAATACCCAGGAAACTCATTATCAATAAAATCACGAGCGTGAAGGCAATTACAGATAATAACTGTGTGAAAGCACTACTGAGATGCGGGGAGGAGAGGGGGACGTCTGCTGAATGGACACAATGCTTTATTTCCATGAGATGGGCCTCCCAAGGACAAAGAATTGCACCAGACAAAGACACTATTAGACAAACTTTTTCCCCCCTTTTTTTTCCTTATTCTGTTTTATGTACAAACAAACTTAATAAAAAGGCTTAAAGTCTTGCTTTATAATGTCAACAGTGTTGAGAGATGGAAAAAATGTCTCTTGAAGTAGGAAAACAGAGATAGTGATTCAATTTAAAGTGTGAATGCCGAATCCCCCTGGGTGGTTTTCTCATAAAGTGGGCTTTTTCAAGTCGGGCAAACATTTCACTATCAAAAACAAATAAAAGCCACTGTGGAAATGAAGTGGCAGATCATGACATTGTCCGTTTAACAAGATAGACTACAAATAGCCCAATATTCGAAAAGTAAACATTTCATACAATAAAACATGACTTTCCCTCATAAACCTTTCAATTGTGTACCTAGGATGCATGTTTGGGCCCCCAACTCATTTCGTTACTTTTCACGATTCTTAAATTGAACAGAAATTTACAGAAACATGGACCTGTTGCTCTATGGGACGTCACAGGAGACTGCAACAAATATCACTAGACAATTATCACTTCAATTATATATATTTTACTAGAAAGAAATATTGTTTTGTCCAGGGTTCGTACGTTTTTTATGGGCCCATTCAAGTACAGACGCTCCCCTACTTACGAACAATCGAGTTACGAAAAATGGTAGATACGGAAAATACTTATAAGTTAGATTTTGTATTGTGTGCCTTGTTCCGAGTACAGGACAGTACTGTAGTGCTTCTTTCCGCCACTACTAGCATGTGGTGGAGCTGTGAGAGGTCACCCAGCATTCACCCCTAGTTCATGTGTAAACATACTATACTGTATCTCCAGCGCGTTAAGAACTTTAAGATTTTTATTGTTTAATATATCGTGCATCCTTTCAATATGGTTTGTGTGAAGTGTAAAGAAGAGGTGAGGCTGTTTCTTTTGAAAAAAAAAAGTGGAATAAGAAAGCTTGATGCGGTTGAGAAAATGGTTGGATCGCTTTTGTTGGGCCACTTTCTACCACGGAGGAGGAAGTCGCCTGACTCTTGAAGCTCATCTTCCAAAAGTAAGTTAAACTTAACTTTATTTATCTTTATAGAGCATATTATTTTATGAAATGTTTATTTTTTAGTACAAAACAATACAAGTTACTTATACAAGCCCTATACATACTTATGTAAACCTTTAAGATACAGAATACAGCACTGAAGCAACTTACGAACAAATTCAACTTCTTCATTCTTCTTCTTCATTCTTTATTCAGACGCTGCCCTACCTACGAACAAGATCGTTCGTATGTAGGGCCGCGTCTGTACTTTTAACGATTTTCAAAGCCATTTTTCCAATTTCTCTAGTAACAAAAAATGAAGTTATCCGGTGTGAAACACGAATTTTGCAGAGCCACATTGTATCGATAGTGAAATGAAAAGAACTGCCTTAACATTTAGTGACAGAAAAAACAAAAAAAACAACCCAAATTGGGTTTTAAGATATATTTTCTCACAGTTTTGCACACTTGTTTAGGATGGTGATGACCCTGTGAAATGAATAAACAATTGTAAAGACTTTTAAAGAGTCAAACTTGGCAACTTTAGCAACTTTAGACCACATTTGTCAAACTCATGGCCCGTGGGCCAGTTGTGGTCAGCCACATTATTTCATATAGCCCGAGAAACCATGTTGAGAGAAGCACAAGAGAAAAATGAGCAAAACAATAACCCGCAGCTTATAATATGTCCCCTTGATCTCCCCAAAGACAAGCGCCATTCCCAAAGCAACCACTCTAGCTGTTTTTACTGACCATTAATCAACCAGAGAACATCGAGAAAACCCACATCAACGTTATTTTACCTAAAATACAAGCAGGGTTGGGTAGGGTTACTTTAACTGGATTACTTTCAATTACTTTTGGATTACTCCAATACCAAATATGCTAATAAAAGACAAAAGAAACTAAATATTGTGCAGGCTTGGGGAGTAACGGAATACAGTAAAAATACGGCAAAAATGATGTTGGCAAGCTGTTTGGATTTATTTTCATTTTGTTCCTGTCGCATTTTATGTTAGTTTTGCCGGAGATCAAAGAGATCAAAGCCAGGAGAGAAAGCTTACCACGTGTTGTGAGTCATCATTTTATTCATATTTAGTTCCTTTTGTCTTTTATTAGCATATTTGGTATTGGAGTAATCCAAAAGTAATTGAAAGTAATCCAGATAAAGTAACCCTACCCAACCCTGGTGGTGATGACCACCGGACATAAATAATCAATTTTGAGGACTTTTAAGGAGTCAAACTTGGGGGTCAACTCACGACCCGTGGGCCAGTTCTGGTCAGCCACATTATTTTATGTGGCCCGAGAGACCATGTTGAGAGAAGCACAAGAGACAAACGAGCCAAACAATGACCCGCAGCTGATAATATGTCCCCTTGATGTCCCCAAAGACAAGCACCATTCCCAAAGCTGTTTTTACTGACTACCATCAATCAACCAGAGAACATCGAGGAAACCCACACCAATGTTATTTGACCTGAAATACAAGTCACTGATGCGCTATTTGAGGCAATGTAAACTTAAGGAAAAAAAAAGCACCTAAGTGTCTTTGCAGAAGTTCAAAGATATGTAAAGAAATATGAAATCTAACAGTGAAGTAATCATATTAGGGTCTGAGAGTCTGTTTTTTCTACCATGTGGCCCCTGAGCTAAACTGTGTTTGTGTTAGGGATTGACATTATTAAAACTATTTCGTGGCTATATTTGCACAGATAAAATACATGTATATAGTTTAATTCTACATGATTATGGCAGACAAGAACTTACGTCCGTTCTGGATGGATTCCAAACCGAGAGAGAGAGTGGTTTATTTTCGTCAGAGAAATCAGTACAGACAAGAACACGACTTCAAAATAAAAGAATACAAGATTGATAAACGTACAAAAGATATCATTACACTCGTTGTTGAAACGTTACTTTATGTGTGTGTGTGTGTGTGTATGAGAAACATTGTTTTTATCTCATCTCATCTCATCAGCCGTACCGCTTATCCTCATTAGGGTCGCGGGGGGGCTGGAGCCCATCCCAGCCATCTACGGGCAGTGGGCAGGGGACACCCTGAACTGGTTGCCAGACAATCGCAGGGCACACAACTCGCTCTCTCATTATATTACTAAATATAAAAACAATGGGCAGCGCGGCGGCGCAGTGGTTAGCGCTTGTGCGGCACAGTTCATGTCATGGGAACCTGTCGTGGGTTCAAATCCAGCTCCAGACTTCCTGTGCGGAGTTTGTATGTTCTCCCCGTGCTTGCGTGGGTTTCCTCCGGGCACTCCGGTTTCCTCCCACGTTCCAAAAAAACCGTGCATTTCAGGTGAATTGGCCGGTCCAAATTGTCCCTAGGTGTGAATGAGCGAGTGAGTTGTCTGTCCCCGTGTGCCCTGCGATTGGCTGGCAACCAGTTCAGGGTGTCCCCTGCCCACTGCCCGATGATTGCTGGGATGGGCTCCAGCACCCCCGCGACCCTACTGAGGATAAGCGGTGCAGCTAATGAGATGAGATGAATATAAAAACAAGTTAATTACCTTGAGACAGAAGTTCAAGAAATTTACATTGAAAACCTGACAGTTTGATACCCCTGCTTTAAACACACGTTGCATCAGGACCTCATCTCATTCTCATCTCATTAGCCGTACCGCTTATCCTCATTAGGGTTGCGGGAGGGCTGGAGCCCATCCCAGCCATCTCCGGTCAGTGGGCAGGGGACACCCTGAACTGGTTGCCAGCCAATCGCAGGGCACACAAGGACAGACAATTCATTTGCTCATTCACACCTAGGGACAATTTGGACCGGCCAATTCACCTGAAATGCATGTTTTTGGAACGTGGGAGGAAACCGGAGAGCCCGGAGGAAACCCACGCAAGCACGGGGAGAACATACAAACTCCGCACAGGAAGTCTGGAGCTGGATTCAAACCCACGACAGGTTCCCATGACATGAACTGTGCCGCACAAGCACTAACCACTGTGCCGCCGTGCTGCCGCATCAGGACCAGTAGTCCCTAATTGTCTAGAAGTACGAGGATTGTGCTTACCCGAAATCTTGGCCTGTGTTGTGTCTTTGGTTCCGGGAGTGAAGAGCAGTTCTCTGTGCTCGCCTCCAGACAGAGGCCCGTACTTTATGCGATAGTTATCCACCTGAGCTTGACTGTTTCTCCACTCCAAAGTGATGCTTTCATCCGTCAGCTCCAGCTTCTGAAGGTCCTTGGGGGCATCCAGGTCTAACACACACATATAGTTGATTTTGTACTAATGCAAAACAAGTTGTTTTCGCCACGGGCAGCGACAGAAAGTTTCCTGCCACAGGAAGTACGTATTCATCATTTATGTGAACTTGCTGGGCCGAGCGCTCCTTTGATCAACAACCGCCATTAAACGCACCACGGTAGAGATCCTTTCTCATAAATGTATAGAATGTGTGGTCCTTCACTTAAAGTCTCTCCCTCTGAGGCTCTCTGTTAGTCTTTCTGTCTCTCTTCCTCTCTCTCTTTCTTTCTCTTTCTCTCTCTCTCTCAGTCTATTAGTCCCTCGCTTTTAGTTTCCCTCTCAGTCTCTCATTCTCTCTTTTTATCTCTCTGTGTCAGTCTCTCCCCCTCACTCTGTCTTTGTCAGCCTCTCTCTCTCTCTCTCTCTCTCTCTCTCTCTCTCTCACTCACTCTCTCTCTTTCTCTCTCAGTCTCTAAGTGTCTCGCTTTTAGTTTCTTTCTCAGTCTCGTAGTCTCTCTCTCTCTTTATTACCTCTCTGTGTCAGTCTCTCTCCCCCGCTCTGTCTCTGTCAGTTTCTCTCTTTCTCTCCCTCTCTCTGTCTCTTTCTCTCTCTCTCTCTATTCCCCCCCTCTCTTTCTCTCTGTCTCCAAGTCCCTCATTTTTAGTTTCTTTCTCAGTCTCTCTCTATCTTTTAATCTCTCTGTGTCAGTCTATCTCCCCCTCTCTGTCTCTGTCAGTGGCTCTTGCTCTCTCTCTCTCTCTCTCTCCCTCTCTCTCTTTCAGTCTTTCACTCTACCAGTCTCTTTCTCAGTCCCTCTCTCGCCTTCTACCCCTCTTTGTCTCTGTCAGTCTCTCTCTCACTTTCTCTCTTTCTCTCCCACTCTTTCTCTCTCCCTCTCTCTTTTAGTCTCTTTCTCATTCTCTCACTATCCCAGTCTCTTTCTCAGTCTCTCTCTCTCACTCTCTCTTTCTTTCTTGCTCTCATTCTTTCAGTATTTCTCTAAAGTGGTAGATAAAGTATCCATCTATCTAGCTATCCATCCATCCATCCATCCATCCATCCATCCATCCATCCATCCATCCATCCATCCATCCATCCATCCATCCATCCATCTATCCATCTATCTCAGTCCCTCAGTCTCTCTCAGTCTCTTTCTCACTCTCTAATTCTCTCTTTTTTCCTTTCTCTCCCAACTTTCTCAAATTCCTGGCTCAAGAATTTTCCATTTTTTCCTATTTTTTAACTGATATAAACATTTTGGGTTCACTCTGGAATGTCTTTGAAATTTGTTGATTGCAATTTCGAAAAAAAAGTTTGATAAAATAAGAAAAAACAATATTATTTCATAGTAGGTTTGACCTGATGCAGGCCATCATCTAGAACCTGCTGCATTGTCCTGGATTTTGGAAGAGGAAGCTGTCAACCAGATATTCTGTTTTTACCTTCAGTATATTTAATGTTGATGATGTGTATTGTCTGTTGCAGATCTTGGAACCTCTACTACAACCTGGTAATCAATGATTGGGGATTACTTCATGAGTGGCCCCTTCTTAAGTTTTTTTTGTTTTCCACTTGCTGAGTTTTTCCTTGCCCTCATGTAGGTTATAGATCAAGGAACGGTGTATTCAAAGTCTGTAGTCTATACTGCCCTTTGAGACTTCTTGTGATTAAGGGATATACAGATAAACATGACTTGACTTGACTTGACCGACATTTTTTTGTTGGCAAATGGATTTTGTTATTTCAACCATTTTCTTCTCACTATTTTATCGACTTTGTTTTTATAATTTGACTTTTTTTTGCTTGCATTTTACTCTATTGTTTTCCTCAATGTCTGCAGCGTTACACAAACACTTCACAAAAACTCATTTTAAAAGATGTACACTGAAAGTCTCATTTTTGCTCATTTTCGTGCAAAAACGACACTGAAAGTCTCATTCTTTCGCATTTTTGTGCAAAAACGAGACTGGAATTCTCATTTTTGCTCATTTTTGTGCAGAAATGACACTGGAATTCTCATTTTTGTGCAAAAAAGACACTAAAATTCTCACTTTTGCTCAATTTCGTGCAAAAACTACACTATAAGTCTCACACTTTTGCTCTTTTTCTGCAAAAACGACACAGAAAGTCTCACTTTTGCTAATCTCTGCGCAATTCTAACGCCTCAGATCCCACATATACTCGTTTTCATGCAAAAACGCCACTGAAAGTCCCAATTTTGCTCATTTTCGTGCAAAAACAACACCAAAAGTTTCACTTCTGCTCATTTTCTGCAAGAACGACACTGAATTTCTCATTTTTGTTCATTTTCGTGTAAAAACGACACTGAAAGTCTCAATTTTGGTCTATTTTATGTAAAAACGGCACTGAAAGTCTCATTTTGCGCAATAATAAAAATACCAAATAAAAACTAAAAATACTGAATTTACAAAAAGAATCATTTACTCTCGTTGCTGGTCTTAAGTATAAGGTATTCCATACAAGAAATTGGTACTTGCTAATATAGCAGAAATTTTAATTATGAATCCCTTTATTTTAGTTAGATTCCTAAAACCAACTAATTGAGTATTACACACATAAAAACTTTATTGGTCTACCTGTGAGAAATGCGTGATGGACGCGGATACTGGATCGCTCTCCCTTCCTGGCTACCAGTGACACCTCATATTTGGTGTCCGGGCTCAATCCTCCAAGGTGGTATTGGGTGTCTGTGGACGGAATCTCCACCACAGTGTGATCTTCAGTTTTCAAGCCAGGCCCAAAAGAGAAGCTGATGCCATCCACGTTGGCTACAGGATGGACCCAGGTCACCAACGCCGTTGTGTCTGTTATGTCACGTACATGCAGTTGGCTCGGGGCGTCAACTCCTAAAGGAGTAAAACACATCAAGAATTATTGTCTCGCTTAACATGTGGCTGGCAATTAACGTTTAAATCTCCTGTTTTTTTACAGTTTTAACAGTGTCTGAAATAACGTCTGCCCGTACGCCCGGGGCATGCATCTTTTCTCATCTCATCTCATTAGCTGCACCGCTTATCGTCAGTAGGGTCACGGGGGTGCTGGAGCCCATCCCAGCAATCATCGGGCAGAGGGCAGGGGACACCCTGAACTGGTTGCCAGCCAATCGCAGGGCACACAGGGACAGACAACTCGCTCGCTCATTCACACCTAGGGACAATTTGGACCGGCCAATTCACCTGAAATGCATGTCTTTGGAATGTGGGAGGAAACTAAAGTGCCCGGAGGAAACCCACGCAAGCACGGGGAGAACATACAAACTCCGCACAGGAAGTCCGGTAGCTGGATTTGAACCCACACAGAAGGTTGCCGAGACCTTAGAACTGTGCCGCTCACGCGCTAACCACTGCGTCGCCATGCTGCCCGCATGCATCTTTTATGTTCAAGAAAAAAAAAACAAATCTTTCGTTTTTATTCTTTTTATTTTATTTTATTTTTTAAATCAAACGTTTGCTTTATTCCGATTTTGAAATATTCGGTTTGGAAATTTCGGAATTTCAATTTTGGTATGTTTGGCAATTTACATACTCGGCAGCCAATCAGAAGCCTGCATCGAATAACTTCATGCTTCCGGACTTTCCCGAGCGTTATAAGGTCCTGCATTTGCATATCAATTTCCAAAGTAGACGCACAGAGAACAATAGAAAGAATCAAGCCCAAATCTCAGCCCTAGAAGAAAGAATCAAAAGAAGCTAACAAAATTTATGACGCTACAAAACGTAAATGTACATTAAAAACATCGTGGAAACAAGAGTTCACGTGGCTTGTAGCAGACGAGGCAACGCAAACATTGCATGAATGAAGAGGAGTAAATACAGGTACAAATTGATGGCAGATGGAAAACAGCGATGTCATATACATGCAATGAATGTTATAAGTAGATTTATAATAAACTTAATTTTAAAGTATTGTTCTGTTATATATATTCTGATTATCAATCCTTAATACTTTGCAACAATGGGTTTTTTTTGCGATTAGTCGTCTTATTGTGTTTCAAATTGTGAGAAATGGGGCAGGCAACTTTATGGCTGGGCAGGCAACTTTTCAAAGTTCCCGTAACTTTTTGTCATAACTTTCAGGCACTGGTTTTAGATAAAACCAAGGAAAAACAATGCTCACAAACACATGGCATGATTGCACGACTTAGATAACATTGGAACTAAACCATGGTTTTCTTGGATTTTGAATTTCTTGTGTATTACAACTCTCAAACGTATTATCATTCTTAGGGAAGTAGTTGAATTATTTTAATTCTTCCACTCGCTCGGTAAAAGCTAACACTCATTAGCATATTGCTGTCAAATTCATGGGAAGAGTCTCATCGATGAATTAGTCTAATGAGGATGCAAATTTGCATTCAAGATTTCTTCGCCTGCTCTGAAGAATGCAATTAGTTAACTCATCAGACATGCTGGCTACAGGCCAATGTCTCATGAGTCGAACTTTGGTCAATTTATCTTGTTTTATTTTTTTTTTAATTCATGTTTTGTGCTTGAGCTGGGCTGAATTTTTTTTCTTTTTTCTTTTTTAACAAGATACTGACTAATTCAAACAGTTTGAAATGGCTTATTTTTTGCTTTTGAGCAGAAATGATACGTCTAAAATGCAAAAAGTATTAAATTTAAGAAATATCCATAATTGTACTACACATTCAAAGAAGAGATGATGACTTTTCTTGGGTAATGGTATAGTTTTACCAGTTCCAAACTGTCTTAATAAGAGTAAATTACAGGCTTTTAGCAATATTTTGACTGAATCTCGCTCATAGATAGCCTGAGTACTGCCAGGTTTTGTTTTCGTCCTCCAGCACACCTCTTATAGCCTGACAAGAATTAGGGTCCTTGAATCACACTATGTGAAGCTATAAAAACCTGCAGAACTCAGGCCCTGTCATTCAATTTTTAGTCAATATTGTCCTCATAGATGAAATTAATAAATATAAAACACAATTGAAAAAAAGCTAATTTTGCTAGCTGTAAGTCATGATTACTGATGTGACTCAGTCCGTCTGCGAATTTCAGTGTATACTAGGCAAGCCTTTTTCGACCCTGTCTCACACCTGTCCCGTTTTTGCTCCCGTCTGTCTCCGGCCACGACCCGTTTTGATCCTGACCACCTCTGCTTTCCCGGCTTACGACCTTTTTTTGTCCCCGACTACGTCTACTCCCTCGTTCTGTCTTACGACTCGTTTCCAACCCCGACCACGTCTTGCTCTCCCAGTCCCGGCTACCGACCAGTTTTCTGTCCCCGACACCGCCATTGCTCGCTACGGAAGATCCACTTCCCTATTCGGATATCACAATCCGAGTACAAGAGCAACTTGCTTCCGGCACCCAGCGAACACCGGATCGTGGGAGCAGCCCTTCCTGTCTCTTTCAATAAAACTTGTGAGAAACGTCACGCAATTGGGTCCAGTTTCCATTCTGGTCCAAACAGTTTCTTGATTTTGTGTGCACTTATGGTTGCATCAATGAAAAAAATAAACTAATAAATAGGAATAATGGTAAACGTCACGCAAATTGGGTCCTGTTTCCATCCTGGTCCTGACACTGTATCATCATTGTTGTCAAAGTGACTACCGCAAATAGTAGTTAATAGTTGCATGAATATCTACACTTACTTGTGACGATATTTTTGGAGATTGGCGGTCCGCGCTTCTTGTTCTTCAAAACCTCCAGTTTCACTTCGTACTCTTGGCCAGGACCCAAGCCAGACTGCTCAAAGGTCGTGACGGGTTGGTTGAGGGTGGTCAAAACCTCACCGTCTTCCTCTTTCTGCCAGGAACCCCACACCCCGAAAAAGTTGTTTTGTTATATTTTGTTGTTTTGTTGCTTTATTCAATTTCCTTTAAGTCGGACCATGCTAGGGTGGGGTTTAATTTTTAGTCTATGACTTAATGGGGGGAAAAAACCCCAATATCATAGGAATTTATCAGCAATTCTCACAGTGTTTCTGAAGATGAGGTTCCATCCATCAAAAGGAATATCCAAAGGGTCCCATTCCACCTCCACAGATGTCTCTCGGACGGCCTTGAACTTCAGTCCTGCAGGCTCCGGAAGGTCTGGCATGGTTCAAAATGATTGGTTGAAAACATTTTTCCAGGCTAAATTCTGTTTAACTATCAGGTATAAATTTGAATTGTCATACGTGTTGACACTCTGGCGGTTACAGGAATGCTCTTCTTGTTTTGGAGGATAGCATAAACGCTGACAAGGTACTCAATTCCTGGTTCGAGTTCTGTAATAGTGGCCTTCTTTTGGTCCCCAGGGACCCGCACATCCAGTTCTAGACCTCCGGGGGCTGTGGGAACATAGATGATGAGGTACTCCGTCACCCTCATCTCATTGTCCCAAGACAAATCAACCGTCTCAGGTGTGATTTCTTCCACTGTCAGATCCTTTGGAGGTGAAACTGTGGACAATAAATTTCAAGTTGCAGAAAAAGCACATCTAAATCTGAAAGATGAAGCAATAATCCAGTGATTTTCCTTACCTTCTGAGCAGTCTTCACCAATGAAGCCCTCATTACAAACACATACTCCATTTTCACAGCTTCCCTGGTTTTGGCAGTCCCCTGGGCATATAAGGATGGAGCAGTCAACCCCAGTGAAGCCTTCGTAGCACACGCAGGTACCGTCATTGCAATATCCTCTGTCCAGACAGTTTTTAGGGCATGTCTTCTCACTACAGTCTTCACCAGTGAATCCCATGTGACAAACACACTGGCCTTTCTCACAGTGGCCATGACCGAGGCAGTCATTGGGGCAGGTCAGTTCACCGCAGCCTCTACCGGTGAAACCAGCGAAGCACATGCACTTGCCTTCCACACACTCTCCGCGTCCCATGCAGTCTTTAGGACAAGTCTTGATGGCGCAGTCCTCACCGGCGAACCCTTTATTACACATGCACTCGCCGGCAACGCAACGACCATGATCATTGCAGTTGTTAGGGCAAGAAATTTCACTACAGTCTTCACCTTGGTAGCCTTCATCACACAAACATTCTCCGTTTATACACTGGCCTTTGTTGCTGCAGTTTTCAGGGCATGACAGAACAGAGCAATCGTCCCCCTCAAATCCTGGGTCGCAGATGCATTTTCCGTTGAAACAGTGGCCTCGCTCATTGCAGTTTTGGGGACAAGTTAACTTGGAGCAATCCTCTCCGCTGTAGCCGCTCTGACACACACACAGTCCATTCAAGCACATGCCATGGTTGTTACAGTTAGCAGGACAGATGAAATCGCCGCAGTCTTCTCCAGCGAAGCCGTCATCACAAAAGCAAGTGCCGTTGTCGCAGCGTCCGCGGTCGAAGCAATCATTGGGACAGATGAGTTCAGAGCAGTCAAAGCCCGTCCATGGCTCGTCACAGACGCACTCGTCTTCGACGCAACGTCCACGACCCAGGCAGTTGTTGAGGCAATTCGTTTGGGAGCAGTCCTCACCCCTGAAGCCCTCCTCGCACAGGCATGTGCCTTCAACACAATGACCGTAATCACCGCAATCCGGCAGACATAGCTCAATGCCGCAGTCATCACCGGTGAAGCCTTCAAAGCATTCACATTTACCATCTATACAGCGGCCCTGGTCCTGGCAGTCGTTAGGGCAATCGGGTTCCGTGCAGTTTGCACCTTTCCACCCAGGCTCGCACACACAGCTGCAGGTGTCAGCGCTCCAGTTGCCACGACCATTACAGTAGGGCTTTGTGGCGATTTCTCCTGATGGAAGCAATAAACAGTGAATTTGCAAGCATTTCCAATAATACTTTAAAAATATGTTCAACCCACTAATGAAGTTACCTTAAGCATGTATTTTAAATCGCTCAATAACCTTAGAGTTTTCTGAGACCCTTTAGTGTATTTTGCGTGATGATCTCATCATTATTACAGCTTGGAGTTGGTTTGAGGTGGATTAGATTACAGTCAAAGGGATAACTTTAGCAGCTAGCGGAAGAAGGTACTAAAAAGGCCAGTAAAGGCTTGAGAGAACAAACCATAAATTGTCAAGTGGCCAGGCCCCGAATCACAGGACTTACAATACTCGCGTAACTTTATCTACCTGATGAGGCTTATCTGGGCTCAGTCAATTATACAAACTTTGGCTATCTGGGTAAGTAAAAAAAGTCTACTAAAAGCTTGTGAGACAAAGTAGAAGATGACAAGCTGTGGATGTCTGAATTGCAAGACTCAACTACGAACACATGCAGGAGTTAGCTGTAAAACGCAAGTAGCTGTTAAGTCAGTGCTAAAGCACAACCAAGACAAGTGAACATTGCAATATTGCCATTATGTATTCCTCAGTTGGAAGATGGCAGCCAAATATGTCAACCTTTCAAGAGCCTCTCAAGCTATATAATATAATCAGGGTTGGGTAGGGTTACTTTAACTTGATTACTTTCAATTACTTTTGGATTACTCCAATACCAAATATGCTAATAAAAGACAAAAGAAACTAAATATGAATAAAGTTACTAAATTTTGTGCAGGCTCGGGGAGTAACGAAATACATGGAATGGCAAAAATGATGTTGGCATGCTGTTTGGATTTATTTTCATTTTGTTTCTGTCGCAATTTATGTTAGTTTTGAGATCAAAGAGATCAAAGCCAGGAAAGAAAGCTTACCACGTGTTGTGAGTCATAATTGTATTCATATTTAGTTTCTTTTGTCTTTTATTAGCATATTTGGTATTGGAGTAATCCAAAAGTAATTGAAAGTAATCAAGTTAAAGTAACCCTACCCAACCCTGAATATAATAACAAATACCTGTTTTCGGCTATTATTTAAATCAATACATTGTTTCCCCAATGAATGATGTATTTCTACACCGCTATGGGTCACTATAAAATACACACTTTAAAGAAGTTAATTTGATTTTCAGCTAATTTAGATTTGCATTTGGTACAGAAAATTGAGAACTGTTCTTTTAAAGCACACAATACCACAATTCCTGTACCACACACACTTTGACGATCTTGTTTTCGTCAATACACAGCGCAGAAAATACTGAAGAGTAATTTGCATTTAAAAGTTTCCCGCTGCTCTTTTGATATTTAGACAGCACAAGAGAGCAGTTTTTCAGACGATGTCGGAATTGTCGTGACGGATTTCTTTTTCTTTCATTTTAATGCAGGCCCTTAAGAAAATCTTTTAAAATAGACTTTATATTACTGCATGGTACTAAACCCGGCAGACAGCATGTCATCTTAACCTACCGGTAACTTGAGAGCCACAGCAGCCTGCGCTGCTGCCGCACTGCTCTCTCAGGTTGGAAAGTTCTGACTCCAACATCTCGAGTCGGTTCAGGATTTCTTTGATATCAGGTAGCTGGTTGTTGCAACCGCACGCCTGCTTCGGGATATTGATGCGGTGTGTAAAGACAATCTGATTGTCACCATCTACCGTGTGCTCCATGTGTTCAGTGCTCTGCAAATCCAATGGGATATTCTTGTGATTTGGCACGGTGCCGCCAGGTGACTCCAGGTCCACGGAACAGAGGGAGGTGGAGGGAACGTTGATGTTGTAGACGTGGTTGAAGACGACTGGTTGGTCAGGGTTTGGTAGGGTATGGTTCTCTTGGTTCTTCGTGGTCACTAATGCATCTCTGCGATGCCGGATCATTTTCTTTACCAGGCCAGCGGTGGAAGGCTGGAGGATTATGGCCATGATGATGCAGCCCAAGATGAGGCTTTTCATCCCCATGATGACTTTACAGCAGCACAAAGAGTGGAGTTCAAACTCTAGATATTCCAAGTCTTCTTTTGTGACCTTTAATCCAAAACAATGAAAATAGAAACAAATCAGTATTAATATCCATTACTGTAAGATGCATGTGTAACATATAGTATAACTTTAAATTACCGTATTTTCCGCACTATAAGGCGCACCGGGTTATAGGGCGCACACCCAAAAAATAGTTTTTGGTCCTATATTTTCCATACATAAGGCGCACCGGATTATAAGGCGCTACAATGGGAACGTCAACAAAACAGTCAGAAAGTTCAGTCAACCTTATTACCCCTTTAACATTCCGAAAGCTTGCAAAGAAGCAAATACGTGTCTCAGACATGTACGGAAACAGTGTCTGTACAATGTAACCAATCACTCAAATGCATCGTTCCAAATATAATATGGAAGGTTAAAGTCTTGGGATTCAAGAAATTCCAAACATTTCTTAGTTTCCTTTTTTTTTTTTGCTGTGTGGACAGCAAAGTAAGAATTTTATTGTGCAGGGAAACGGGGTTCTTTACTGTGCATATGACAATAAACACTTTGAATTGAATTTAGTTTAAAAATAGACTCATCACAGAAACATCAAGATCGTTCTAAAACAAGATACCGGGAAAATATAAAGCCGTATAGCTCACCTAAGTTCTCTTGCAGCCATCACGTTCAATAATGATACGTAACCATGGTCTTCTTACAACCGTGAGTGTAGTAAATCCAGGAGAGTAAAATATTTACAAATACAGAATAGTAAAAAATGTTTTCTCTATGCCGTAGTGCAACCCAACGTGTGATTCACATTAATCTTTTTCGGCCAATTGCCTGTAAATGATAAAAAAGATCTGCCCCCTTTACCTCCCAATAACTTTTGCCAATAGTGACTGATTCAAATGATGATTGACACATTGGTTAGGAAATGAAACGCCGGTATATAAATCCCAGCATACACCGCAGACTACTTCGTCTTCGTGGGAACATCTAGTCGGCGGCTGCTTGCCTTAGTTGCAAGACTTTGCGACTTAATATTGATCCATATATAAGGCGCACTGTATTATAAGGCGCATGGTCAGCTTTTGAAAAAAATAAAGGCTTTTAGGTGCGCCTTATAGTGCGGAAAATACGGTAAGTTCATTTTGTGACCGTACAATCAAAATATAACTTCTTAGTTAAATCAAAATATAAAACTATAAGGATCTTTCTGCCATTTGGAAGCAATGAATTTGATGAGCTTAAATGTTGTCAGACTTTTCAGTATCTGGTCATGAGCTGCAGCTGTACTGAGAAACAGAGACATGCAAAACAGGTGGGAAGGCTCTTAAAGTCACGAGTTCCCATACCACTGAAAACACCAAGGTTACTTTTTAATTTGCATATCAAAGCTGACATAGTAGAATGACCACCTCCAATGGGCTGCTTGCAAAACACTCTGGTCTGAGGTTTCACTGCTACCACGAAAATTGCAGGTCAGCATTCCCAAATAGCTTTCCCGGCAACCACTGGGGCTTGTTTGAGTTGTGTAACATGATTCTCATTACCTTTCAATAGACCTCTTCGAGTCATGATTCGTTTAAAAGGTCTGATGGAAATAAAATTGCTTAGCTCATGTCTTTGAGTTTGACTTAATACTTGTAAATAAATGCAAGAAACATAACTGTATGTGTGTTTTAGAATTTGCAATTCACAAACACTTGTCGAGTAAGCATTTGGAATCAATTCGATTTGAACATCACTTGGTCATTAAAGGGTTTAATCAGATCTTTATCCAAGTCATGGTGTGTGTAAAACAGTACAATAATTGAAAAAGTCTGAAGGTATCCGATTCTTCTAGTACATAGCAAACTCTTCAGCAGTGTTCCCTGTAAGCTGGGGGTAAAAATACACAGGTTCACCTGACGTTGTGTCCGAAATGCGGTATTTTGAAGTCGAGTCGAAGTGGAACGAAGTTGAGTAAAGTTAGAAGAGAACCGGCTTCTTCGGCTCGGCTCACTAAAAGGAACCGGCTCTTTCGGGTCCTAAACGGCTCTTCAGGTTGTTTTTGCTTCTTTAATCCCAACATGACCAAATATTATGTAAAATTATGCACAAAATGACTTAAAGGAAGGGGGGAATAGAACAAAAAAGAAAAAAATACCAAAATGAAAAAGTAGTGAAAAGCTGAGAAAAAAAGAAACAAAAGGAAGAGAAAAAAAGAAGGAAAAATTAAGAAAAAACGCCAGAAAAAAAGAAAAGAATTTTTTTGGGGGGAAAAACTAAATAGAGAACAAATAGAAAAGAGTAACAAAAAAGTAGAAAAAAAACACGGAAAAAAGAAGAAACATTTTGTGTTGCATTCAAATTATTTCCAATTATATCAAGTGAATCTTGTTGCCAACATTGTACTTCCACTAAAAAATGTGATTAAGTACAGTTCTGTTTCTTACAACTGACTAAATAAGCCCCCAAAAATGTTAATATTATGCGACAAAATATATCAGAAAATAAAAAGAAATGGATATCTTGTGAAAGAATTGTAAGAACAAATGACGTTTGTAGGCTGTACAACCTTTGTAATAGTACATGAGTCAATTCATTCAAAAGAGAAAAATAATTTTGCATTGCCGGAACCTCAGCAAAATGTAACTTGATGTCAAGTTTTGGACATGTTTGATAATTAATTATCTTGCCACACTTGGGATTATGGTTGCTCACTGTTGTTTCAAGCGCTGCTCACCGACTTTGTGTGAACGCTCAGACCCGTGAAAAATTAAAAGGAACATTGCTCTTCAGCAGATGAGGTACATAGTGACATGGACATTGATGTAAATATTGTATGACTTGGTGTAAGATCAGGGTATGGTGTAATTGTAACCTTTGTAGTCCTTTAAGACATTTTGTGTTTAAGGGCCATGCAAATAAATGGGACTTGACTCGAGTAGACTAAGCTGACAGAGAAGCTCAATGTGCAAGAATCCAATACGGAAGAATCCCATGGCTTCACCCGCCAATCTCCTGATTAGACAAGTAGAGATGAGCTTCTCCATGTTGGGTAAACTGCAAACGTTATAATCTAGCATGCTGCTGGAAGCGATGATGAACGAAACCCAGGGGGGCACAGAAATCCTCTCAGCGCCTCACTTGCTGACACACCATGTCACTTGTGTTCATCGGTGCATACACACCAGTACAGAAACACAACTGACTCTAAGCATCTTAAACTCCGGTTAAAATCAAGAACATGGCAAAGAATATTGCGGCTCAGGTTTTAGTTCTAAACGGCTGGTCTGATGCTTCACATTGAAGGTTGGCTGCTCTCCACATGGCCCTTTAAACAAGGCAACCCCCCACAGACTATGCTGGTTTGTGGGAAATTTTGGCTCCAGGATACCACCTAATTCAGAAATGGATTGCACAAAGTCTGTTTAATTGTGTTCCACTACTGCATGCTCCTTAAAGAGAATGCGTAAGATAAATCTGGTCCCAAAGCACAAGAACATGCATTGAAAATGTATGAACAAGTATGTTTGGATTTGAATTGTGAAAAGGCTTTAAAAAGCATGTTTGTTGAATCGATTTGGTGGTGGATAATGTTTCTATTGTTATGCTAGTTCTATCTATAACTGAAAACAAACCCTAACAAACATGTGTTCTAAAATCTTGGGAAAAAAAATTAAATAAACATCAGACATCAGTTTTCTATTCATAAACAGTCTCGGTCGATCTCAAACAGAATAGGCCGTACATTTAAGGCCAGGTGAGATTTACCATTTAAATCTTAAAATGTTTTATTTCCATTAATCAAACTATAAAATGGTAATATCTCACAGTTCCACAATTTGGTGAGACCTCAATGACATTACCAAACATGCCATGAGGCTCTTTAACTTCACCCGGGGAAGTAAAAAAGCCGACATTTTATTTCATTATTTTCTAATACAAGGATACTGCTGGAAGTGTGAATTCCCCTACGGGGATGAATAAAGTATCTATCTATCCATTTATCCAATCATTCTATCTATCTATCCATTTACCCAATCTATCTATCTATCCATCTATTTGTCTGTCTGTCTGTCTGTCTGTCTGTCTGTCTGTCTGTCTGTCTGTCTGTCTGTCTGTCTGTCTATCTATCTATCTATCTATCTATCTGAATGTTCAAATTATTTCTTTGATTTCACACTTCATTATGACTATTATTACTACTACTACTATGTAATTAATTTATCAATCCATTAATGCCTACATTAGCCTCGCTAAAAAAATCATATTCTCACAATATGGAGGGTGCTATGCTAGTCTGAAAATCTCCTATAAATCCTATATCCCTCATACTACCACCATCAGTCATTCATTATCCGTCCTGCTTATCCTCACTTGGGTTGAGTTATGATGTGAAAACCATAATGAAAAATAATCCTTGGGTAAATCCAGAACACACATTTACAGTTTTTTTGAACTTTTTTTCATACTCTTATGACATCTGGGGAAACAGCAAAGGACAGCCAGTCAAGTCCAGATTACAACCCATTGCCTTAAGTCACAGGCGTCAAACTCACGGCCCGCAAGCCACATCCGGCCCGGAGTACAATTATATCCGGCCTGTGAAATCCTTTTATATACATCTACTATAATGGCCCGGGTCTATGAAACCCTGACAACTTTCAAATTGTACTCGGATACTAAAAACCACAATGGCCGAGAAAATTATGTTAACTGACATTGCCGGTCAACCCGTGTGTCTTATTTGTAAAGATTTTGTGGCCTTAATTAAGGAATTTTATGTAAAACGGCACTACAAGACAAAACTTCAGAGTGATGTCATGTCCAGCATGGTCGCTATGACAACCAGCTGGTCCCGCCCCTTGGCACCGGCTGTAACAGATTGTCTAAATTGCGTGTGTGCTTCTTAAGGGCGGGTTTTGGGGACTGCCGGTTGCTGGATCATTGCATTGCATTGTTCTGTTTTGCTCTGTTCTGTTCTGTGCTGTTTGATTCGAGGAAGATCTGTCATGCCCGTTTGTTCTGAGTTAGTGCCTTAAGCCTGTTTTGTGAGTATTACCTAGTCAGAATTTCTGATTGCCTGTAAGTCTGTTTTTGTTTTGTTTTTGTCCCTGCGTGTTGGACAACTTTTATTTTCTAAAAAAAAGTAACTGATCGTTACGCAATTGAGTTCACCCTTCCTGCCTCCCCGGTCCGGTTTCGTGACAAGTGAGCTGAAAAACCTCGAATCCAGACAAAAGATACAGAAAGTTGAAGAGTTAAAGAAGAATATGAAGATGTTTTTCAATAAAGCAAATTCCCAAAGTGAAAAGCACAAATTTTATTTATATTTTCCGTTTTTTCATATTTTTATAGTTTTGACAGGAGATATTTTTATGGTGAGCAACGATTTTTAATTCATCTCATGTTTAAGTTTGTTTATTCTGGAATAATATTCCTGACTGTTTTAAATTCATATTTATTTATTCATTTTTAAAAAAATAAAAAGGCAGCACGGCGGCGCAGTGGTTAGCGCGTGTGCAGGCACAGTTCTAAGGTCTTGGGAACCTCCTGTGTGGGTTCAAATCCAGCTACCGGACCTCCTGTGCGGAGTTTGTATGTTCTCCCCGTGGGTTTCCTCCAAGCACTACGGTTTCTTCCCACATTCCAAAGACATGCATTTCAGGTGAATTGGCCGGTCCAAATTGTCCCTAGGTGCGACTGAGCGAGTGAGTTGTCTGTCCCTGTGTGCCCTGCGATTGGCTGGCACCCAGTTCAGGGTGTCCCCTGCCCACTGCCCGATGATTGCTGGGATAGGCTCCAGCAACCCCGCGACCCTACTGAGGATAAGCGGTGCAGCTAATGAGATGAGATGAGAAAAATAAAAAGGAAAGTGTATTCAATAAATATTTATCCTGTTCGGCCAGCAAAGGTGTGGTTTGAGTTCTGGCCCTCTGTATAATTGAGTTTGACACCCCTGCCTTAGGTCCAGGATAGTAGGTAGCAATCTTCCATATTTTGCAGCCTCATGCTTTTGAAATAAATTTGTAATTCTGCTGTCAAGCAGGTAAGCATTAATAATGGAAGGAAAAGTTTGGATTGGTCTGAAACTCGATTTCACACAGTTGTGCATCGATATTAGTAATTTAGTCCTTTTTTCTGTGTAAGGCATTGCACCGGACTGCACTGGAATGTTCTTCTAATTTTCATTTTCCAAAGCTGCATTTAAAAACCGAGTGAAACTGAACCATCTGCTTGATAACTTGACAGCAAACAAACTGAATAATGAAGCAACACAACCCACTTGGTGTGTCAAAGCTGTTAATATTCAGTGACTACAACAAAAGCCCGAGACCCATTGAGGGAAGATTTGATCGGAAGCACGTTTCTTTTCTTTCTGGAGGATTTATTAGGCTTCTCTTGTTTTGTAGGTCACTCGTGACAAAAATTCAGTGGCCATCATAGGCACAAACCCAAATCTGGGTCAGTTACGATCCATTGTTGAATTATTGCCTGGAGCTTGCTTCACCTTGAGGTGGCTTCATGCATCAATGGCACCTCAATCAACAAATGTATTTTGCATTTGTTCATAACTCAAAGCAATTCCGAAAACAAAATAATCAAAGATTATACATAGTTTTCATACATATATCAATTATCTGCACCTCTTATCCTCAATAGGGTCGCAAAGTGCTTGAGCCCCTCCCAGCCGACTTTGGGCAGTGGGCAGGGAAGACCCTGAACTGGTTGCCAGCCAGTTGCAGGGTTATTACACATGTATTCATTTATTAGTTAACATATAGTTAGAAGAGCAGCTTCAGCGACAGACTGCTGTCACTGTCTTGTACCACGGACAGACTGAAGAGATCTTTTCTTCCTCATGCCATGAGGCTCTTTAACTCCACCCGGCGGAGTAAAGGCCCACATTAAACCACACATTGCATATTACTGTACTTTTATTGCAGTGTGTATTTTATGTAGCACTATTTAAATACTCTATACAACACGCTACAGTGGGTATTAGCACGTCACATTGGGTATTTGTATATTGTATTCCTTTTGCTTTATTATTGTATTGTTCTCAGCAAAGGGATGCTGCTGGAAATGTGAATTTCCCTGCGGAAAATTCATCTACTCATCTATCTATCCATCTATCTATCTATCTATCTATCTATCTATCTATCTATCTATCTATCTATCTATCTATCTATCTATCTATCTATCTATCTATCTATCTATCTATCTATCTATCTATCTATCTATCTATCTATCTATCTATCTATCTATCTATCTATCTATCTATCTATCTAACTATCTATCTATCTATCTATCTATCTATCTATCTATCTATCTATCTATCTATCTATCTATCTATCTATCTATCTATCTATCTATCTATCTATCTATCTATCTATCTATCTATCTATCTATCCATCCATCCATCCATCCATCTATCTATCTATCTATATAATTCAATGTCGGCATCGAATATTTACTTTCGGACTCTGGAGGGTGAGGGTATGAAGTGGGGATCTCATCCTATTTGGGTTTTTCCTGTTTACATGATGTTTTATAATGGGCAGGGTTGGGTAGGGTTACTTTAACTTGATTACTTTAAATTAATTTTGGATTACTCCATTACTAAATATCCTAATAAAATACAAAATAAACGAAATATGAATAAAATTATGACTCACAACACGTGGTAAGCTTTTTCTCCTGGCTTTGATCTCTTTGATCACTGGCAAAACTAACATAAAATGCGGCAGAAACAAAATGAAAATAAATCCAAACAGCTTGCCAACATAATTTTTACCGTTCCATGTTTTTCGTTACTCCCCAAGCCTGCACAAAATTTAGTAATTTTATTCATATTTAGGTTTTTTTGTCTTTTATTACCATATTTGGTATTGCAGTAATCCAAAAGTAATTGAAAGTAATCAAGTTAAAGTAACCCTACCCAACCCTGATAATGGGACAGTTAAAATGCAGGCAGTGGCCGACCGGGCTGTGTTCAGCATTTTGTGGTCTCATATTGTCAAGTGTAAGTTTCTCCTGTTTGTATTTTTGGACACCTGCAAAGAAGATTGCATGGGATGCACATTTGTTTGTTGTTTTGATAATAATTGATTTCCACACCCTACACAGTGGATCTGCTTTTGTAATTTAGGAGATTAAAATACAAAGAAAGAGCTCAGCGGAGGGCTTTTTAAACAGCTTGGAAATTCTTATCTAAGGTTCGGGCTCTCTCCCCTGTTCTCCTTGCAAGTTTACAATCCACTCGTGTGTTCGCTCCTTACATTCAGTGTCTACTAAACGTTAAACTTGAAATTCTGTTAAACGGCATTTTAAACAAAGTGTTTAATAAGATTTACAAAATACTCTATATGTGAATAAAGCTTGTGTGTCCGTGTTCTTTTTTGTTCTGGATTAATCTAGGCCGGACAAAGAGGGCCTGGCAGCTTACCTTTTTGTTGCAATTGCTGTCTTATTTTACCTAGTAGTCCATCAATTCTCCTAAAAATATTGCTTATAAAGAATACCTGTTAACCTGAACGTTTATAAGTACATTTATTATGCATTTAAAGACGTGTACGACGTACAAGAAAATCTGTACGGAAAAACGCAAATTTGTCAATAATGGGTACCATCCGGTAAACACCGACTATCACGAAACTGTAAATCAATCAAGTCTAAAGAGTTCACCGCGGTATCCTCTACCTCGGCATCGTCATTTTCGTTGCAAATGAAGCGAGCGGTTTGATGCTACTGTGCGCATGCGTCTGCCGCCTGGGGATTTCCCATCATGCATCATTCCGAAAAAAAAATATGGTGTAAGATTATTTTGTATTTTGTAAGGGAAAATAGGACAGTTTGTACGGGCATGGAGCCGTGGAGGTTGACAGGTATGAATAAGTGACTACAGATATTCTCCCAGGAGGCTTAAAGAAAAAAGCCTGAGCAGGTAAGTTGGTTTCGGTCCCGCATCTCCAACAAAGGTCATAGCTGGAGAGACAGCGAGTTGCTGAGGACAGCACTCCAAGTGAGTTACGATAATCAAATGCAGAAATTAATTTCCAGGAAGAGAACTATAGCTAGAGTCAAATGCTTCATGGGGATTGATGGCTAAGTTTTACGCACGCTGCTTCTCAGAAAGGGTTTTTAACATTTTATCACTGCACGCTCCGGGAAGCACACGCCATTTTCCTCTTTCTGGCCATGATGACAGATGTGCCTGTCGCTGTTGTGCTGAACTATAAGAACCATTGACACCTGCATAAAAAAGATAACTAGCGTGCTCATGGACAAAGTGATGCATTGGCAGAGAATGACTTTGAACCCTACTGATCCCTTGAAAAAGAAATTCATCAGCAAAAAAAGGGAAATCAAACTTATTCATTGACTTTTTTACAGGCTGTTTAAAACTTCCATCCATCCATCCATTATCTGCACCGCAGGTCGCGGGGGTGCTGAAGCTAATCCCAGCTGTCGTCGAGCAGTGGGCAGGGGACACCCTGAACCAGTTGCCAGCCAGTTGCAAGGAACACAGCGACAGACAACTCACTTGTTCATTCACACCTAGGGACAATTTGAACCAGCCAGTTAACCTGGCATGCATGTTTTTAAAAAGTCCTTGGAGTAAACCCACGCAAGCACGGGAAGAATGTGCAAACTGTCATGATTGCTGATTGAGCGCAGCTGCGGCGGCTTAATTGGCGCCAACAGCCCAGACAGCTGATTGGTGGACACTCCCTTTTTAAACCCCAGGCTTCCTCTTGGTAGCTGTCAGATTGTTGCGAACTGTTGCCTTCTGCTCAGTTAGCCTTCTCGTACGACCCCGTTTTTGCTAAACATTTTCCTGCCTGATCTTTGTTGCTGACTTGTTTCCGGACCTGATTACGCCCCATTCTGCCTGACCGGTTTTTCCCCGTTACCTGCCTGCCTCCTGCTACCGACCTCGCTTACGAACTCGACACCGCCTTTGATCTCCAGCCCCGGCCAACGACTTGCTATTCCCGCCTGTCTCCGATCCTCCTCGCTCGACACGGAAGCGCCACTTCCGCGTTGCCGCCACCTGCTACTCGTGTTCGTCAATCCACGGATCTTGGAAGCAAGCCTTTCCCTCTTTTATCAATAAAAACTGAGAAAACGAGCGCTATTGGGTCCCGTCTCTGTTCCTGGTTTGTGACACAAACTCCACACAGGAAAGTTCGATCTCATGACCTCAGAACTGTGCCGCAGACGCGCTAACCACTCAGACGCCTTGCTGCTCTTGTTTTTGTCACGGTCGCCATGACGACCAGTATGCCATGCCCCCGAACTCAAGCTGAAGCAGATCAGCTGATTGCTGTTCTGCTATTTAAGGCTGGATTTTGGGTTTGGCGGGTGCTGGTTCATTACTCATTATTCACAATCCCGTTCTGTTATGCCTTGTCCTGTTTTAGTCTGTTATGCCTTGCCCTGTTGAGTTCGTGCCGGAGGAACTCTGTATTGTTCTGTTTTGCCCCGGAGTATTGGGCGACTTTTATTTTATTAAATAAAACCTATGGATCGTCAACGCATTTGAGTTCTCCCTTCATGCCTCCTGCCTCCGTTCTGGTCCGGTCACCTTCCACGCCACCACGTCTCGTGACAGAATGAACCAGCCAACAAATAGAACTCAGCGAACGATCCCAGCGCGACTTGGGGAGAGCTGGAGAGCGCAGTTCGGCAGGCGCCTACTGAGTTGGCCTTCCCTGCTCGTTCGAACCACGGCCCCGCCCGTCGTGGCCCTTGCTGTGCCTTGAATCGACTCCCGGGAGGAATTGACGCCTGCCTGTTCGACTCTCATGCCTGCCTGCCCGACTCCCGTGCCGATTGCCTGCTATTCCGTCTCCCCTGCGTGCCAGCCCGACTCCGACTCCCAAGCCTGCCTGTTCGACTCCCAAGCCTGCCTGTTCGACTCCCAAGCCTGCCTGTTCGACTCCCATGCCTGCCTGTTCGACTCCCATGCCTGCCTGTTCGACTCCCATGCCTGCCTGTTCGACTCCCATGCCTGCCTGTTCGACTCCCATGCCTGCCTGTTCGACTCCCATGCCTGCCTGTTCGACTCCCATGCCTGCCTGTTCGACTCCCATGCCTGCCTTGAGTCTCCCTGTACTGATTTTGTTCAGTCTTTCCTGTCCTGTCTTGTCTGTTCTGAATCTGTTCCCCCTGAGTCTGACTCTTCTGAATCTGTTCCCCCCTGAGTCTGACTCTTCTGAATCTGTTCCCCCCTGAGTCTGACTCTTCTGAATCTGTTCCCCCCTGAGTCTGACTCTTCTGAATCTGTTCCCCCCTGAGTCTGACTCTTCTGAATCTGTTCCCCCCTGAGTCTGACTCTTCTGAATCTGTTCCCCCCTGAGTCTGACTCTTCTGAATCTGATAACCCCCTGAGTCTGACTCTTCTGAATCTGATAACCCCCTGAGTGCGACTCTTCTGCATCGGCCTGACCTGAGTGCGACTCTTCTGCATCGGCCTGACCTGAGTGCGACTCTTCTGCATCGGCCTGACCTGAGTGCGACTCTTCTGCATCGGCCTGACCTGAGTGCGACTCTTCTGCATCGGCCTGACCTGAGTGCGACTCTTCTGCATCGGCCTGTCCTGTTTACCCGTTCTGATTCTGCTCTGATTTTGCCTGTCCTGTTCTCGTCAGTTCTGCCTGTCTGTTATCCCCTGTCCTGTTCTCGTCAGTTCTGCCTGTCTGTTATCCCCTGTCCAGCTTGCCCGCCGGACCCCCCCCTGCCGAGCGCCGATTCCGATCCGCCCGACGCAGATGGCGCCTGTCTCTCCCCGTTCCTGCGTGTTCGGAGGAGGGAGCGGGGTTGCCCCAATCGTGAGCGTCGAACCATTCCGGGGCGTGAGGTTGTAATTTTTTCTTTTTTGGGACCTCGGGAGCTGTCCCTTAAGAGGGGGGCCCTGTCACGGTCGCCTTGGTGACCAGTCTGCCCCGCCCTCTGGGCAACAGCTGAAGCAGTTTCCACTAATTGTGTGTCTGATTTAAGGCTGCATTGTGGGCTCTGCGGGGGCTGGTTCATTACTCATTATTCACAATCCCGGTCTGTTATGCCTTGTCCTGTTTTAGTCTGTTATGCCTTGTCCTGTTGAGTTCGTGCCGGAGGAACTCTGTGTTGTTCTGTTTTGCCCCGGAGTATTGGGCGACTTTTATTTTATTAAATAAAACCTATGGATCGTCAACGCATTTGAGTTCTCCCTTCATGCCTCCTGCCTCCGTTCTGGTCCGGTCACCTTCCACGCCACCACGTCTCGTGACAGAATGAACCAGCCAACAAATAGAACTCAGCGAACGATCCCAGCGCGACTTGGGAGAGCTGGAGAGCGCAGTTCGGCAGGCGCCTACTGAGTTGGCCTTCCCTGCCCGTTCGAACCACGGCCCCGCCCATCGTGGCCCTTGCTGTGCCTCGAATGGGGTTCCAGGAAGAATTGACGCCTGCCTGTTCGACTTTCATGCCTGCCTGCCCGACTCCCGTGCCGATTGCCTGCTATTCCGTCTCCCCTGCGTGCCAGCCCGACTCCGACTCCGCTGCCCGTCGGGCCGACTCCGACTCCGCTGCCTGCCAGCCCGACTCCGCTCCTCCTGTTTTGCCGGTTCTGATTTTGACTCTCTCATGTCTTGTCTGTTCTGATTTTGACTCTCTCATGTCTTGTCTGTTCTGATTTTGACTCTCTTATGTCTTGTCTGTTTTGATTTTGACCCTCTCATGTCTTGCCTGTTCTGATTCCGCCTGTCCTGTCTGAATCGCCACTTCTGAACCTGAACCCCTGAGCCTGACTCTTCTGAATCTGACCCCCCTGAGCCTGACTCTTCTGAATCTGACCCCCCTCAGTGCGACTCTTCTGCATCTGACCGTCCTGAGTGCGACTCTTCTGCATCTGACCGTCCTGAGTGCGACTCTTCTGCATCGGCCTGTCCTGAGTGCGACTCTTCTGCATCGGCCTGTCCTGAGTGCGACTCTTCTGCATCGGCCTGTCCTGAGTGCGACTCTTCTGCATCGGCCTGACCTGAGTGCGACTCTTCTGCATCGGCCTGACCTGAGTGCGACTCTTCTGCATCGGCCTGACCTGAGTGCGACTCTTCTGCATCGGCCTGTCCTGAGTGCGACTCTTCTGCATCGGCCTGTCCTGAGTGCGACTCTTCTGCATCGGCCTGTCCTGTTTACCTGTTCTGATTTTGCCTGTCCTGTTTATTTGTCCTGTTCTCGTCGGTTCTGCCTTTGCCTGTCATCCCCTGTCCAGTTGGCCACCAGACCCCCCCTGCCGAGCGCCGATTCCGATCCGCCCGACGCAGATGGCGCCTGCCTCTCCCCGTTCCTGCGTGTTCGGAGGAGGGAGCAGGGTTGCCCCAATCGCGATCGTCAACATTCCGGGGCGCGAGGTAGTAATTTTTTCTTTTTTGGGACCTCGGGAGCTGTCCCTTAAGAGGGGGGCTCTGTCACGGTCGCCATGACGACCAGTATGCCATGCCCCCGAACTCAAGCTGAAGCAGATCAGCTGATTGCTGTTCTGCTATTTAAGGCTGGATTTTGGGTTTGGCGGGTGCTGGTTCATTACTCATTATTCACAATCCCGTTCTGTTATGCCTTGTCCTGTTTTAGTCTGTTATGCCTTGTCCTGTTGAGTTCGTGCCGGAGGAACTCTGTGTTGTTCTGTTTTGCCCCGGAGTATTGGGCGACTTTTATTTTATTAAATAAAACCTATGGATCGTCAACGCATTTGAGTTCTCCCTTCATGCCTCCTGCCTCCGTTCTGGTCCGGTCACCTTCCACGCCACCACGTCTCGTGACAGTTTTAAACTTTTTGGGACTTATTTGGGATTTACATG
Organism: Urocampus carinirostris; assembly: GCF_059441175.1. Taxonomy (NCBI): domain Eukaryota; kingdom Metazoa; phylum Chordata; class Actinopteri; order Syngnathiformes; family Syngnathidae; genus Urocampus; species Urocampus carinirostris. Next base: position 40,942,734 of record NC_142353.1, read on the forward strand.
TAAATCAATGATGAAACTCAAATAATGTCTTATTCTGGTTCTGGATAATGCTATCACGATGGTAAATAGACCTCACTCATAACAGGAATTTCTTAGAACCTTGATTGACCAATGCATCAATTTGCTCGATTTTTATGTTGCTGCCTAATGAATAAAATTATGACTCACAACACGTGGTAAGCTTTCTCTCCTGGCTTTGATCCCTTTGATCTCCGGCAAAACGAACATAAAATGTGACTGAAACAAAATGAAAATAAATCCAAATTGCTTGCCGACATCATTTTTGCCGTTCCATGTATTCCGTTACTCCCCAAGCCTGCACAAAATTTACTCATTTTATTCATATTTAGTTTCTTTTGTCTTTTATTAGCATATTTGGTATTCGAGTATTCCAAAAGTAATTGAAAGTAATCAAGTTAAAGTAACCCTACCCAACCCTGCCTAGCAAACACCGGATCGTGGGCGCAGCCCTTCTTCTTTCCTCTAATAAAACTTGTGAGAAACGTAACGCATTTGGGTCCTGTTTCCGTTCTGGTCCTGACAATTCTATTCTAATTGAAATGAGTGGCTGAGATTTTATGTACTTCAAGAAAAAGAAATTGTCTGATATTTTGCATTTTTAGAGAAAAACGATTTACCGTATTTTCCGCACTATAAGGCGTACATAAAAGCCTTTATTTTTTTCAAAAGCTGACCATGCGCTTTATAATACAGTGCGCCTTATATATGGATCAATATTAAGTCGCAAAGTCTTGCAACTAAAGCAAGCAGCCGCCGACTAGATTTTCCCCCGAAGGCGAAGTCGTCTGCGGTGTATGCTGGGATTTATATACCGGCGTTTCATTTCCTAACCAATGTGTCAATCATCATTTGAATCAGTCGCTATTGGCTAAAGTTATTCGGAAGTAAATGGGGCGGATCCTTTTTATCATTTACAGGCTCGCATAGGCTAAAGGCGCAAAACAAAGCCTGCAATTGGCTGAAAAAGATGAATGTGAATCACACGTTGGTTGGGTTGCACTACGGCATAGAGAAAACATGTTTTATTATTCTGTATTTGTAAATATTTAACTCTCCTGGAATTACTACACTCATGGTTGTAGGAAGACCATGGTTACGTATCATTAATGAACGTGAAGGCTGCAAGAGAACTTAGGTGAGCTATGCGGCTTTATATTTTCCCAGTATCTTGTTTTAGAACGATCTTGATGTTTCTGTGATGAGTCTATTTTTAAACTAAATTCAATTCAAAGTGTTTATTGTCATATGCACAGTAAAGAACCCCGTTTCCCTGCACAATAAAATTCTTACTTTGCTGTCCACACAGTTGCCAGCAAAAAATAAAATGGAAACTAAGAAATGTTTGTTTGGTGACATCGTATTGACACCGCATTCGCATGTGTCTACGACACGTATTTGCTTCTTTGCAAGCTTTCGGAATGTTAAGGGGGTAATACGTTTGACTGAACCATCTGACTGTTTTGTCGACGCTCCCGTTGTAGCGCCTTATAATCCGGTGCGCCTTATGTATGGAAAATGTCGGACAAAAGACTATTTTTTGGGGGTGCGCCCTATAACCCGGTGCGCCTTATAGTGTGGAAAATACGCTAATTATTCGATGAATGAATTAATTTATTGTAAGGAAAAGTTCATATATGATCAAGGCTACTGGGCATGTTCTGTTCCCATTATAATTGATGGGCTTGCCAACGCGTTATCACGATAAAGATGATGACAAGTCCCATCCAACCGAAGCTACACTCATCGTCTCTCAGCTCGGACCCCTTTGGGTCTGATGACACAGATAGCTGTGGAGTAGTGGGGGGGAGTGTGTTTATAGCTGATAAGACCGTGGAGCTAAGATATCGAGCAGGAGGAACACTATATAGAAAGATACAGCCAAGGCTTAGGCTCTAATCAGCCTTCGAGCTTGGCAGAGTGATCGAGAATGTCGGCAAACATTTCTCGCAGCATTCCCAAAAACAATTTCCCATGGCAAAACCAATTTTGACTTTGACAGTAAGATCAGGAGACAAAGGAAGTAAAAGCATGACAGTGCTCACCAGGTCAACCGTGCAGCAATCCAAGCTCAATCCCGTTAGTATCGTATTGTTATTTTGGATGACTCGTTGTGAGGGCCATCAATTTTCTTTATGGGTTTTTCCCTGCAGTGCCTCCGTTTTCCGCTTCTGTTCGCACCGGGTCCAGATGGAGAGGTGGGATGCAAGTCATTGTTCGTTAGCTTTTTAACATTACAGGATCCTACTTTATTAGTCTGTCTTGTGTGGAGGTTTGGCAGACGTATGCGTAGCATTTATAGATCCACCTGCTGTTTCGTCTATGTATTTGTAATTAGTTGAATCATTTTCCAGGCACTCCTTTTCTCTAACTTTTCCGTTCCATTGTAATTATTTCAATTACTTTTGGATTACTCCAAAATCAAATATGCTAATAAAAGACAAAATAAACTAAATATGAATAAAATTGTGACTCACAACACGTGGTAAGCTTTCTCTCCTGGCTTTGATCTCTTTGATCTCCGGCAAAACGAACATAAAATGCGACAGAAACAAAATGAAAATAAATCCAAACAGCTTGCCAACATCATTTTTGCCGTTCCATGTACAGTGGAACCTCGGTTCTCGACCATAATCCGTTCCAGAACCCTGTTCGAAAACTGATTTGGTCGATCACCGAAAATTGTTTTTGCCATTAAAAATAATGTAAAATGGTTTTAATCCGTTCCAACACCCTGAATGTTTAACATGAATGTAAACATGAAGCTAACCCAGGCTAATCGTACGTTCAAGTTAGCGTAATCTTCCATACGAAAGATTACGCTAACATGAACGTTTAAAAATAAAAAAAGGATTATGAATAGGATTTCTTACTTTTGTGGTGGGCGTTGGGGAGAGAAAAATACTCAAAAGTTTTTCAACCTCTTCCAAAACTTGCGGCAGTTGCTTGCTTATAGCGCTAACTTCCTTAGCCGCATCACTCGATTTCACAGCTTCCTTATTCTTTACTATCGTACTGATCGTAGATTTAGCCATGCTGTATTCACTAGCAAGACCGGAAATTCGTACACCTCTTTCATATTTAGCTATTATGTCTTTCCTAAAGGCAATAGTTGGACGAACAACTTGTCTTCTTTCACCTGTCCTGCTTGCACCGACCTTCTTCGGAGGCATAATTAGGGGCTAAAACACTTGTACGCCGCTCAGCATCGCACCCTAGCGTACCGGCGTTCGAACTCCGATTATTTGACCGAACAGCGAAGCAAGAATTTCTCGAAATTTTGGGTCGAACACCGATTCGTCCGAACTGAGAGGCGTTCGAAAACCGAGGTTCCACTGTATTCCGTTATTCCCCAAGCCTGCACAAAATGTAGTAATTTTATTCATATTTAGTTTCTTTTGTCTTTTATTAGCATATTTTGTATTCGAGGAACCCAAAAGTAATTGAAAGTAATCATGTCAAAGTAACCCTACCGAACCCTGGAAACAAGGTAATGAAGTACAGCAAATATGTTTTTTTTTTGCATTATTGCACATTATTTATACATCAGCAATGGTCACTTCAACCTCAAAACCAGGCTTAATGCTGATTGAGGTGATCTGCTTGACGGTTACAGACACACTATGAAGATAGATCAGGCGTTTGTGAATCCGCACTTGGAACCGATCTCAAGTTTTGGAACCGCAGGAAGTCCTGTGGTGGTGATGGGCAGGGTTTCGGTTGGCATATGGACTGGTACCTTCACGTTCAGGTTATTTTCTTGTACGCAACAAATCAAGTCAGCACAAACTTTCTAGAGAGACGAGAGATTTAGGCTGTTGAGGGTGATGTAAAATCCAATATTTCCTGACAAACTTATCCGGAAGAAAATCACACAATCGTCTGTATACCAAGACAAGTACCAGAAACATGTTAGACTAGGGGCAGTTTCTGGTAGAAGTCTTTGATGTAAATGGTCTAAGACTTGTCTAAACACACCCAAAGGCATTCCATAACAGAATACCATAGATTCCGGACTATAAGCCGCTACCTTTTTCCCAAATGTTCAACCCTGCGGCTTATTCAGTGATGCGGCCAATTAATGTATTTTTTCTAACAGCCGCCGCTCGAGGACAGAAGGTAAGATTTAGACCGGTGGAATATATGCGCCGAGGAAGACTGCAACTTCTTGACTTGTGCAGAAATTTAATTAGCGTAAACATACCCTCATCATGCAAAATGCAAAAAGAAAGGCACATGACGCAGCTTTCTAGCTAAATGCAATCAAGCAGTCCGATCAAGAAGGAAACTGCACGTAAACTTTACTCTGCGAGCGTACTGCTAGCGTGTTTTTGAATGAAGGCGAGCGTGGGACGACGTCTATATGACAAAGTTTCTTTCCCATACTGGGGAAGACGACTTTAATGACGTCAGTTATAAGGAAGAAGATGAGCACGGTTTACCAAGATATTTACAAGTATCGTATTTTTTTTAACGGACCTGTTTCCTTGTGTTGTGAGCGTGTTACTAGTAGCGTTTTGCTACCCTTCACAGACACGGTTTGGGATGAAAGTTATAATATTATTATTAAAGCTTTGAAAACTCTCTCGGTGTACCATCTTTCTTTGTAAATATGTGTAACCATGTATAATATGTATTTGCAACTGTATATTTTTGTAATGTATTTATTTCAGAGACTTATTCTGATATGTTTTCCACGGGCGAATCAAAAAGAAGGGGAGAATACAACGGGGGCTGAGGGGAAGTGGAGTAAAGGTGAGACGTGTTTGTGGACGCAGCGGACAATAGTGGATATATATTTTTCCCACCCTTACCTTTGGAAATATACATTTTTTTTCCTTGGACTATTTTCAACGGGACCCGGACTCTGCAGGTCTGCGTCATATCTTAAGTACTGGTATCATTACACGTACAATTTGCCGGCTGTTGTCATTGGACTGTGTACTTAGCTTGACTGTGAGATTCTAAATGAGTCGTCATGTGGCTGTGTTACAGTTGCTATATACTTACACTGCCCCTAGCGACAGTCGGGCTTGGCCTATTGGTCCTTTGATTTTTGCATCTTGGAGATGGAATATGAGCTTGCTCTGTCCACTCCACGCATCGGCCTGGTATTGCAGTACCTCCGGGAACGGTGCATTCGCAATGATCGCAGCAAGGCTTTGGGGCTAGGACCTTAGCTTGGCCTTTTGGCTGAGAGTAAGTGTCCCGGCTCCTAGGCTTTGTAGCGTATTATGAACTGACCGATAACGGATAATGGATAATGAATAACGAAGATAGATCAATAACCCTTAAAAACCCCAAAAACCCCCTTTTGGCTGAGAGTAAGTGTACCGGCTCCTAGGCTTTGTAGCGTATTATGAACTGACCGATAACGGATAATGGATAATGAATAACGAAGATAGAACAATAACCCTTAAAAACCCCTCAGTTACAATTGCGGGACTCAAAGTCGGGTTTGGGTTAATTTCGTGATTGTGTTACATGTATTAATGTGGGCGCATGCGGCTTATATGCAGGTGCGGCTCGTGTAAGTACAAAAGCGGTTATCCTCTTAAAAAGTGGTGGGTGCGGCTTATAATCAGGTGCGCTCTATAGATAGATAGATAGATAGATAGATAGATAGATAGATACTTTATTCATCCCCGTAGGGAAATTCACACTTCCAGCAGTCTACGCCGTTGTTTATTAACAGATTAACATGATGCCCTAAGGGTGCTTGTAGCGGAGTGGATGACGTCACGCTAGTCCAAAAGTTTGACATCCCTGCGGCAGATGGAAATCTTTTCTTTGTGAAAATCCAGGGATACACCACCTCGTGTTAGCAAGTCTGCCTCCTCTCCGATTCCCCCCGGCTTTCGTGTCTCTGTTTAGCGGCGTTGAAGCCGGATAGCTCCGGGTAGCTCCAGGTGGCTACACGTTAGCGTCCGGAATGCTAAACGTGAGCCACGTTTCCGCAAAACACAGCAACTGCGCTCCCTGTGCGCTTCGACGTTATAGTCCGGAATTTACGGTAATCACTTTCACTAATTCTGGAGTGTTCCCGACAAACGTTTTGAGGTTCTAAGTACACGAAGTACAGTTGATAGAGATCTTCAAAATTAAATTCCCGGGGAAAAAAATCAATACACTGCAAACTATAAGAAACAGATTCAATGTGTCGCATTGTTTTTAGCGTATTTAACAAAACACAAACTCCTCACTTCCTATATAATCTTGCCAGAGTTTTTCTCTTTCCTCCGGGAAAGCGATGAGCGAGTTGGCAGTGGTACCGGGACATCTGTTAGCCCTTGTTGGTGATGAAAGCCCGAAGCATGTTGCGTGTCCCTATTGGGAGTGTCATGTATTCAGACACTTGTATGAGTCTAATGTACCTTGTGCCTCAGGTCAGCTGCTCATTGGCTACTCCTATTTATTGTTTTTTTCGTTTTTACATTTTTTACCCAATGGAAGTTCTTTGCCCCTTTCCAAAGCAGCAACATCCTTCCAAGCCCCCTGCGGTATATACTACTACTGTGTGAGGTTACCACGGGAGGTACAGTATCACAGTTAGGAGAGTGACATATGTAATCATCTATTGGCTGGCTCCAATGGCAGGCACACCAGTACAAAGCAATCCTGAATACAAGTGCTTGAAGACTTCCACTCTTTTTACTTTACACATTAGCGTTAGAGGAAGATTACAAGCCATCTGGGATGCTTTCAATGCAGAGATACATTTTTAGATTGCAAGGCGAGCATCTCCGTCAGACGATAGGAAATTATGGGCACTCTAGTAAGCTCAATAAAAACGAAATGGGATCAGTTTCATTTGGAGCATATTCATAGCAATACTTGATCGATGATTTGATCAGAAGATGGAGCAAAAGCCTTTTTTTAAAATGTTTTTCTATCTGTTCTGTGATTGACTGACAATATTTAAATCCACACTCCAAAAATAATGATATGACTACATTAGAGTAGTGCAATCGATTGAAATCTAATCATGATTTGGATGATTACCTTTTCTTAATTACCAAAGTGGAATAAACATAGAAAACGGTATTCAGTATCACATTTTTTTTTTTTTAGAAACAAATTTTAGTAGTTGTAAAATACCAATGCTACTTACCATTAATTGTGCATTAGATACATTATAATCCCCTTGGAATCTTCCAAAAAAATACTGCTACCCGTGACCGACGATCATCGGAACGTGGATGTCATGATTACCCAAGTGGAGCCACCTGGGGTAATCATGTGGCGCGCTGGAATGTGCTTCCTGATTGGTTAATGCTCCCTTTTTAAACGCGTTACGCGGAGAACTCTTGGTCAGAGGATTACTTCTGTACCCCGTAAGACTCTCCCGATTACATGTGCCTTCTTGTTTACCTGATTCTGCCTGCCTGCCTCCGATCCGACCTGCCTCCGATTCGACCTGCTTTCGTCCCACGCTACGATCTTCTCTTCAGTCCTGGTAAACTCGACCTGCCTTCGTCCCACGCTACGATTGATCACGTCTCCCGCTAACCCTTACGCTTCCCCAAATAAAGAATTGTACGAACGCTCTGGGGTCTCCTGCTCTGTTCTGGTCTTCCCTGACAGTGGATGCAAGCACTGCTCTCTCTCTTAATAAAAACTGAATAAAACTAACGCTATTGGGTCCTGTCTCCAGTCCTGTTTTGTGACAGTTGTTGACATATAAAGGTATAGCCATTCTTTGTAAACATCTGGCCCAAGAGCAGTCGTGTTTACACCAATGGTATAGTCCACGTGAAAAATTCCCAACAACCGCCCAATACATTCAACAGAATGTAAAGATTTTCTTTTTTGAGATTGACCTGACCTCATCATTTACGTCCGTCCACAATCACGAGTCTTCATGAATATTAACAATTACTGTTTGTGCTCCATCACCAGTCAAGGAGCTAAGTGGGGTTAAAACCGCCCTCTCATCGAGCTTTGTAGGGCACGGGGCACAGGGAGCTAACAGCTGTGCAAACAATGGCCTATTTCCCACTTCAAGTTATGCTGAGTGTCGAGGTCTGACAGTGCCTACTTACATGTGGATCCAACTCATCCAAAAAGACCACCTATGAATGGTCAGTGCTCATGTGGTTAGGAAATGATAACAACCATGAGCAGAGTCATGAGATTAAGTATTGTATTGTATTGTATTGTATTTAGTTATTCATCCAGTATAAACCATAATTCAGATTCAGATCTACTTTATTGTCATTCTAGTACACGTGTATACAGAACGAAATGTCGATGCATCTGACCCCCACAGTTTCCTTGAATGTACAGATATAAATAAAGTCGTATTGTAATTGGCTACGTATAGTATTTTACCATAGTGCCGATAGTGCAAGAAGAGTAGCTAACCAGATGTGCAAAATGGGCAGTCAGGTTAACAAGTCAGGTACACAGTAACATTAACACTGTAACAATAACGCTGTAATTACCATAGTGCAGAGAGCAATGTGCAATGAGTGGCAAGCTATAAAAACTGCCAGTAGTGCAAAAAGTCAGATTAGCAGCCGCTTAGATTTAAGTTAACTATATGTTTGTTTGACCATTTAACAGTCTAATGGCCAGTGGGACTAGACTATTGCGGAGCCTGGTGGTCCTGCACCGCACACTGCAGAACCTCTTCCCAGAGGCTAGCAGTGTGAACAGTCCATGATGGGGGTGAGAGGGGTCCCCGGTAATGTTCTTAGCATGGGATAGGCAGCGCTTCTGGCCAATGTCCTGAATGGAGGGAAGTGTAGTCCCAATTATTTTCTCTGCTGTCCTCGTTACCCTCCTCACACTACCCCAGTCGGTAGCGCTGCAGCCTCCACACCACACAGAGATACAGCTGGTCAGGATACTCTCTATGGTGCCCCTGTAGAATGTGATGAGGGAGGGTGGGGGCAGGTGGGCTCTCCTCATCCTCCGCAGGAAGTACAGGCGCTGCTGTGCCCTCTTAACCAGTGATGCAGTGTTCACGGACCAGGTGAGTTTGTTTGTAATGTGCACCCCTAGGAACTTGATACTGCTGACAACCTCCACAGCCTTGTTGTTGATGCAAAGTGGGGCATGGTTGGGCTGGTTTTTCCTAAAGTCGACAATGATCTCTTTAGTTTTGTCAACATTCAGGACCAGGCTGTTGTCCTTATAAACATGATGTTTATAAGAAAGCATTTGACACGTGAACACTCAATGATGATAAAATCATAGATTTAAAAGAATAAAAAGGATAGAGTAAAAACGATATTGTAGTGTATAATACAAGGTAATTATATAGAATAGTTTAAAAAGAAAGAATATGTAAATAACAAGACTAGAGTAGAATAGGTCGGAAGAACGCCGTTGGCATAATAATACTGTACGTAATAAATCAATTCCCGTTGAACATACGAATAGCGGAAGGGTAAAAACTCTCTTTAAGACGTGAAGTCTTGCTCGCAATGGCGCCAAGACAGCGACCTGACGGCAGGTAATCAAAGTACCTGAGAGCAGGGTGACTGGGATCGTCTATAATTTTTAGTGTCCGTTTTCTAGTTCCATCGATGTCGATACTTTGCAGGGACGGGAGGCCAGTACCCATTATTTCCTCTGCCGTCCTCACTACTGATTCCATCTTTGACAATTCTTTCTGATTGACGCGACCAAACCAAACTGTGATTGACTTAGTTTAAACTGATTCAATGATAGCACGATAAAATTGACTAGAATGGAATGACGGACTCCGAATGATTTGAGTTGACGAAGGAAGTAGAGCTTTTGTCTGGCTGACTTTAGATTATCAGTAGCATTGACAGTCCATGTGAGGTCAGCTGACAAGTAAGTACCCAGGAACTTAAATGAATGGACCAGTTCCACCTCACTACCATTAATTGACAGTGGCACATGCGGGGAGGCTTAGTACGGAAATCTATTATCATCTCCTTAGTTTTACCTACATTCAATAACAGATTACTCTCATGACACCAGGTGGAAAGTGGATCAATTTCTGCTCGGTATTCAGTTTCGCCTCCATTTGAAATAAAGCCAATAACCGTGGTGTCGTGTGCATATTTAGCGAATAGTGAATGGTCAGAATTGGGTTGACAATCATGTGTGAATAGGGAAAACAAAGTTGGAGACAATGGACAGCCATGAGGCAAGGTTCATATGGGTGCTTGATATCCTTGAATGTATGAATTTTATTACTGTGTTTTTAAGGTTTGTAAAGCTCTTTAATTTGGGGGGAATTGCTTGCACATGCTAAAATTTTTTGACATGTTCATCAACAAGTTTGCTTAAAAATGAAGCTCACACTGCTCTCTGGTGGCTTCGTGTTGACATTGCCTTGTGATTAACGGCAGCTGGCATTATTTTCTATGCCTTGTTCTATGAAGGGTGATTGAACCCTATGGGTTGCGTACAACAGGATAGGTTTATGCTACATCTTAACAGGGCACTATGAAATGTGTTAGATGCAAGTATTATGTATCAATTCTGGATATTTATTATGGGTGTGGCGCCCTACTATTTAAACCCAGTCCTGTCACTCTCCTTTTGTCAGCCCGTCAATTAACTTCTGTCCCGCAAGACGTGGGTTTCGACACAGTCCTGGTCGTGTTGGTATTTCCTGTCCGGTATTGTTCCCGTTAGTTTTTCCTGTTTAATTTCGGTTTCCAGTTTTGTTTCCATCTATTTTTGTCCTGTTTATTATTTTCTCCAGTTTTCGTTCCCGTCTAGTTTGTCCTGCTTATTTTCGATATCCTGATTCATTATCCATCCTGTCTGTCTCGCCCTGTCCGGTATCGACCCCATCCGTCCGATATCAACTCGGGCAATTGGAATCGATCTCCTCGGTCTCTGGCTTCCTGTCTTTCCACACCAGACCGCTGCCTAACTTGCATGACTCCCCTTTTCTCATAAAATAAAAGGCTTGTGTGGGAACGTCACATGTTTGGGTCCTGATCCTGTTCTGGTTCTGACAAAAACAGGGTAATTTATACTTAAACCAAGAAAAAAATATATCTAGCATATGGTAGATGGGTTTCTTCATTTTAAAGTATGTTTTTTTTCTAATCTAGGTAGAAAATGTTCCTCGAAAAGAACATTATAATATACAGTGTGTTAGGTAAGATTATTTCATTTATATTTTTTATACCTATAACAAGGAATCTCTGCAAATAAATCTCAATTAATTGGTTCAAACAATTAGTCATTTGTTTTAGTGTTTTGGTGAATATTTTAATCAAGATTAATTGTCTTATCTAGCAGATGGTTACCTCATTTTAAGGATTGTTGTCCTAACTGAGTGGACGATACTTCTCAAAATGTGAAAATGAATCCACCATCTGCTAGATCAGATAATAGTTTTTAATTGAAATATGTTTTTCCTATTATTAGAGAAATAAGAAAATGTACTAAAATTTTTCTAAAATCAAAAGTCTGTGTGTTTTTGTATTGTGATTCTTGTTAAAAAACATACGATATTTTAAAATAAAGAAAATCATCAACATTTTCCAGTTTATGTTTTAAATTATTACTTTTTGCACTGCACACTGAACTTACAATTATTAGCAAGCTTCTTTCTTATATGTGGAGATCCTAATTGTACACAATTAGCATCCAGGACATAATACTCTAGGGTCATTTGAGTATTTTCCCCATGAATTCCTGCTAACTAACTAACTAACTGACAAACTGACCGACCGAAACCGGCCCACCCACCCACCGACCAATGTTCCCTGTAATTTTCCTCACGGGTCTGAGCGTTCACACAAAGTCGGTGAGCAACGCTTGAAACAACAGTGAGCAACTGTAATCCCAAGTGTGGCAAGATAATTCATTATCAAACATGTCCAAAACTTGACATCAAGTTACATTTTGCTGAGTTTCCGGCAATGAAAAACTATTTTTCTCTTTTGAAGGAATTGACTCATGTGCTATTGCAAAGGTTGTACGGCCTACAAACGTCGTTTGTTTTTACAATTCTTTCACAAGATATCCATTTCTTTTTATTTCCTGATATATATTGTCGCATAATATTAATATTTTTGTTTTTTTCTACTTTTTTAAAAATTCCTTTAAAAAAAATCTCATTGTGTTTATTTTTTCCTAGCTGTTACTTTTTTCTTTTTGTTCTCTATTTACTTTTTTTCCTACATTTCTTTCTTTTCTTTTTTTCTGGCTTTTTTCTGAAATTTTCCTTCTTTTTTCTCTTCATTTTGTTTCTTTTTTCCTCAGATTTTCACTACTTTTTCATTTTGGTATTTTTTTCTTTTTTGTTCTATTCCCCCCATTCATTCATTCGGCGATCACATCACCGGAAACATCGGGCACTAAAAAGTTCTTGCAAAACCTATGCATTGCATTAGTGTATTGTCCGTTTGTTGTTTTGTCCTCTTTTGGGATCTCCCAAATAAGTGTTTGATGAGCATCCCTTTTTTGTTTTATTGTTCTTTTTAGAACATATTGCAGCCATAAAATATATATGTTCCTCTATGATTTCAGAAAGCATTTTGTGCATAATTTTACAGAATATTTGGTCATGTTGGGATTAAAGAAGCAAAAACAACCTTAAGAGCCGTTTAGGACCCAAAAGAACCGGTTCCTTTTAGTGAGCCGAGCCGAAGAAGCCGGTTCTCGACAAACTCTACTAACTTTACCCAACTTCGTTCTACTTCGACTCGACTTCAAAATACCGCATTTAGGACACGTCAGGGGAACCCGTGTATTTTTACCTTCATGCACTGTCACTTTGACTTAAGTTGCTTCTTAATTAGTAATTTTGAGCCCTGATTTTTGTGCGCTGGCTAGATTTTCTTGTGCGCTGAGAATGTGCGAGCACGCGCGCAGCTTAGAGGGAACACTGCCACCGATCCATCGACCGACTCACTCACTCACTCACTCACTCACTCACTCACTCACTCACTCACTCACTCCAAACACGGGCAGATAAAAGTGAATTCTGGCAAATGAAATGGCAATGAAAAAAAAAAGTAATGGATACATTGCTCACGGCCGTGGCGATCTAATTTTCTTTTTCAATTATTGGTTGTCTCACACCACTCAAGTGAGTTCCGTAGCATATGACACATGACTGATCCATTTTTTGCACACTCATTAGCATTCAGTGTCGAATCATAATCCATTCTGGCCAATGTAGAAGCAGCCCTGCGAAATTATGCACAGTAGTTTTGGACCTCTCAAAATATTCTAAAAAACTTAATGAATTACAAACTTTGACCTTTACTGCAGACAATGATCATAATCAATATCTGCTGGCGAGGATGGTCACAGATTCAACGTACCATATATTCCACACTATAAGGCGCACTGGATTATAAGGGTCACCCCCAAAGAATGGTCTTTTGTCATATATTTCCTGTATAAGGCGCTCTGAACTATAAGGCACATTGAGTTGAAACTATAGTAAGAGCTACTGTATTTATTCAATGGAATATATGAGTGGAATGATTCCACAGTCGGAAAAAGCTGTTGACCATAATTGCATTACAATGTCTCAGGGCAGTAAGAGTGCCAAAACCTAACCACTACATCAAGAGTGACCCAGATGACATAAGAAAAGGCATTCAATGTCAGGGTTGCCATGGCGCCCAATTGGCCCCGCCCGTGTGGCGCCAGCTTGTTGACAGATTGGCTCCCTGTCAGTATGTAAACTCCTGTCAGTCCCCTTTTGTCAGACCGTCTCTGTTTTTACACGGCAAGCCCTTTTTTGCCTGTCTCGTTTTTTTGCTCCTGTTTGTCTCCCGCTACGATCTGTTTTGATCTCTACCACGTCTGTTCTCCTGTCCCGAATAACGATCAGTTTTTGATCTCGACCACGTCTACTCTCCCCTCCTGGTTTTCGACTTGTTTCCGATCCGGACCACGTTTTTGCTCTCTATCCCGGCTACTGACCCGTTTTTTACGTTGCTGACACCGCCATCGCTTGCCACGGAAGTCCCACTTCCGCGTTCAGCGCAATCACCAGATCAGGGGGTGGCAGTAGCTCAGGACGTAGAGCGCTCGTCTTGGGATCAAGGGATCCCAGTTCGAATCCCGGCTCGTCCGTGTTACATGTTGAAGTGTCCTTGGGTAAGACACTGAACCCCTAATACCCCCAATAAGCAGGTTAGCGCCTTACGTGGTTGCAAAGCCGCTATTGGGAAATGTGGAGCACATTGTAAAGCGCTTTGGGAAGTCATTGACTTGAAAAGCGCTATATAAATGCAGATCATTTCATTTTTCATTTCATCGTGTGCAATATTTTCCAATAAAACTGAGAGAAACGTTACGCGAGTGGGTCCTGTTTCCCTTCTGGTCCTGACATTCGACTTTATCTCATTATCACACTCTTTTTACTCATGAGGCCAGAAACAAATGTAAGAGAATGGAGCAAACCAAATGTGGGCCTGATGTGTAATTAATAGCAAAAAAGCGTGGTTTGGTGTATGTGATGATGAATCTGAATTTGAGTTTTTTATATTTTTAAGGACGACTTTCCGTTTTCTCTGTTCTCTCATGTTCGTTTCTGGCACGGAGTAAAAATAATTTCATAATGAGATAAAATTGGATGCCCTTTTTTGTATGCTATCTGTTTCACTGGTGGCCTAGTAGTTAGGTTTCAGCACTCTCATCGCTACTTTGATTCCCGTGGAAATGTTTTTCTATTTTTGGCCGGAGGCGTTTCTCAATTAATCAATCATTGCATGAATACGGTAGAATACCGTAAATCCTGGTGTAGCATCGCACACGGATAAATATTGTATGCGACTCCGATTTCATCTTTATATAAAGCACACCAGGTAATAAGACAGACTTTCAAATTCCTGGCCAAATTGTGTTTTTTACGTGTGCCTTATAATACAGAAAATAATGTATTTAATGTACAGTGGAACCTCGGTTTTCGAACGCCTCTCAGTTCGAACGAATCGGAGTCCGACCAAAAATTTCGAGAAATTCTTGCTTCGCTGTTCGGTCAAAATATCGGAGTTCGAACGCCGGTAATGTGTGAGTGCGTACGTTCATGTTATCGTAATCTTTCGTACGAAAGATTACGATAACGCCAACGTATGATTAGCCTGGGTTAGCTTTATGTTTACGTTAACCATTCAAGGTAAACATTCAGGGTGTTGGAATGGAGCCCAACATTCAGTGTGTTGGAACGGAGCCCCCTTTCCAATGAACCGCTCACCACTTGTTGTGGAGACCCGGGTGCTAAATGAATTGTAAACGACCTGATTTTTTTATTTTTACACGTTCGTGTTACGTTTGCGTTATCGTAATCTTCCGCACGAAAGATTACGATAACGCAAACGTACGATTAGCCTGGGTTAGCTTTATGTTTACATTTTACATTCAAGGTAAACATTCAGGGTGTTGGAACGGATTAAAACGATTTACCGTATTTTCCGCACTATAAGGCGCACCTAAAAGCCTTTATTTTTTTCAAAAGCTGACCATGCGCCTTATAATACAGTGCGCCTTATTTATGGATCAGTATTAAGTTGCAAAGTCTTGCAACTAACTTGCAGCCGCCGACTACATTTTCCCCCGAACGCCAAGTAGTCCGCGGTGTATGCTGGGATTTATTTACCGGCGTTTCATTGGCTAACCAATGTGTCAATCATTATTGGAATCGATTACTATTGGCTACAGTTATTCGGAGGTCAAGGGGCAGATCATTTTTATCATTTACAGACTGGCATAGGCTTAAGCAGCAAAACAAAGCCTGCAATTGGCCGAAAAAGATGAATGTGAATAGCATTTTGGGTTGACGGCATAGAGAAAGCATTTTTTACCATTCTGTATTTGTAAATATTTTATTCTCCTGGATTTACTAAACTCACGGATATAAGAGGATCATGGTTGCACATTATTATTGAACACAACGACTTCGGTGAGCTACTCCGGCTATATATTTTCCCTGTATCTTGTTTCAGAGTGAACTCGATGTTTCTGTGTTAAGTGGTGCAGATAATGGATGGAATGGAGTGTCTATTTTTAGATTAAACTCAATTCCAAGTGTTTATTGTCATATGCACAGTAAAGTTGTGAGCGAAAAAGGAAATAGAAACTAAGGAATGGTTGGTATTTCTTGAATCCCAAGACTTTAACCTTCCGAATGATATTTGGAACGATGCATTTGAGTGACATCGTACGGACACCGCAGCCGCACGTGTTCTCGACACGTATTTGCTTCTTTGCAAGCTTTCGGAATGTTAAGGGGGTAATACGTTTGACTGAACTATCTGACTGTTCCCATTGTAGCGCCTTATAATCCGGTGCGTTTTATGTATGGAAAATATAGGACCAAAAACTATTTTTTCGGGGTGCGCCCTATAACCCGGTGCGCCTTATAGTGCGGAAAATACGGTACATTATTTTTAATGGGAAAAATGATTTCGGTGATCGAACAAATCGGTTCTGGAACGGATTATGGTCGAGAACGGAGGTTCCACTGTATATACTTTCTAATCCAACCTACTTCCCCGCTTGCAATCTACCTACAGGGATATAATAACCAGCTAAAGATGCTGATGCAGGTTTTGGAGCTACAGAATCACACCGAAAGAGCCCTCAGTGATTGGGTGAGTGCGTGAGTGTATGTGAAGCTGCCAGTTTATAGCCTGCAGTGTCGATGCTGAAGACCTGAGAGAGGAACCGAGAGGCAGCATCTAATGTAAAGCAGCTGTCTGTTTCCTGGGTTACAAAAGCCCACTGTCTGCTGCCATCTACCATAAAGTTTACATCTGGACCTACTCTGGCGAACAAGCACCACACACGAGCCCAACACCTACGGCGGCAGCCCCTGATATTTCCTTAACCACAGCTCCACATCCGCACATTTAAGACCATAGGCAGCTTATTCATCTCTGAAAACGTCATCTTTGTGACAATCGGACAAGATCTAAAACAGGGGTTGGAAAACTTTTCTAGTCATTAGGAAGAAAAAAAAAAGAAAATTCATACTAGATATCATAAAAATAACAATAAGTAATAATAACAATGTTTTTGGATACATCTACATGTAATATTTCATAAATTTTTGTTGACAAAAATAACTTGGTTTTGAAACAGTAAGAATTAAAGCAAAGTAATATATTAGGTCCCCGTTTTTAAGCACTAAATTTGATAATATGCATCAGAAGACTATTAACTGTCATGATTACCGATGGGAATCACCTGCGCCCGCTCTTTTGGCGCCTACCGCTGCGGGCTCTGATTGGCTCCCTGTCCCTACTTAAACCCAGTCCTGTTGTCAGTCCGTCTGCGAACGTCAGTGAACACTAGGCAAGCCTTTTTTTGACCCTGACTCCCACTTGTCCCGTTTTTTGCTCCCGTCTGTTACCGGCTTCAATCCTGATCACGTCTGCTCTCCCGTCCCGGCTTTCGACCTCTTTTTGTCACCAACTACGTCTTCTCTCCTATTCTGGCTTACGACTCGCTTGCGACCTTGACCACGTTTTTGCTCTCCTGTCCAGGCTACCGACCCGCTTTTTCCGTCCCTGACACCGCCATCGCTCGCCACAGAAGATCCACTTCCGCGGTCGGAGCTCAACCTGAGTACCAGAGCGACTTGCTTCCCGCGTCCAGCAAACACCGGATTGTGGGCGCAGCCCTTTCTCTTCCTTCCAATTAAAACCTTGTGAGAAACGCAATGCAAGTGGGTCCTGTTTCCGTTCTCGTCTTGACACATACACAGTGTTTGAATTTTAATTCGAGCATAAGAGCAATATGGATAGGGAAATATCAAGATCTCTGCTCCCGGCTTCAACCCTGATCACGTCTGCTCTCCCGTCCCGGCTTTCGACCTCTTTTTGTCCCCAACTACGTCTTCTCTCCTATTCTGGCTTACGACTCGCTTCTGACCTCGACCCCGATTTTGCTCTCCTGTCCCGGCTACCGACCCCCTTTTTCCGTCCCTGACACCACCATCGCTCGCCACGGAAGATCCACTTCCGCGGTCGGAGCACAACCTGAGTACCAGAGCGACTTGCTTCCCGCGTCCAGCGAACATCGGATCGTGGGCGCAGCCCTTTTTCTGTCTTCCAATAAAACTGAGAGAAACGTACCGCAAGTGGGTCCTGTTTCCGTTCTGGTTGTGACATTACCACATTTATGAACAAACAACGGTTAAACAATGATTTTCACGACTGGCATAAAATGCATTAACTGGATTATTTTAACAATTGACTGAATGCAGTTTTACACCTGCACCAAATCATCATGCTATACAAACACAAGTGGGAGCCATGAAATAGTATATATTTTGCCTTAATTGAAATTAATAAAAAAGAAATATATATAAAAAAAACGTTTTAACAGTGAATAGGCAATAAAATTAGATTACCGTATTTTCCACACTATAAAGCGCACCCCAAAGCCTTTATTTTTTTTAAAAGCTGACCATGCGCCTTATAATACAGTGCGCCTTATGTATGGATCAATATTAAGTCGCAAAGTCTTGGAACTAAGGCAAGCAGCCGCCGACTAGATTTTCCCCCGAAGGCGAATTAGTCCGTGGTGTATGCTCGGATTTATATACCGGCGTTTTATTTCCTAACCAATGTGTCAATCATCATTTGAATGAGTCACTATTGGCTAAAGTTATTCGGAGGTAAAGGGGGCGGGTCCTTTTTATCATTTACAGGCTCGCATAGGCTAAAGGGGCGTAACAAAGCCTGCAATTTGCCGAAAAAGATGAATGTGAATCACACGTTTTTACTATTCTGTATTTGTAAATATTTGACTCTCCTGGATTTACTACACTCACGGTTTTAAGAAGACCATGGTTACGTATCATTATTGAACGTGATGGCTGCAAGAGAAATTAGGTGAGCTATGCGGCTTTATATTTTCCCGGTATATACGATTTTGATGTTTCTGTGATGAGTCTATTTTTAAACTAAATTCAATTCAAAGTGTTTATTGTCATATGCACAGTAAAGAACCCCGTTTCCCTGCACAATAACATTCTTACTTTGCTGTCCACACAGTTGCCAGCAAAAATAAAATGGAAACTAAGAAATTATATTTGGATCGATGCATTTGAGTGATTGGTGACATCGTACTGACACTGTTTCCGTACATGTCTGAGACACGTATTTGCTTCTTTGCAAGCTTTCGGAATGTTAAAGGGGTAATAAGTTGGACTGAACTATCTGACTGTTTTGTCGACGTTCCCATTGTAGCGCCTTATAATCCGGTGCGCCTTATGTATGAAAAATATAGGACCAAAATCTATTCTTTGGCCGTGCGCCCTATAACCTGGTGCGCCTTATAGTGCGGAAAATACGGTACATCAGATTAAACTACTAGACTGGCCCTTCTAAAGATAAGAATGAATCCAGAGGAACCATTTGGTTTGGATTTATTGAAAAAAAAATCATAATTTTTTAATAGAAAGGTCTTGCTTGCTTGTTCATTTTTGACCCACTCAGAAAGGTATTGTGGTCCAGATGATCATCCAATGAGAGGGCTGTATGTTTGCTACACCTATGCTTCTTGAAAAAATATATATGATACCCAAAATGTCACTGGGGACAAGGTTTCACCTAAAACACCACTTTTATTAGTATTACTTTTTTACCATTATATGTATGTATCATCATTTTATTTTTACTATGATATTTGCCTTGCCAGATTAAAAAGCCTGCGAGCCATAGTTTGCCAAGCCCTGATGTCAAAAAGTACGTTCATTTTTTTCCCCCTGTTCCTACTACAATAGTCATGCATGGTTAGTCAAACAAGTGGCCAATTAGCCCATAATTGACAGAACACAAAATCCATTACGATCAATTACGCTCTCATGAAGGAACAGAGAAAGATCAGTAATCGTTCCTTTTTTTTTGTTGAAAAATGCATGTACATACTCTCTGTATGATCTCACTCAAACGATTCAATAAGTCAATCATGACTGCTTCTTATCCAGGTAGATAAACCAACTTACCCCCTTGCACAACGCCCACCGGCTCCTCACTGATTTCACCCAAGCAGTCAAAAAACAGCTTATCGGCCGAGCCTCTCAGAGCAATGACAGCTTTGTCATCATCTCCACTCTTTGAGTGTTTGCTGGAGTCTACCAAGAAAACCGGCTGATGTTGTGCAGCCGGTGAGAAAAAAAACAGAAAGACGGAGGGCGAGAGAGCTCCAGACTGTCTGAACTAGAAACGGAGAGAGAGAGAGAATCGCCTCTTGCTTAAACAGAGGACCCTCTGCAGTCAGACTCCACTCCCACTTACTGCTCTCTTAGACGTCCCCCTACCCATTCAAACTCTTCACAGCATTGTGACTGAAAGCAAAAGAGCTCAAATCGGGATGCCTCAAGGCTGGGAGGAGAGAGAGGGAGAGAGAGAGAAAGAGAGAGAGGTATTATAAGGGAGAGAGACTTAGGTAGGGGTGAAAATGAGGAGATGGATGGGGGTGGCCGGTTGCCTGTCCATTAGCAGTGAGCCAATAGTAAGTGAAATAAGAGGGAGCACACACACGCATCATTAACATAGTGCGTAAGGAAATTCTGGAGCAAAACTAGATCCATTCTCACCAGGACATGCTTAGTAGTGACTGTACACTGCAAATTATACATTCTTACCCCACTGGGAGATCATTTTTCTCGTTTGAGGTGTATTTATTTTCTTATTAATTAGTTTATTTTTTCTTAAAATAAATGAGAAAAAGCATCCTGGAATCTGAGAACTCTATAGCAGCCCACCTTGTGGGTTTCTCTGCGGCTTTACTAGCTGATAATGGCCTTCTTTTGCGTCACACCCAAACGTCCGAGGACTATGCAAAAAGATTGACCAGCAAAGCATCTGAGGCTACTTCTAGTTGCTCATAGTTTTCCAGAGTAGCTGGTCTTTCTACTTTCCCAAGGCCTGGCTCACTTAGGTCTTTGGGAAGTAACCCAGGTCTGCAGTCCTTGTTGCCAAAACCACTACCAATTTTGTTTGCCTTAGGCTTGACCGACATCTTCATTGCCTTCTCAGCTCTCCACCTCCTTTCGGTTCTCGCTTCAACCCCAGCTGATGACACATTCCTGTCCTTGTAATACCTATGCTTCAGAGCCTGTCCTTTGTGTGCCACTGAAGGGTGTTTCTTGTCCCATACAGTGCAGTTCTGGTAAGGCTGCGGGAAGGTCTCGGCCACTTCAGAAGAAAACCACAAATCTTACTTTTGAAAGACTCCACAGTTGTTAGGAAGACTGAGAAGACAAGCAGAGGCTACAAGACTCTGGGCAGAAGGGAGTGCTGGTGGATTTAGGCTTTAGAACTACCACGCAAGCCAGACTTGTCTACCTTGGCGAGCCACGCTTCCAGTTGTTCACCAGACTCCTAGATGACCGCAGAGTCTCACAGAGTTGCATCAAAGAGCCTTCCCAGGCTCTTGATTGGTTGCTCTGAGATTGTTGGGTTCCTGTTCCAGACATCCTACTCTTCAGAACCATTGACTTTGACTTGAAGAGCTTTGAGCTCATCCTTGCCCCTGTAATAAGTCTCTCCAAGCCCTGCACCTGCTCTCTGTGACATATGTTGTGGTGATGATAAGGTCATACATGCAGACTACCATACCTTGACATGTAGTGGTCAAATAAAACACCCAGTTCATTAAAAAAGGTTCTTTGAGACTTTTTGTGATTTAGGGCTATGCAAAAAAATAATACTTGACTTGACAAGTGGCCACTCATACCAATTCTGACATCGGCACTCACTTGCTCACTTCTTAATTTGAACTGTTTGTTTGGTTGGATGCCTTAACCACTAGGGTCATAGGGGGACCATTTCCTGTGGCGTGTCTTGGGCAAGTACAGCCTGGTGGCGCTCATCCCTCTCCAGGCCAACAAATGTTTCCACCCGTTCTTGAACCAGGAACCCAACACGCGAATGTGCTAACCAATTCAATGCAGAAACACTTATTTTAACTGACTTTTCTTTCATGTCTGATTTTTACTTCATGCAGCATCTTGATCAAAGCTTTCCTTGTTCTCAATAAAAAGTCCTAAGTGTCGATTTAAAGCTAGATTTTTCTTTCTTCTTGCCACCGGCTTTTCTGGTTTCAATAGCATGTTGACAAATGGCGCTGCTCTGTAAGTGATGATCTATGCTGAGTGTGTGTGTTTAGTGTGAGCGCGAGCATGTATGCGTGATGAAGGTTTCATCGTGGATGAGTAGCGCTTTTCTCAGCCGGGGAAATGATCCTCATCTTGTTGCTGAGAGCGGCTGTCGCCAGCCAGCCAGAAAGGATTCTCTCTTATCCCGCATACAGCACACGGCACGTAAGAAGCACAGCTTTTGGATGATCAAAATTGAATCCAATGACTTAAGGGATACTGAATTTAGTTCAGCCACCAACACCCTGGGGAGAGGTTGAATATCTATACTTGGGGGCAGGGGGGGAAAGGAGGCGGGGTAGTATTGTGTTTAATGGATTTCGGCTGCAATTATATCATTTAAATGATGATTTGAAAGCTTGCTTATGGAGAGCACCTGTCTTAAAAGAGTGTCAGTGAAGAGTCCATGCATCACACCATCTGTTCTTCTTCTCACCTTCCGGTTGCTATCTCTTTTTCTCTCTCTCTTTCCTCTGTCCTTCTTTTACAGCATGGATGAGCGTGGGAGTGTTCTACCTCCCTGTTTATAAAAGCACACCTGGATGTTTGCACAAGTCAACAACAGATCTTTTTTCAATGTTGAAGATTCAGGGAAAATTCGATGAGCTGAATCCAGATATCCCATTTGTTTGATGAGAGACTCCTGACTGTGAGATAAGGGTTTAATATTGTCATTAAAAATATATACGATA
Organism: Urocampus carinirostris; assembly: GCF_059441175.1. Taxonomy (NCBI): domain Eukaryota; kingdom Metazoa; phylum Chordata; class Actinopteri; order Syngnathiformes; family Syngnathidae; genus Urocampus; species Urocampus carinirostris. The sequence continues at coordinate 40,965,519 of NC_142353.1, forward strand.
TGGCTTGCCCAGAGTGCATCAGAATTCCGACTCTGTCAGTAGATGTTTTTTCATCAATAGTTGTATTTAGATCAGAATTTGTGGTTCTGGAAATTTCTGAATTTTCTTTTAATGTTTTGGAGGATTTCAAAAGAACCCCCGTCGTTTGAACAATTGACACAATGGTGACCTGAAATTTATGTTTACTTATCTTTATCAATGTCCAATGAAATTCAAGATATCTCCATCCGGGCCCCGGTGCTATGGAATGCCCTGCCCCCGGAGATAAGATCTGCAACCTCAATGGAAGTTTTTAAATCAAGGCTTAAGACACACTTCTATTCCAAAGCTTATGATTGATGCCCACCTCATATTCTGTATTGTCCTGTCTTTTTCTGACTGCCTGCCTAGTGGTGATACGAAGGAGAAGGACGACTTGAGATGAGTCAGCGGACCAGCGTTTGACCTGAAGCATGTGAACGCCTGCATGGACCAGCTGGCAGAGATGGGAAGCTGCGTCGTGGCCGTCATAGACTTTCTGGACTAGTTTACATGCTGGGGGCGTCACTGCTGTCATGCACTTTCCGGACAAATTTTCAACATGTTACCTAGTGTTTACTATGTTTGTGTACTGTAATGCTAAATGTAATTCTCCCTGGTCATCCTGAAAGGAGGATACCACTTGTGAGGTCCCTTCTCAAGGTTTCTCTTTTTCCTCACGCTGAGGTTTTGAGTTTCTTGCCCGCGTGTTGGTTTAAGATCAGGTAATTGTGTCATTGTAATCCTGTGCAGTCCTTTGAGACATTTTTGTGATTAAGGGCTATATAAATCAATTTGACTTGACTATACTTGTCCACTTTTCAGGTTACAGCAATCAATGTTTCAATTGGGTAACCAATAAACAGTGGGCCCTCGAGATACGAGCTACTTTAGTTATGAGAACTAATTACGGGAAATTCAAGATATCTTTCAAGCAACATACGAGAGAAAATCAGAGACAGTTTACTGCTAGCATCAGCTTGTCTTTGAGAATTGCGGTGGAACCAAACACCGGGTAGCAGGACCCAAGGCAAGGAGCTCATAAAGTTGGTGTTTGTGTTATGATTGCCGATTCAGAGCATCTGCGACTGCTTAATTGGCGCCAACATCCCGGACAGCTGATTGGCTGATGTACTCCTTTCAAACCCCCGACTTCCAAGAGATCCCTGTCAGATCGTTATGCGAACCGTTGCTCCCAGCTCGGCAAGCTCTTACATCAGACTCTGTTCCTGTCCTGTTTTTCTCTGCCTGATCCTCATTGCCAACCTGTTTCTGGACTTGACTCTGCCCCCTCCTGCCTGCCCGTTATCCGATCTGTTTTGCCCCGCTACCTGCCTGCCTCCTGTAGCCAACCTCGTTTCCGAACTTGACACCACCCTTGCTCTCCAGTTCTGGCTAACGACTTGTAATTCCTGCCTGTCTTCGACCCTCCTCGCTAGACACGGAAGTGCCACTTCTTATCTCCTGCTCCCCTTGTCCGTCAGCCATCGGATCGTGGAAGCAAGCTCTGCCCTCCCTCTTTATTAATAAAAACTAAGAAAATGAGCGCTATTGGGGCCTGCGTCCATTTCTGGTCTGTGACAATTTGATAACAAACTCATTCACAAAGTAACAAAAAAAACAGGCAAAAACAACAATACAACTGTCAGAAGCAAAAAACAAACCTCAGAAAACAGGATTGTGGAAAACAAAAGTAGCAAAAAAAAATCACCTGACAATGAGTGCTGTCAAAAATGTCATTATTAAGGGTGAGGCTAATTGGGGACAGGTGTGGGGTAACATAATTACAAACCCATTAGGGACCCTCTGGTGGACTGAGGTGTGCCATACCCTATCACTTGTCCCAGTAAGCGTATGCATTTCTCCCTTTACAGACCTGATCCTGCGATGGTTGTGTTTTTTATTATCTTGCTCTCTTGTGCTCCCTCACTCCTCCACCACAACGCATACATCTGTTAGCAACCATCCTCCATGTAAGTACTCATAATAAACTTTGTCAACATAATCATGTTCATCTTAAAACTGTAATTGTATCTTTTACTACTAATTGAATGTGCTTTTAGTGATCAGAAGGATTTGTTTTTTTGCTATTTAGGGTTAACATGGATGATTCCGTAGAGGTGGGTACAGATTAACTGGTTGTAAGGTTTTTTGCTTTTAGCATAATTTATTTGGGACACGAGAAAATCCAGCTCGATCCAAGAAGAATTCCTCTTGTACGAAGTGGAGCCTCTCCTTTTTTTAGGACAAACATTTTTTTATTTTTAAAGTCTTACCAAGGATGAGTATTGATAAAAATGAGAAGATAATGCAACAAAAATGTAATTTAATTTTTTTTGGGTCACACTGATATTTTTCCCCCAAAATTGTCAGGACCAGAACGGAGACAGGACCCACTTGCGTTACGTTTCTCTCAGTTTTATTGGAAGAAAGGAAAGGGTTGCACCCACGATCCAGGGATCGCTAGACGCGGGAAGCAGGTCGTTCGTGGGACTTCCGCGGCGACCGATGGCAGTGTCGGGAACGGAGAAAACGGGTCAGTAGCCGGGATAGAAGAGCAAAAACGTGGTCGGGATCGGAAACAAGTCGGAAGCCAGGAGAGGTAAGTAGACATGGACGAGATCAAAAACTGATTGTTATTGGGGACGTGAGAACAGATGTGGTCGAGATCAAAACAGTTCGTAATTCGGGAGGGGAGAGCAGACCTAGTCAAGATAAAAAAATATCATAGCGGGAGACAAACAGGAGCAAAAGACGGGACAGGCGAAAAAGGGCTTGTCGTGTAAAAGCAGAGATTCGCAGATGGAGCGACAAAATTGGACTGACAGGACAGAGTTTAAATACTGACAGGGAGCCAATCTGTCAACAAGCTGCAGCTGGCGCCACACGGACGGGGCCAATTGGGAGCCATGGCAACCGTGACACTTTTTTTCAGGACCAATATTTTTTCTTCTTTAAATATTACTAAGGATGAGTGAGTATTGATAAAAATGAGCTGATAATGCAATAAAAATGTAATTTAAATGTTTTGGGTAACACTGATTCCAACCCCAATGTGTGCAATCTTTTCCCTTCTTCCCAATAAAACTGTGAGAAACGTTCCGCGAGTGGGTCCTGTCCCTGTTCTGTTCTTGACAGTGCGGATCGGTCAAAGTGTCGAAAGTAGATCCTAAAATGGCTATTGGTATGGTATTCATAATACAGTAGCTGTTCAGTATCAATTGTTTTTGTTTATTTATTTATATTTCTTGACTCCTGATTAAATGAGTAAGATTCAAAAATAACATTGTTTTTGAATTAAACAATCTGAATATCTATTGTCAAAAAGTTACTTTTACAGTCAATGTTAGATTACAATGAGTAAAAAGAAGCTTGGCCTGTGGAGGAATGGGCGCCACCAGGCTGTACTTGCCCAAGACACATCAGGGGAAATGGTGCCCCTACAACCTTAGTAGTTAAGGGTTCCACCCACCCACAAATAGGATGCTTGGGGGATATCCATCTACTAGTTGTGTTAGTGGTGTTCAACATACAAATATCATAGATAGCTGGTGTCTATGCACAATAACTTCAGTGTCTAGCGTTTCTTTGATTGCAAAAAGAGCAACATGAACAAAAAACATTTAGATTATTACTACTCTGTAACCAAGAGTGTAGGTTTGATCTTGGCATTGGTGGGGACATAACACATTGATGTGAACACAAGTGATTGATGCGGACCAAACAATGAATACTCGAATTTAGTGGAGTCATAGCTCATTTTTTTAAGTGATCACATACGATTAGTGGGAAAAAAAAGTGTTTGCTCGAAATTGGTGGGTCACGTCCCCTCCATCCATGTCAAAACTACGCCTATGATTGCAAGATTGGACAACGGTCCAGGTATGGTGCTGTTGAGAAAATATATTGTGGAATGTTTAGGAAAAAAACAACAACGAGTCCATTTAAAAAACAGACTTTTTCAAAACACATATGAAATTAAAGTGGAATAAGAAAGCTTGATACGGTTGAGAAAATGGTTGGATTGCTTTTTTTCGGCCACTTTCTACCACGGAGGAGAAGGTCGCCTAACTCTTGAAGCTAATCTTCCAAAAGTAGGTTAAACTTAACTTTATTTATCTTTATAGAGCATATTATTCTATTAAATGTTTATTTTTCAGTACAAAACAATACAGGCTACTTATACAAGCCTTAAACATACTTACATAAACCTTAAACATACAAAACCTGACTCTGCTCCGTTGGTGCAAACAGCCACGGATGCTGATTGGTTGCTGACCTCTTTCTAAACCCCCGTCTTCCTGTCAACGATTGTCAGTTTGTCTGCGAACCTCGACTCCACGCCAGGTAAGCTCTTTTTGACTCCTGACTCAATCCTGCCCAGTTTTCCGTCTGAATCCCGGTGCCGACCTCTTTTCTGAACCCGTTTACGTTTTTGCTCCTCCGTCCCGGCCTTCGACCTCTTTTTTCCCCGCTCTCGACACTGCTTTCGCTCGACACGGTGTGCCACTTTCGTGTTCCAAGCGATCTGCTACCCGTGACCAACGATCACCGGATCGTGGGTGCAAGCCCTTTCATCCTTCTAAATAAAGCTGAGTAAACAAACGCAATTGGGTCCCGTCTCCGTTCCTGGTCCGTGACAGTATCAGCTTCAGTGATGCCAGCACCATTATTTTCTTAGTATCAACCGCTACTGGTATCCCAAGTACACAGTTCTATTAACCAATTAGCAGGGTTGGGTAGGGTTACTTTAGATGGATTACTTTCAATTACTTTTGCATTACTCCAATACCAAATATGCTAATAAAAGACAAAATAATCTAAATATGAATAAAATGGGGCAGCACGGCGGCGCAGTGGTTAGCGCTTGTGCGGCACAGTTCATGTCATAGGTACCTCCTGCGTGGGTTCAAATCCAGCTCCAGACTTCCTGTGCGGAGTTTGTATGTTCTCCCCGTGCTTGCGTGGGTTTCTTTCGGGTCTTCCGGTTTCCTCCCACATTCCAAAAACATGCATTTCAGGTGAATTGGCCGGTCCAAATTGTCCCGAGGTGTGAATGAGCGAGTGAGTTGTCTGCCCCGTGTGCCCTGCGATTGGCTGGCAACTAGTTCAAGGTGTCCACTGCCCGGAGATGCCTGGGATGGGCTCCAGCTCCCCCGCGACCCTAATGAGGATAAGCGGTACGGCTGATGAGATGAGATGAGATGAGATTAATAAAATGACTACATTTTGTGCAGGCTTGAGGAGTAACGGAACACATAGAACGGCAAAAATGATGTTGGCAAGCTGTTTGGATTTATTTTCATTTTGTTTCCGTCGCATTTGATGTTCGTTTTGCCGGAGATCAAAGAGATCAAAGCCAGGAGAGAAAGCTTACCACGTGTTGTGAGTCATCATTTGATTCCTATTTAGTTTTCTTTTGTCTTTTATTAGCATATTTGGTATTGGAGTAATCCAAAAGTAATTGAACGTAATCAAGTTAAAGTAACCCTACCCAACCCTGCCAATTAGAAACATCTTTAAAATACTCATTTTGTCTGAAAAAACACACCTGGCCAAGGTTTAAGTATATAACCTCAATTTAAAAAGTAAACGTAAAAAAAAAAGAATCGTATTCAGCTTCTTATTTTGATTCAGACTGAAACGATAAGCGGGTGAAAATCGGTACTGTTTGCCTCCAGCAGCTAAAAGGTTTTCTTGGCTCGGTATAATTGGTGCCGTCTAACCGGGAGCGTAGAAACTGTGAGAAGTGAGACACGATCTCTCAATGACAGTGCGTCCCAATTATGCTGTGGAGCCCCTGTAGCCATTGAACATGTCAAAGTGGGCATTAATAAGGAGCTGGTGAAAACGCACGATGTGTGTGTGCAGGTGACCCGCCAAGACCTGTTTACCTCATTAAAAATGAATCACAAGGTAATAAGGGCCCGGCTCCTCTACTCCTCCGCCCTTCCAATGACTGTCCTTCATCCATTATGTAGCAGTTAGGACGAAGGGTGTGGGCCAAATCCTCAGGGAGGGTCGCTCGGACCGAGACCCAGAGCAAATTCTCCTTCTGGAGCTTTCGCCTTTCAGATGATTTAATGAGATAAACGCAAAGAGATGGGATTTAAGATGATACTGATGAGAATAAAATGCGAGTGGAGGCGGACGTCAAGTAATAGAACCGTCACGGTGCTGGGTTTAACACAAATGGGGCGAGTTCATTTGGATTTTACAAGTTTTAGAGAAATGAAAAGAAATGAAATGAAATGATCTGCATTTATATAGCGCTTTTCAAGTCAAGGCTTCCCAAAGCGCTTTACAGTGTGTTTCACATTTCCCAATAGCGGACGTGCAGCCATGTAAGGTGCTAACCTGCTAATTGGGGGCATTAGGGGTTCAGTGTCTTACCCAAGGACACGGACATGTAACACGGAGGAGACGGGATTCGAACTGCAATCTCTTGATCCCAAGGCGACCGCTCTACCTCCTGAGCCACTGCGACCCCTGACTGTGAGATAAGAGTTTAATATTAATTATCATTAAAAATATATATGATATTGTCTGGCCAGTGTGCATCAGAATTCAGACTCTGTGAGTAGATCTGTTTTCATCCGGACAATGGTCGGATTTAGATCAGAATTTGTGGTTTTGGAAATTTCTGAATAATAGGTTTGTATGACTGCCAAGAGTTCATAGTGTATACATTGCTGTCATGTCCTGCACAGTTGTCATGGCGCCCAGCTGGCACCGCCCCTTGACACTGGCTGAGACGCATTAAACTGATTGCTTGTGGAGTACTCAAACGCTCCTTTTGGGACTGCCCGTTGCCAGACCATTGCTTTACCTTGTTGAAGACCTGTTCATGCCTGTTTGAATTCAGTAATGCCTAGTTTGTAATTTTGATTGCCTTTAAACGTGTTTTTTTTTTTTTTTTGGTCCGTTTGTGTGTTGTGTGTCATACTATCCCCTCTTAACATCCATACTCATACTGTTGTTGCCAATAATGCCAATAATAGATTGTTTAATCAATAAAGGCACAAAAATACTCCTTAAAATAAAAAAAATAAAATTGTACAGATTAGCTGATTATACACATTTTGCTTCTTTAAAGGACTATTTCAATATTTCATTTGTTTAGCCCATTTTAATGTCTGTTAGATAAGCCAATTTTAGGGACTCCTGTGTTTTTTGGGGGGAGAAAAAGGTAAACATTTCTTTATACAAGAAAAAATGTAACTTAGGTAGGCCTAAACCAAATTTTCACTTGTCACACATAAATTGTTTGGCTCATTTGAAATATGTACATACAGGGAGACAATACTTCTCAAAATCAGGTAAAAATGGTAAACATCAGCTAGATATGTCACAACCAGAACAGAAGCAGGACCCAAATGAGTAGCGTTAACCACAAGTTTATTGAATAGAATGAGGTAGGGCAGCGCCCACGATCCGGTGCTCGCTGGACGCAGGAAGCAAGTCACTCTCGCAATCGGATCGTGATCTGAATACGGAAGTGGATCTCCCGTAGCGGGAGATGGCGGTGTCAGGGACGGAAAAACAGGTCGATAGCCGGGACAGGAGAGCAAATACGTGATCGGGATCAAAAACGGGTCGTAAGCCGGGACGGGAGAGCAGACGTGGTCGGGATCAAAAACAGGTCGAAGCTGGAGTCAAACGGGGAGAACAGGAACGGACGGGTACAAAAACGGGACAGGTGGGAGTCAGGGTCAAAAATGCTTGCCTTGTAACAACAAAGGTTCACTGACAGACTGACAACTGGAGAGTGAAAGGACCGGGCTTAAAAAGTGACAGGGAACCAATCAGATAGCCCACAGCGGCTGGCACCAAATAAGCAAGCACAGGTGATCAAAATCGATAATCATGACAAGATAAGCTAATATTGCCCATTTTAAGGATATTTCTTCTATTTTATTTGAGTGAAAAAGATAAAAACTTCCAATACGAAAAAGGTGCAAAAGTAACCCTTTCTTCCAATGGGATGAGAATGTATTTTTTTTGGGTGCATTTTATTTGTGTAGCTATAACTGTGGTATTTTTACCATGTCACAATATTTTTCAATACATTTTACCAGCAATGGACTTGTCTGCACAAGATAATTTTCCTGCAATTCAATGACTAGCCTGAAACTTAATTTATTAGCACAACAAAAGCCTTAGATTTGACACCCAGTGAGGATATACCTGTATAATATATAATATATACAGTGTTCATTTTACCTCTGAAAAGTGATGGGTCCCGGGGACTCGCATGCTCAAAAATCTATGGGTCCCAACAGATATCTATGGGTCCCCAAAATTTTGTGTTATCGAGGTTGAAATTGTAAATCGGCGACAAATATATAAATAAATACATAAATCTATATATTCATTCAGTTTTAATCATCACAGTTAATTGGTAACACAAAGCAGTTATCACTTCAGATTTTTCAGTTCACAAAAATATTGTATATTATACATAATAATATTGCTGAAATATTAGTCTATATATTCATGCAGTTTTAATCACTTGATTTTTCAGTTCATAAATTCTTCTTGGTTTGCTGTCCCGCCACAGTTGTAATGCCTTCTCAAGGTCCAATTGCAGCAACGGAATTTTCATAGCTAATTTGTGGTTTTCATTGTCCGAGGTCTTACTGTATTGCAAAATGATATATGCAATCCAGTTTTTTTGTCACGCTGGGTGCACGCATCACAGAACATGTAGCCTCCATTATCATCCTCCTCATAGCGTAACCAGGAATATGTCTACCTCTTCATCGTCTACCTCTTGCCTCTTGGTCATATCCTCCGCAAATTTAATATCCACTTTCACTGCTTTGCTGATGACACCCAACTCTACCTCTCCTGCAAACCAAACTCCATACTCCCACCTCCCTCCCTCACCTCTTGCCTTTCCGAACTCAAAACATGGTTCACAACAAACTTTCTTAAATTAAATGCCAATAAAACAGAATTCCTCCTTCTTGGCACCAAATCCACTTTATCCAAAGTAAACAACTTCTCTCTCAACATCGACAGCTCCTTAGTGTCCCCCTCCCCCCAGGTCAAGAGTCTGGGTGTCATCCTGGATAGCATGCTTACCTTCCACTCACATATCAACACCATCACCCGCACTGCTTATTTCCACCTCCGCAATATTACCAGACTCCGCCCTTCCCTCACCCCCCGCACTACTGCTATTCTCGTCCACAGTCTTGTCACATCCCGCCTTGACTACTGCAATGCTCTCCTCTTCGGCCTTCCCCAAAAGTCCCTCCATAAAATTCAGCTGGTTCAAAACGCCTCTGCTCGCATCATCACAAAAACATCTTCCCAGCAGCACATCACCCCCGTTCTCCAACAGCTACACTGGCTTCCTGTTCAGCATCGCATCAGCTACAAACTCATCTTATATACATATATGGCCATTCACAACCTGGCTCCTCCTTACCTGTCCGACCTTCTCCAGGTGCACGTCCCCACTCGCTCCCTCAGATCCTCGTCCTCCCTCCGACTGTCAGTGCCCCCTGCCCATCTGAGCACCATGGGAGCCAGAGCCTTCAGTCGCGCTGCTCCCAAGCTTTGGAACAATCTACCTCCGGACCTCCAAAACTGCACACCTCTCTCCACTTTTAAGTCCCGTCTAAAAACACACCTGTTCAGGACTGCCTACAACACATAGCTTCTCCATTTCTTATGTTTTTATGATTTTATGTCTTGTTTTTATTTATTATTTCGTTTACAACTTTTTTAAATTGTATTTTTTTTCTTTCATTGTTTGTACAGTGTCCTTGGGTGGCCTGAAAGGCGCTTTTAAATAAAATGCATTATTATTATTATTATTATAATTGAGTCCATTCTGGCAGAAAAGTCATTTTCTTGCCAGGAGTATTCTTTTGTTTATCCTTCGTCGAATCATTCGCTTCAAAACACGTGTTTTCCTTGCCTTCGCGGTCTTCTGAAGAATTTCTCCGCCGTTTTTTCGTGCCGGAATTATTGTCGTTGTTACCATTTTCTGTATTATGTTTCGACTTATTACCGACACTGAAGAAATTACATTTTTTTTTTGTTGATTTGCACCTAATACCAACTGTTTTTACGGAGGCATACTTCTTTTTCACTCGACAACCACCAAAACAATGACGTCATCTTGAAGAACGAGATCTCGTTTGCCGAGATCAACGCGAGACCAAAACAACAATGGCGGATCTGCCTGACGAAAAGTTTGGAGTGCGGTAAATCTTTGTTTAAAAAAGAAAAAAAAGTAATCGGATAATAATGACTGTCAAAAAAATTGTGTCCCAGGGACGCATGTTGATTTGACACAATGCGTCCCCAGCAAAAATGATGCGTCTAGGACGCAGGGACGCGGGCAAACGAGAATACTGTATATATATATATATATATATATATATATATATATATATATATATATATAGCATTTGTTTAGAAATCTACTGATCTTGGTCCCGATCACGTTTAAACTTTAATTAGCACTGTCATTTTTATTGAAATGAATAATTGATGAAAATAACAGCATTAAATTCAATTAGGTTTCATGATTTATTCCAAAGGCCAATTGGGCGGCGTAAATATGTTGCCGACAACAAATTTGATGCGGCACATAAACTGATAATGGCATCTTTTCACCGCCGTGTTCATGAAAAGGAACCTTTTGTTGGTGTGCTAAAAGACCACACAGAGCTGCAACTGTTGCAGCCATTTGTATAAGAGACCTGTAAATTTCCTCAACATCATGTCAAGGCCTTGTATCTGTGCCCTGGTTCCTGACCTATGACCATATATCTCTGCTCCTCTCACCTTGTGTGTTGTTCCAGGTGGCTCCCGGTTTCCCTTGACAGTCCAATTTTTTACAGATCCAAAATGCACTCGGAATCTTTTCGGTCTAATTTCTAGGTACAAGTTCATATGAACAACTTAAGTAACCGATTTATTTTTTAATAAATTCCGTATGTAGCAGAGTTTAAGACCACAGAAGCCTTTTGGATGAGTTAATTCTGTTTTTGATATTGGACACATGCAAAGGAGATTGCATAGGATGCCAGTTCATTATTTTAACTATTGTACCTCCCTGTTATTTTGACTATTATGCACTGTTTACATCATTGTCATTATCGGCCAATAATGTTGCTGTTCTTTGATGTTTACACGCTTTAGGGTGAATTTTTGTAACATAAGAGTTTTAGGATTTGAAAAGGCTCAAGGGAGGTTTTGTTGATCCGAGTTGGAATTTGGCTTTGTAAGGGTTTTTTGTACAGTCCTTTTCTGTTCTTCTTGCTTTTTCAAAATGCATTGATGTATTCCCTCCTATGTTAACTATCTAAAACTAGAAGCCTACCGCTTTCTTACACACTAGCAGGGTTGGGTAGGGTTACTTTAACTTGATTACTTTCAATGACTTTTGGATTACCCCAATACCAAATATGCTAATAAAAGACAAAAGAAACTAAATATGAATAAAATTACTAAATTTTGTGCAGGCTTGGGGAGTAACGGAATACATGGAACGGCAAAAATGATGTTGGCAAGCTGTTTGGATTTATTTTTATTTTGTTTTCTGTCGCATTTTATGTTAGTTTTGCCGGAGATCAAAGAGATCAAAGCCAGGAGAGAAAGCTTACCACGTGTTGTGAGCCATAATTTGTATGTTGTATTCTTTTTGCTTTATTATTGTATTGTTCTCAGCTCAGGGATGCTGCTGGAAATGTGAATTTCCCTTCGGGGACGAATAAAGTATCTATCTATCTATCTAGCTCTATCTATAATTTTATTCCTATTTAGTTTCTTTTGTCCTTTATTAGCATATTTGGTATTGGAGTAATTGAAAGTAATCAAGTTAAAGTAACCCTACCCAACCCGGCACACTAGATATCCTTGGTTGATACAATTGGTAGAAATTTACAACCAGAAATAGGTGATACTGAGATCATTTTTCACCACAAATACAAACATACAGTCGACCCCCGGGATATGGCAACTCCACCTTACAACGTTTTAACTACATTCTATAGCTTATGAATGACCTATATTTCATGTTGACGATATGAAACGGAGAAAAAAAGGGTACATCTTTGACATTACCCAGAAATAGAGAAGGAAATCGTCGAGCGCTTTGAAGTCCAGAGACCAATTTGATATGGAGTGTTTTGTCTAAGCCTAGGCCACTTTAAATCAACATTGTTGTGTTGTACTCGGGCTAATCTGGGAACGGACACAAAGTGTAGCGGATTCCCAAATAATTCTATGGAAAAATATTTGGTCGGTGGTCGGTACACGGCAAATTTTTTCATTATTGGTGAGAAACAAACGACATTCTCTTAAACCCTTTTACATTTATTTTACTTCCGTAAATTCCGGACTATAAGCCGCTACTTTTTTCCCAAACCTTCAACCCTGCGGCTTATTCAGTGATGCGGCCAATTTATGTAATTTTTCTAACAGCCGCCAGCGGCGCTCGAGTAGAAAAGGTAGGATTTAGACCGGTGGAATATATGCGCCGAGGAAGACTGCAACTTCTTAGCTTGTGCACAAATTAAATTAACGTAGACATATCCTCATCATGCAAATTGCAAAAAGAAAGGCACATGACGTAGCTTTCAAGCTAAAAGCAAACGAGCAGTCCGATAAAGAAGGAAACGGAGCTACTGCACGTAAACTTCACTTTGCGAGCGTGTTGCTAGCGTGTTTTTGAATAAAGGAGCGTGGTACAATGTCTATATGACAAAGTCTTTTTCCCATACTGAAGAAGACAACTTTGATGACGTCAGTTATGAGGAGGAAGATGAGGACGGTTTACCGTCAATTCTACAAGTACGGTATGTTTTTTTTTTTTTAACAGACCCGTTTACTGTGTTGCGAGCGTGTTGCTAGTAGCGTTTTGCTACCCTTCACAGGCACGCTTTGGGATGAAAGTTATAATATTATAATTAAAGCTTTGAAAACTCTCTCGGTGTACCGTCTTTTTTTGTAAATATGTGTAACCGATGTATGATATGTATTTGCACCTGTATATTTTTGTAACGTATTTATTCGAGACACTTATTCTGATATGTTTTGCGAATTAAAAAAGAGGGGCGGAGCAAACGCGGGCTGACGGGAAGTGGGGTAAAAGTGAGTGAGACATGTTGTCGCTGCGCGACAATAGTGGATAAATATTTTTCCCAACCTTACCTTCGGAAATATAGACTTTTTTTCCTTGGATTAGTTTCAACGGTACCTGGACTCTGCAGGTCTGCATCAAACCTTAAGTACCGGTATCATTTTTTGTTCATTTTGCCGGCTGTGGTTTTTGGACTGTGTACTTTATATTCAGTTATAATCTCGGGATTCAAAGTCGGGTTTGGGTTGATTTTGTGATTGTGTTATGTGTTTTAACGTGGGCGCATGCAGCTTATATACAAGTGCGGCTTGTGTAAGTACAAAATCGGTTTTCCTCTTTAAATGTGGTGGGTGCGGCTAATACTCAGATGCGCTCTATAGTCCGGAATTTACGGTATGTATATTTTAAATGATTACTCTGTTCTCATTTCTCAACAGTGTACATTTTATTAACTGGACATCCTGTTATTGCCAATATTTCATGTTTGGTAGGTGGCGTAATAGTTGTCTGTTGTCTGTACCGCCCTTTGAGAAAAAAACGTGACTTGACTTAAGTCTCAACTAAAGAAAGTCACAACCTTAATGTATAGAGTCAGCAATGTATTTCTATGCTTTGATTTTCCTTGCAATACTCAATTTCCCTCCTAATCCATTATCTTTCCTGTTATGTTAATCAAAATGTAAATTGTCAATATACATAAACATCTATGATTGTCTTTTAATTTCTATCTGAACTTAGCTTTTTTAAAGAGAATAAGCATCACACATGTTTATAAAATTCTTCTATACTTGATATCAACTTGAAACCTTAAGCCAAATTGGTCAGTTTATAAAAAAAGAAAAATCGTAGTGTTATGAGCCTTTGAACATCCATTAACAAGAAGTCCTGAATTTCCTGTAAGAAAAAAAAGGAAAATATACCTTGCTTTTGCTTTTCCTAGCATTCAATAGAAGGAATGAGCTTTACTTCCTGAGTGAAATGACCTCACCTGACCTTCCCCAAAGGTAAACTGAATAAAGCATTTCCAAAATGACCCACCGAGACACCCAAAACTTCAGAAGGTGGTGTGGAATTTGTTTTACGTCCTTAATCCTGTGATGTGACTACTTTGATGGTACAACTTACAAAAACAATTTTTGAACGTTTTTCTAAGAGATTGGAGTTGGTTTATGATAGAATCATCTAAATCTGCTGGGTGGAGTAAAATTCTAGATGCCAAAATCCTGGTAAAAGAATAAAGAGAAAACACAATATGCTAATGAGACTCTTGAATGAGGCTCAACTTGATAGGGTTAAGAGATAGTTTTAGGCTTAATATTATGTGCAAATGAGTAAACTTTTGACATTTTGTAATATATAGATAGCATCTATGCCCAATTTAAAGTCTTCAGTAACCTCACTAATGCAATTATGAGCAACACTAGTACCACAATATTGACAGACACAGTAATTTTGCCCATTAAGAGTATCATTTATCCCTTTTTTTACACTGCATTTATTATTTTTGATTAAAAAGAATGCATTACTTAGTTTAGTAAAACGATCTACCAGCGGCTAGTTTTTTTCCTTAATTTAAACTAGTTTTATTTTATTACTAGCAAATCCATTTACAATATCTTCAAACTAGAACACGCACTCTTAAAATACGTATTATTTCCTGTAAGTGAATCATGATTAAAATTGTCTTCTTAGTCATTTATGATAATGTAGAGAACATTGTTTACAACGAGAAGACGTGCACTCCATGATAAACATGTAATATAAGACTTAAAAGTGAAAAAAAATAGGGAAAAAAGGAATGTTAGGATAAATGCAAATATTTACTAGGCCTTAGTTGTAAGTGAATCAGAACTATAATGCAATGAAAAATAGTGCAATGACATTAGAAGAGACATATTTCCAAAGTAGAGTCGAGCTATGAAACGTGTATACTTTTTATGTATAGCCAATACATATACCGGCAGATAGATAGATAGATTGTCATGTGACTCACTTGTGCCCGCTCATTTAGCACCGACCGCTGCGGATTCTGATTGGCTATCTTTCAGATTCAGATTCAGATCTACTTTATTGTCATTCTAGTACACGTGTATACAGAACGAAATGTTGATACATCTGACCCGCACAGTTTCCTTGAATGTACAGATATAAATAAAATGTTGTATTGAGTTGGAGTATTGAGTACTAATAATATACTAAATAATTATGGCTGTGTATAGTATTTTACAGTAGCGCAAATAGTGCAAGAGGAGCAGCTAACCAGATGTGCAAAATGGGCAGTCAGGTAAACAAGTCAGGTAAACAGTAACAATAACACTGTAACAATAACACTGTAAGTACAATAGTGCAGAGAAACAGATGTGCAAGGAGTGGCTAGCTATAAAGAACTGCCAGTAGTGCAAAAAGTCAAACAAAACCAACAGATGTACAGATTAGCAGCAGTTTAGATTTACTATGTGTTTGATTGACCATTTAACAGTCTAATGGCCAGGGGGACAAGACTATGGTCCTGCACCGCACTATTTGTACCCAGTCCAGTCACTCCCCTGTTGTCAGTCCGTCTACGAACCTCAGTGTATACTAGGCAAGACTTTTTCAACCCTGACTCCCACCTGTCCTGTTTTTCTCCAGTCTGTCTCCGGCTACGACCTGTTTTGATCCTGACAATGTCTGCTCTCCCGTCCCAGCTTACGACCTCTTTTTGTCCCCAAC
Source organism: Urocampus carinirostris (assembly GCF_059441175.1). Taxonomy (NCBI): domain Eukaryota; kingdom Metazoa; phylum Chordata; class Actinopteri; order Syngnathiformes; family Syngnathidae; genus Urocampus; species Urocampus carinirostris. The sequence goes on from NC_142353.1 coordinate 40,981,354, forward strand.
TACGTCTATTCTTCCGTTCTGGCTTACGACTTGTTTCCGACCCCAACTACGCCTTGCTCTCCCAGTCCCAGCTACCGACCAGTTTTTCTGTCCATGACACCGCCATTGCTCGCTACGGAAGATCCACTTCGGATCACAATCCGAGTACGAGAGCGAATTGCTTCCCGCGTCCAGCGAACACAGCCCCTCCCTCTTTCCTTCAATAAAACTTACGCAATTAGGTCCTGTTTCCGTTCCAGTCCTGACATAGATAGATGGATAGATAGACAGACTTTTTTGCTGTTTTTCACACAAAAAGAATACATTAAATTTAAAATTCAAAATCAGAACATTTAACAGCATGCAAAATATAGTATGTGAACCATTCCATACATGAGAATGAAGGCTCTTCTGTAGCCTGTTCCATTGCCTTGTATTGGTGTTGTACTATTTCCTAACACATAATACAATTCCTTTATATACCATATTTTCCGCACTATAAGGCGCACCTAAAAGCCTTTATTTTTTTCAAAAGCTGACCATGCGCCTTATAATACAGTGCGCCTTATATATGGATCAATATTAAGTCGCAAAGTCTTGCAACTAACTTGCAGCCGCCGACTACATTTTCCCCCGAAGGCGAAGTAGTCCGCGGTGTATGCTGGATTTATATACCGGCGTTTCATTTCCTAACCAATGTGTCAATCATCATTTGAATCAGTCACTATTGGCTAAAGTTATTCGTAGGAAAAGGGGGCGGATCCTTTTTGTCATTTACAGGCTCGCATAGGCTAAAGGGGCGAAACAAAGCCTGCAATTGGCCGAAAAAGATGAATGTGAATCACAAGTTGGGTTGCACTATGGCATAGAGACATTTTTTACTATTCTGTATTTGTAAATATTTTACTCTCCTGGATTTACTACACTCACGGTTGAAAGAAGACCATGGTTACGTATCATTATTGAACGTGATGGCTGCAAGAGAACTTAGGTGAGCTATGCGGCTTTATATTTTCCCGGTATCTTGTTTTAGAACGATCTTGATGTTTCTGTGATGAGTCTATTTTTAAACTAAATTCAATTCAAAGTGTTTATTGTCATATGCACAGTAAAGAACCCCATTTCCCTGCACGATAAAATTATTACTTTGCTGTCCACACTGTTGCCAGCAAAAAATAAAATGGAAACTAAGAAATGTTTGGGATTTTCTTGAATCCCAAGACTTTAACCTTCCGAATGATATTTGGAACGATGCATTTGAGTGATTGGTGACATCGTACAGACACTGTTTCCGTACATGTCTGAGACACGTATTTGCTTCTTTGCAAGCTTTCGTTTTTTTTAAGGGGGTAATAAGTTTGACTGAACTATCTGAGTGTTTTGTCGACGTTCCCATTGTAGCGCCTTATAATCCGGTGCGCCTTATGTATGGAAAATATGGGACCAAAAACTATTTTTTGGGGGTGCGCCTTATAGTGCGGAAAATACGGTACATAAGATTACAACCTTCCACTTGTGTGTGTTTCTGTGTGTGTAAATTTTCAGTATCCCACGATTGTTCTTTTTTAATTTCCATTGGAAACGCCTGACTGAGCAACCGATTGAACGATTTCGATGCCATGAAGCAGCCTGATAAATTATTTAATGCAATACTTTTCATTGATTGTGTATCAACGAAATATGACTGCAGAGAAAGGGCAATATTTATTTGTTCCTGAGGGTACTAATTCATTTACCAACACCATTTCCTTGGAGTTGACACCACTTTCATCAGATAATGGTTATAAAACCTTGTCATATAACGCATCTCTAATTTCATCTCGGCATTCTTCAAGCCTCATCTCTCAATGGGACACACATCAGATCATTTCCAGTCTTTTTCGTAATAACATGTCCCTGTCGCCTCCGGAGACTTGGTGCTTATCTTTTCTATTTTAAGCTTTGCCGAGCAGCTCCTATAGAACATTATGGCGGATCCCACCCGTTGTCTCTTAGCTGAACCCCGGCTCACATTTAGCATCAAACAGGTTGAGGCGGATACCGCATTCTATATGAAATATCTATATCTAGATGGAAATGTCAGTGAGTTCAGAACATCGTAACGAGGCTATTTAGAGTCTGAGCTACATCGATTTTGCTCTGATACTGAAATGGTGGTAATTTCTTCCATAACGCATACACAAATGAGTCAGTTTGACAACATGAAAGCTACGTTGATAGGTCACCATCTCAAACAATTTTCCCTACCATTGAGGAAAATATCAAAAATTCTTCAATAGCTCAGAAAGAGGCTCAAACACAGGAAGCTGTCGTTGTAATCTCTTTTCAGTCTGCATATGAAATCAAGTATACACAACAACAAAAATGTCAAATACATTTGTCCAACTTCAAAGCATTTCTGTGCAACATGCGAAAACAATAATATTGTGTTTTTTAAAAGTTACGTTCCAGAAAAAAATAGAAGATCGGTAAAAATAGGTAACCTCTATACCCCCCTATCATTGTTAATAAAACCCTAAAAAAACAAATAAATTAAAAAACAACATTTGCAAGTGATTGTTTAAAAAAATGTGTATATGTGACCTATTAATTTCTTTTTTTGACAAATAGGAAATATGAAAGGTTGACAGGTAAGAAAATCTCATCTCATCTCATCAGCCGTACCGCTTATCCTCATTAGGGTCGCGGGGGGGCTGGAGCCCATCCCAGCCATCTCCGGGCAATGGGCAGGGGACACCCTGAACTGGTTGCCAGCCAATCGCAGGGCACACAGGGACAGACAACTCATTCGCTCATTCACACCTAGGGACAATTTGGACCGGCCAATTCACCTGAAATGCATGTTTTTTGGAATGTGGGAGGGAACCGGAATGCCCGGAGGAAACCCACGCAAGCACGGGGAGAACATACAAACTCCGCACAGGAAGTCTGGAGCTAGATTTGAACCCACGACAGGTTCCCATGACATGCACAAGCGCTAACCACTGCGCCGCGCAGTTTTCGTCTAACACACCTTGGATTAGCAAGAATAATGACCAGGGTTGGGTAGGGTTACTTTAACTGGATTACTTTCAACTATTTTTGGATTACTCCAATACCAAATATGCTAATAAAAGACAAAAGAAACTAAATACTGTATGAATAAAATGATGACTCACAACACGTGGTAAGCTTTCTCTCCTGGCTTTGATCTCTTTGATCTCCGGCAAAACTAACATAAAATCCGACAGAAACAAAATGAAAATAAATCCAAACAGCTTGCCAACATCATTTTTGCCGTTCCATGTATTCCGTTACTCCCCAAGCCTGCACAAAATGTAGTCATTTTATTCATATTTAGTTTCTTTTGTCTTTTATTAGCATATTTGGTATTGGAGTAATCCAAAAGTAATTGAAAGTAATCCAGTTAAAGTAACCCTACCCAACCCTGAAAACATATAAACATGAAAAGTAGTGACACACAAGCAAATTTGGTTTATGATAAATTATCAGATAATAGTCAACAAGCCTTTGAATAATGGAATGTTCTCAAAAATGGCGACAAGTGAATATAGTCTGGACTGTTTGGAGTTCACAGTAAATCACAAAACAGATTTGGGGAAAGATGCTTTAGAAATCTGTGGATTATTCCTTTCTTCCTTTTTGTCACGCAAAATTGGAAGTTATGAAAGAAAAAAAACATGATTATTTTTCCAAATATGATTTTCAAAGCCATAATGGAGAAAAGGGGAAACAACTCATTTTTAAAGTTCCGATTATGTGCTAAAATGCATAATTTTTTAGAGAACTAGACCATTTTACTTTCTGTTCTCATTTGTAAACGATTAATGCAAATAGAGACGACAATTTATGTTGTGATTGTAAAAACTTTAAGAGCCGAAAAACATCGTAAAGAAAGACACAGTTTTGTGGATTTGTTTCAAATAACACATTTGTAAATATATGCTGTTATTACTTTACTACACGTGCCCAGTGCATTCATTTATTTCCACATCATCGTATTAATAGATATTTTTTTTAAATTATACATGATGTTGCGTCATAATTGTTTGGACTGTGAAGGTCTAAAACTTGAGTGAACATTTTCACGATTTGTGGCTTGTTTCTGTGACTACTTACTTCCACTAGATGATGCTTGCTTTTAATAAAGCAACAGACAGGACTGAAACTCTGAAAAGACCAAAATGTAATATCACACAGAATGACTGTCAAAAATTTAAGTATCGCATTTGACCCCAATCTGTCCTTTCAAACACACGTTAAGAATATTACTAAAACAGCTTTTTTCCCATCTTCGCAACATTGCTTAAATTCGCCCTATTCTGTCTGTCGGATGGAGAGGTTACCTCCCATCTCGATGACTGTAATGCACTACTCTTCGGTCTCCCGAAGTCCAAAACCAAGAGCCTGCAGCTGGTACAAAATGCTGCAGCTAGGCTTTTAACTAAGACAAAAGAGGTTTGATCACTTTACCCCGATTTTAGCTAACTTGCATTGGCTCCTTGTAACTTAAGATGTGATTTTAGGGTTCTGTTGGTATACAATATCATGCATGGACTTGCTCCCTCATATCTTTCAGATATAATTTCCCTCTACGTTCCGGTCCGGAGCCTTCGCTCTGAAGATGCTGATCAACTAGTAATCCCAAGAGCCAAGAAGAGAACCGCAGGTCCGAGAGCGTTCTCCATTCGGGTCCCGGTGTTGTGGAATGCTCTTCCCACTGAGATTTGATCAGCAACCTCAGTGGAACAGTTTAAATCTAGGCTTAAAGCACACTTTTATTCTGTAGCTTATGAATGACCTATATTTCCTGTTGATGATACCTGTGTATTAATTATTATTACAACATCCATTGCAGCCTGGTCATCCTGGAAGGATGCATTACCTCATGTGCGGTCCCTTGAAAGGTTTCTTCAGTTTCCTCATTTTGAGGTTATTGAGTTTGTCCTTGCCCTCATGTAAGTTTGAGATCAGGGGATGGTGTAATAATAGTCTGTGGTTTGCAATAGTCTGTGGTCTGTGCATACCATTGAAACTCCTTGTGGTTAAGGGCTATACAAATAAACATGACTTGACTCGACTTGACTCGACTTGACTAAAATTATCAATTAACTATCTATCTCATGCCTAGGTGTGGGAATGGTGTTTTTGCACAGCAGTTTGTTCTTAGACATGCCAGAAATTGACCAAAGCGATCAGGCCACTATCAGGCTAATATGCTTTGCATACAAGCCTTCTGGTTCTGTTATGGGGCAAAAAAACCTCTCAGAAATGCCAGGAATGCTACTGTTCATTGTTTAAGATAACATCACCACCCTCACGACTAAGTACACAAAAGATACACAGAGGCTACAGTTAAAGCTTGTGAGTGTTCTATCATTTAACTGATCCATTCAAGCCCAGAATCTCTTTATGGACGCTTTACCACAGTCTGTCTGGGCAAAGGGTTCAGGCCTGTGTCTTTTCCTCTTTTGTCTGCTCTAGAAGAGAACATGAATGGAAGGTTGGGGCCCGAACAAAGGGCCGATCATGGGTCTATTGAGGAGGACAAATGAGCTTAGTTTGGGTAATGTCAGGCAAAAGGAAAGGGAGGTTTGAGGCTCACCTAGAACCGGAACGGGAGGAGAGACGAGCTCTTCAGGAGGAACAGCTGAGGTCTCCTTCCACACAGCACATGCTCTGTCACTATCTGGCAACAACAGGCTGGTAGTGTTGCCGGGTGGAGGAAGGGACAGAGCTGATGGGTGTTGAAAGGGAGAAAAACACCAGCTCATTGCTTTTCTATGGCAACCCAGAGCTTAAGTTGGGGATGTTGTTTAAAAGGAAAATGTAGACAGTCTTATGAATAGTGATAACTAGTAAGAGGGTGTGGGTGTTTTAAAACTGTAAAGGGTTCTAAACATGGTTTGAAAATGGGTTGTCTGCATCGGAAAGGCATTTTCTTCAAAAACTGCCTACAGACTGCAGGGTGTTGTAGGGGTTTTAGAAGAACTGATGCACCCTCCTTACATTTTGCCATTGACCACAAAGAGCAGCAAATCGAAAGCCACCAACAGAAAACAATTACCATCGGCAGTCACAACCAGCCAAACAATTGTGAGAAGCTTTATTGTCAGAGCTGTGAGGGCTTGAAAACTATTTTCCATAAATAGGTTTGTTACGCCTTTTGTTTTTCAGAACACCACTGAAGAAGCTTGTTACCTTTTCCAATAAGTGCAATCAAGTCAAGTCACATTTATTTGTACAGCCATCAATCACAGAGAATCTTAAAGGGCACACAATTACAACATCCCCTGATCTAAATTTGCATGCGGGCACGAGATAAACCCCAGCATGAAAACCTGAGCAATGACCAAGCTGATGGAGTAATTTGTTATGAATGGAGTAACTCGACCCCATGAATCGGACTATTAGCAGTCCTATAAAGAGCATATTGGGAGAGCTGCGTGTGTTCACATGGCGTTACAAAACCAGAATATTAACAGTATGCTGATCTTGCCCTTGTCCAACAAAATGGTGATTTGGATATTAGATGACTTAATTCTCTGAGTTGTTAGAATCTGGTAAATAACTGCTCTCCATGGATGACACATGTCATTGTACTCTTAACAGTTTTTTTGTGTCGCACAATTCTCTTGCAGATGGTTAATGTTGTATCCTATACCAACCACCAGCATTTGTTTTTTTACGCACACTTCAATTCAAATGTCTCCAATATTTAAGTATTACCAGGCTCCATGTGCCCACAAAAACCCAGACCATGATAGGAAGCACCTAATCACATACAAAAGCAATCTGACTTGTCTCTCTTGAACTGCTCTGAGAACCTTTGGTGGGAAGACTGTGGCCAGAACCACTCGAAGCACTTCGTCCATCATTGTTGAGGGGGGGGGCTGGTAGCAGAGTTTCACCTAAATGTTGGACCCCATCCACTGGCAGCCTATTCATGTGAATTTAATAAAGTCTAACCAGAATGTGGTTGTTTCATCTTTCACCCTCACCCTTCGGGAAATAAATGACACTTGGGTCAAATATTCTTTCCATGCGGGGACTCTACATTCGTCTTTCAAGCAGGGCAAATGCTAACTGACAAGGAATATTTAAAAAAATAGATAATATATTTTATATCCAATGCAAAAAGTACTATGGAATTGCTTCTCACCTTTGTGTTTTTGGGACTCACCATACATTGAAAAACAAGCCTTGCGCCCACAAATCAATTCGACACCGAAGCACAACTGCCCACCTGAGAACAGTTCTTGCTGATTTATGTTCCAGAACACAGCAAAAATAAACAAAGCACACAAAAAATTGAAATAATGCGACCAAATATCCATTTTGTTATTCGATGTGGATGGAAATACCACCGACACAAGTCAAGTCACATTTATTTGTATAGCCCTTAATCACAAACATGTCTCAAAGGACTGCACAGGATTACAATTACACATCGCCTGATCTTAAACCAACATGCAGGCGAGGAAAAACTCAAAACCTCAGCGTGAGGAAAAAAGAATCCTTGAGAAAGGGGCCTCATAAGTGGTAATCCCCCTTCCAGGATGACCAGGGTGGAATAGATTTACCATTAAGTCACAGTACACAAACATAGACTAAAACACAACTGTTGTATAGAGTAACATACATTTTCACAGTGAAAAATGCTGTTTTGATTATCCATCCATCCATTATCTGCACCGCTTATTCTCAGTAGGGTCGCGGGGGTGCTGGAGCCCATCCTAATTATCTTCGGGCAGTGGGCAGGGGACTCCCTGAACTGATTGTCAGCCAGTCGCAGGGCAAACAGATAGACAATTCACTCGCTCATTCACACCTAGGGACAATTTCGACCGGCCAATTCACCTGACATGCATGTTTTGGGAATTTGGGAGGAAACTGGGGTGCCCGGAGGAAACACACGCAAGCACGGGGAGAACATGCAAACTCCACACAGGATTGCTCAATCTCATGACCTCAGAACTGTGCCGCACACGCGCTAACCACTGTGCCGCCGTGCTGCCCTGTTTAGATTATCTCATCTCATCTCATCTCATTAGCTGCACCGCTTATCCTCAGTAGGGTCGCGGGGGTGCTGGTGTCCATCCCAGCAATCATCGGGCAGTGGGCAGGGGACACCCTGAACTGGTTGCCAGCCAATTGCAGGGCTCATTCACACCTAGGGACAATTTGGACCGGCCAATCCACCTGAAATGCATGTCTTTGGAATGTGGGAGGAAACCGGAGTGCCCGAAGGAAACCCACGCAAGCTTGGGGAGAACATACAAACTCCGCACAGGAAGTCCGGTAGCTGGATTTGAACCCATGCAGGAGTTTCCCAAAACCTTAGAACTGTGCCTGCACACGCGCTAACCACTATGCCGCTGTGCTGCCTGTTTAGATTATATGTTACTAAAATATCTGTTTGTCCTTTCCATAGGTTGGAGCCATTGTTAATATTGATATACTTTTTTAAACACCACTTTATCTCAAATGCAATTTACTTTCCATTTATTGTACATTTTTGCCTCAAACAACATTCTGCCGACAGAGCAGATCCGCCCCAATTTTAAAACATGTTCTCCTATGTCACCTATCGAACAGAAAGGTTAGGGTGAATTGTACTTCTTGCCTACAGCTAGCCATGAACCTAATAACAAATATTGATTCTTTTGAGACGGAACCTCACCTGTTGTTTATAAATATTTATTTGATATTTGTAGAATTTAGGGTCGAGTGCAGTTCTCTGGAAAGGACTGCTATAAAAAAAAATCTGTACTGACGTTTAAACGTTAAAATGATTTCTTGTGTGAGATTAAACTACACTGGCTAGTTTCAATGTTTCCCTTTTCATTTACCTCATCGTCAGGTTGGGACTTCGGTGAAGAACACTGAGCACATTCTCAGCTTTAGCACGTGTTGGAAAAGGCCTTTATATTTTGCGCCATGACCAAAGCTTCTGGCAGTTGCTGATTTTATTTGTTGAGTTATCGCCAGAGGAGAGGAAAAGCAAAGATCAGCCAAGCGAGGTTTGTCTTTATCAAGGCTGAAGAGCGGTTCAAGGCGAAGCCAGGGTCCGTGACTTCTCTGTTGGCGACAGCCGATGACGAGCAACTAATGGCCGGTTTGGGAAACACCTGAGAACATCATCATGACTTCACCTTCAAACCAGGCAGGGTTTTCTTGTCAAAAGAAGCAAAACAGGTGGTTATGCTGCAGCCCATTTTCCGTGGGATACAAAAGAAGCAAAGATGATGAGCTGCTCGAGAGTTGTTGTTGAATTGCTGTGGCCAATAGCGTATTTCCCAATAATCTTTGTGGGATTCATTATACAAAGTAAATATTAGGTTATTATAATGCCATTGAAATAACTATTCTAAAAATTACTATTAAATGATTGCCTAATTGTCAGAAAAGTTTGGTCACTTTATCTGCTATCTCTATGTGGATCAACCTCCTAAAGAACAATTTCCTAACATGATTAGTCTGTGGATAACCATCGTTTCTTGCACGAATCCCTGTGTGTTTGCTCGTCTTGTATTTGTGTTATAGATGTATCATTCTAGCACTTTGAGTTGCAAAAAACATAATAGTTACCTCATTGGCAGAATATGTTGCTTCTAAGGATATGTTTTGTGTCACGGTTGCCCATTGCCCTCGCTTACCCCCGCCCGTTTGGCACCAGCTGCGGCTCGTTGCCGTATTGGCTTCCCTCCTGTTCAAACGGAGTGCTCTCATTCACTCCTTGTCAGTCCGTCAACGAACCTCTGCACTTGCAAGACTTGTGTTTTGTATCTGTCCGATTTTGTGTATCCAGTATCTGGTATCGATCCCGCCTGTCTCGTCCTGTCCGGTATCTTGCTCCCGAGTCCGGTATCGACCCTGTCTGTCTCGTCCTGTCTGGTATCTTGTTCCCGTCTCCAGTATCCATTATCGATCCCGTTTGTCTTCTCCTGTCCGGTATCTTTCTCGAGTCTCCAGTATCCGATATCGATCTTGTCTGTGTCCTCCTGCGCGGGTTCTTGCTCCAGTCTCCAGTATCCGGTATCGATCCCGTCTGTCTCCTCCTGTCCGGTATCTTGCTGTAGTATCCGATATCGATCCAGCCTGTCTCGTCCTGTCCGGTATCTTGCTCCAGTCTCCAGTATCCGGTATCAATCCCGTCGGTCTCATCCTGTCCGGTATCTTGCTCCAGTCTCCACTATCCGGTATTGATTCCGTTTGTCTCATCCTATCCGGTATCTTGCCCCAGTATCCGATATTGATCCCATCTGTCCCGTCCGGTATCTACCCGTGTGTCCTGTATCGATCGCGTCTGTTCTGTCCGGCCTCGATATCGTCTGCCTCTGACTTCTCCGTCTTAGTTCTTCCGACCAGCGATCGTCGCATCCCTGGCGTTTGTGATCGTGCACATGAATGCCCCATTCCCATTTAATAAAGTTTGTTTGAAAACATTACGCGTCTGGGTGGATTCTGACAGTTTTGTTATTCTATTCCGGAAACAAGATATTAAAAAACTTAAAATAAGTATAAAAATGAATTTTTTTTGTCAGTTTTTACTTATTTCTCAAAAATAAAAAGGGAGAAATCATTCTTTCGAGAAACTTGATATAGAAAAAATATGCAATCAATGGACCGTTTGATATAGAACACATTTTTGCTTATTGCCTTTTTTTTTACAAAAACAAGTAAAAATATCATAAATTATGAAAAAATTGACTTAATTGTAAACATGTTGCCATTGGGGTAAGATTTGCTTCCTTTTTTTGCAGCTTGTTGTTCGACTAAACTACCATGTTCCGATAATAACACCTTTTCTAAAGGTCAATTCCAAAAGTACACATCTGCAGCAAAACAATAACGTTCCCTCAGGTGGCACACTGACAATAAAGTGACAGACTTAAAGGTGACGTGAAGCAACAGGAAATGTGCCGTCGCATAATAGACCTTCATTTGCAATCTTTTTTTTCTGAACATGTACAAAAGACAGCTCCCATGACTCACGTTCTGACCGATTACTGGTCGTCTTTGAATTTGAATGAGTTGTACCTCAGTCATGTCACACTGACACCTTCAGACACATTCGGCTTTTTGTAGACTGCCGTGAAAACTTGTGCATCATCCATTTCATTCCGGGGCAGGTCTAGACCGTTTTTAGGACAGTGTTACGCCTCACTAGAGCCTGAAGCATTGGGCGATTTGCTGACAGAGTAGACTGCCCTCCCACATAAAAACTAGCTCCAATCTCACTAATTGGTTAGAAAAGGTAGCTTATGTCAAGGTCTTAATAGGAATGAGGAAAATCCCTTTGTTGACTATCAGCTAGGTGTTGCTTTTAACGTATAGAAAAGCAGTATAGTTAACTAATCTGATGCAAATCTGCTATTTTGCGTGATTGCAGTAGGTTTTTCGTTACTTTAGTCAAGTCATGTTTATTTGTATAGCCCTTAATCACAAAGAATCTAAAAAGGGCTGCACAGATCAAAGACTTTTGCAAACTACAGACTATTATGACACCATCCCCTGATGTAAAACCTACATGTGGGCAAATAATACACATATAATCAACATAAAATATAGGTTATTCATATGCTATGGAATAGAAGTGTGTCTTAAGATTAGATTTGAACATTTCCAGTGAAGTTGCAGATTGAATCTCAGGGGGAAGAGCATTCCACAGCACCGGGGCCCGAATGGAGAACGCTCTCCAACCTGCGGATCTCTTCTTGGCTCTTGGGATCACTAGTAGACCAGCGTTTTCAGAGCGAAGGCTCCGGACCGGAACATAGGGGGAAATTAAATCTGAAAGATATGAGGGAGCAAGTCCATGCATGATTTTGTATAATACCAACAGAACCTTAAAATTACACCTTAACCTAACAGGGAGCTAATGTAGGTTAGCTAAAATCAGAGTCATGTGATCAAACTTTCTTGTCTTAGTTAAAAGCCTCGCTGCAGCATTTTGTACTAGCTGAAGGCTCTTGATTTTGGACTTCGGGGGACCGGAGAGTAGTGCATTACAGTAATCGAGACGGGAGGTAACAAACCCATGAATTATAATCCCCGCATCCGACTGAGAAGGCATAGGGTGAATTTTAGCAATATTGCGAAAATAGAAAAAAGCTGTTCTAGTAATATTCTTAACGTGTGTTTGAAAGGATTTGGGGTTTATTTGTATGCTTCTCTGATTGCATTACTAGAACACGATTTTAACTGCAGCCGCCATAGCATGTTCAATATTTTTCAGTTCTTAAAAGATCACATGAATCAAAACCTCTTGGCTACAAAACCTGAATTGCTGCAAGGGAATGAAATAAACCATTACATTCTCCTACCGTTAACCTGGGTAAAATTACTCAGGACAAAAAAACTCCTTCAGGAATTAGGATTGTCTTTATTGTCATTGATAGCAACATAGTGAATATTGTTTGCTATGGGATTAGATGTCATAATTACTGATGCGAGGCACCTGTGCCTGCTCCTTGGTGCCAAGTGCCTCGGACGCTGATTGGATCCCTGTCATTTTAATACCCCCGTCTTCCTGTCACCGGTTGTCAGTCCATCCGCGAACCTCAGCTACGCTAGGCAAGCCTTTCGACCCTGACTATGTCCTGTTCTGATTCCCGTCTGTTTCCCGGCTCCGACCCATTTTCCGAACTTGACAACAATTTCTGCTCCCCCGTCCCGGCCACAGATCTGTTTTTTCCCGCTCTTGACACTGCCATCGCTCGCGAAGGAAATACCACTTCCGCGTCTGAGCAACCTGTTCCCCGCAACCAGCGATCTACGGATTGTGTGTACTATCCTTTCCCTTCTTCCAAATAAAACTAAGAGAAACGCACGCAACTGGGTCCTGTCTTCGTTGCGGTCCTGTCATTAGACATGGCACTCTAGGATAAACACATAATACAAAAATAAGATAAAAAAAGAGTCTGTAAAATGGGCATTTTTTTCAAAAAGGATATGCTTGAAGATTGGCCCAAGTTGTAACAATAGTGCAATAAAAATATAACATCATAAGAACAGTGCAATAAAACAAAGTGCAATAAGATATGAGTTGAATAAAGATGAAAGTTTTTCACTGGAGCACAGTGCACACTTGTTTAGGGTGGTCATGGCCCTGGGGAAGAAATTTTCTCCAAGCCTGTTAGTTTATCCCACAAATTATTCTGCCTTAGCACAAGCCAAGTAAGGAAAGCTACACCAATATAAAGTCACAGTGCACTTCGCTATGAATAAGAATGTCTTTATTTGCGGTTGGATAACAATATCAAAATAACATTTGTGGGGAAATTCAATTCAATCCCAGTGAAGCTAGATGTATCCTTATGGCAAAAGAGTAAAACAGATCAGATAAAGTCTCCATCAACGTGCCATTGAATAACTCATGGAATTTTTTTCAGACAGAGCAATGCAAAGAAAGAAATCCAAGGACGATATAAGATCCATAATGGAGAGAAACGAATTCCTGCTGTGTCAAGACCAGAAGGGAAACAGGACCCAACTGCGTACGTTTCTCACAAGTTTTATTGGAAGAAAGGAAAAGGTTGCCCCCACGATCCGGTGATCGCAGGGCACGGGAAGCAGGTCGCTCAGAAGTGGGACTTCCGTGGCAAGCGATGTTGGTGAGGGGAACGGAAAAACGGGTCAGGAGCCGGGACAGGAGAGCAAAAACGTGGTCGGAAGCGAGTCGGAAGCCAGGAAAGGAGAGTAGACGTGGTTGAGGACAAAACAGGTCGAAAGCCGGAACGGGAGAATAGACGTAATCAGGATCAAAAACGGGTTGAAGCCGGGGGACAGACAGGAGCAAAAAACAGGTTGGAGTCAGGGTCGAAAAAAGGCTTGCCTAGTGTAAACTGAGGTTCGCAGACGGTCTGACAACAGGTGACAGAAAGGAGTGGGTTTAAATAGGTACAGGAGCCAATCAGAGTCCCAGGCAGTTGGCGCCAAAGGAGCGGGCACAGGTGCATCACATCGGTAATCATGACATATGACATGCTGATGTGTATATATATATATATATATATATATATATATATATACATATATTAATATAGGAGGCTCGGCGCATGGGTGGTTAGCATGCAGCCCCACAGTGCAGAGGTTCAGGGTTCAAGTCCAGCTATTGCAACCTCCCCTTGTGAAGTTTGCATGTTCTCCCTGTGCTTGCGTGGGTTTCCTCCGGGCACTCCGGTTTTTCTCCCACATTCCCAAAACATGCATGTCAGGTTAAATGGCCACCAAGAACACAGCGTATGAAATGAAATATTTTTGGTATTATCTTATCAAATAGATTTCCTGCCAGTCAGCAAGGCAGATGAGTGGTGAGCGCCTGCGGCACAGTTTTGAGGTCATGAGATCGAACTTCCTCTTGTGAAGTTTGCATGTTCTCCCCGTGCTCGCGTGGGTTTCCTCCGGGCACTCCGGTTTCCTCCCACATTCACCAAAACATGCATGTCAGGTTAAATGGCCAGTTCAAATTATCCCTAGGTGTGAACAAGCAATCAGTTTTCTGTCTGTGTGTCCGGCGACTGACTGGCAAACAGTTCAGGGAGTCCCCTGCCCACTGCCCGAAAATAGCCGGGATGGGCTCCAGTACCCCCTGTGACCCTACTGAGGATAAGGGCTACAGATAATGGATGGATATAGGTGTATATATACACAACTTTGTCATTATCTTTTCCATGAATTGCTTTCACAAAATGTTTACGCTAATGTTCTTTACAATGTAAAATTCCATAGATGCAATGTACTTTTTTCCCTGCCCGTCCAAATCTGTTTTGTTACGTACATAAAATATATCCCTGCAATTTTCCAAACAAGTAGCTAAAATGCACATATGAATGCCTGCAGAACAGCAGCCAGAAACTGTGAATGCTCTCTTAAAGTGAGCGAGTGCAGTTGAAGGTTGCTTGCTGTTCAGGATAATGATTACATACTGCAGAGGTGTGCTCTTTCAAACGGTAGCACAAGAATGTAATGGCTTCCATATGCATGTCACACACATGCACTATTTTGTTTAGAAAAAAAGAAAGCACACATTGCTCAGTCATCAAGTTTACTTAAATCGAGTTCTTGTGTGTTCTTAATCGGTGTAGTATTTGCAGGGTTGGGTAGGGTTACTTAAACTTGATTACTTTCAATTACTTTTGGATTACTCCAATACCAAATATGCTAATAAAAGACAAAAGAAACTAAATATGAATAAAATTATGACTCACAACACATGGTAAGCTTTCTCTCCTGGCTTTGATCTCTTTGATCTCCGGCAAAACTAACACCAAATGCGACAGAAACAAAATGAAAATAAATCCAAACAGCTTGCCAACATCATTTTTGCCATTCCATGCGTTCCGTTACTCCCCAAGCCTGCACAAAATTTAGTCATTTTATTCATATTTAGATTCTTTTGTCTTTTATTAACATATTTGGTATTGGAGTAATCCAAAAGTAATTAAGTAATCAAGTTAAAGTAACCCTACCCAACCCTGAGTATTTGCCCCCTTCCTGATCGCTGTGTTTTTTGCATATTTATCACTCACAAAGGTTTCAGATCTTCAAAACAATTTTGATCATCTAAAGACAACATAAGGAAATAGAATTTGGAAATGCTGATTCCATGTATTGAGTCATGAAAAATAAAAGCCTATGTGAAAAAGTAATTGCCTCCTGAACCTAAAGGTGTCATGATTACCGATGTGATGCATCTGTGCCCGCTCCTTTAGGGCCAACTGCCTCGGATTCTGATTGGCTCCCTGTCACTATTTAAACCCACATCTATCTGTCACATGTTGTCAGTCCGTCTGCGAACCTCAGTGTACTCTAGGCAAGCTTTTTCGACCCTGACTCCCACCTGTCCCATTTTTTGAAACCGTCTGTTCCCGGCTTCAACCCGTTTTTGATCCTGATCACGTCTGCTCTTCCGTCCCGGCTTTCGACCTCTTTTTGTCCCCAACTACGTCTTATCTCCTATTCTGGCTTACGACTCGCTTTCGACCACGTTTTTGCTTTCCTGTTTTTGCTCACTTATGTTTCCCGGCTTCGACTCGTTTTTGATCCTGACCACGTCTGCTCTCCTCTCCTAACTTTCGACTTGTTTCCGATCCTGACCACGTTTTCTGCTCTCCTGTCCCAGCTACTGACCCGTTTTTTCAGAGCGACCTGCTCTCCGCGTCCAGCGATCACCGGATATTGGGTGCAACCCTTCCCTTCTTCTAATAAAACTGAGAGAAACGTAACGCAGTGGGTCCTGTCTCCGTTCTGGTCCTGACAAAAGGGGAGTTGGGCAACCTTTGGCAAAGATAAGAGGAGGAATTTTGTCCCACTCTTCTTTACAAAATTATTTAAATCTGCCATATTGGGGGGTTTTTAAGCATGAACTGTCCTTTTTAGGTCACACCACAATTGGGTTTAAATTCGGACTTTAATTTGGCCACTCCAGAACCTTCTTTTTGTCTGTTCAGAGGTGGGCTTGCTGGTGTGTTTCAGATCGTTTTGCTGCTAAACGATCCAAGCGCCCTTGAGTTTGAGGGTACGAACTGCTGGATGTTCTCCTTCAGGATCTTCTGGCAAACACCAGAATTCCTTATTCCACAGCAAATTGTCCAGGTCCTGAGGCAGCAAAGCAGCCCTAGACCATCACCGAGCCACCGGCATGCTTGACTGTTAGGATCATGTTCTTTTTGTTAAATGGTGTGCCATTTTTATGCCAGATGTAACCGGCTGTACACCTTCGATAAAGTAATTTTTTTTGACTCATCAGACCATGTAAAGTTTCTCCAAAAGTCTTGAAGATAATCAAGATGCTTTGTGGGAAATGTAAGCCGACTTTTTGTGTCCTTTCTTCCTCATGCCATGAGGCTCTTTAACGCCACCCGTGGGAGTAAAGGCCCACATTAAACCCCACCCCCACATTTGCATATTACCCTATTTTTATTACAGTGTGTATTTTCCGTAGCACTATTTAGATACTCTATATCAACACATTATATTGGGTATTTTTTGTCACAATCACCCGGATCGGGAACACCTGTGTTCAGGATTTGGCGCCAACAGCCAGGACAGCTGATTGGCGCACCCTGTACATTTAAATCCCCAGCTTCTGGTAACACTTTGTCTGATTGTACTCACGCTACCTGTTGCCTTCAGCTCAGTAAACCCGTACATCTGACTCTTTGCCTGCTCCCTGTTTTCTTCTGATTGATCTCCGTTGCCGACCCGTTTCTGTATCCGCCCTGCCCGTCTGACTCCTGAACTCTTTTCCGAACACTACGATTACGACTGTCCGCGACCTTTCCCGCCAAGCCTTCACCCGCCTGTCAAGTTCCGTCAATCCGCCAACCAACGGATCGAAGAATCCCACCTTGTCATTTCCTTCCTTTCAATAAAACCAAGAAACGAGCGCAAGTGATGTCAGTCTTCCTTTCGCCTTGTCTGACATTTTTGTCTTCTTTATGTTTTATTTTATTATTTTATTTTTCAACACAAGGATACTGCTGGAAGTGTGAATTTCCCTATGGGGATGAATAAAGTACCCATCCATCCATCCATCTATCCTATCTATCCTATCTCTTTTCACCCCGCTTTGAGACTGGGAGGTCGCTGGTTCGCGCCTCGGCCGAGTCATACCTAATTGGTAAAATGGCGGCGCCCTTTGTTGGCTGCGGCTGCATCGGCTCGCTACAACGGGTCAGGTGTATCGACATTTCGTTCTGTGTACATTGTTACAAAGAATGACAATACAAAGGAAATTATTATTATTATTATTATTTAAATCCAATTCAGATGCTATGGTGTGACTCTAAACGGGCAGTTCATAGTAGAAAACCCTTCAATGACACTTTAGCAATAGTGGGCCAAAATTCCTCCACAGATTTGTGAAGGACTCAACACCAATTATCGTTAACGTTTGATTTCTGTTATTGCTGCCAAAGGTGACCCAACTGGGTTTAGGAGGAAATTACTTTTTCCCATAGTGCCAGATAGGTTTTGATTTATGTTGTGCCTTTAAAAACGGAATCCATATTTCAAAACTGCCATTTGTATTTCTTTTGTGTGATATAAAAAAATTGGTTTGGTTATCTGTAACCTTCGAGAGTGTTAAAAAACACAGAATTCGGGAAAGGGGCAAATGCTTTTTCACGGCACTCTATGCACTTTCATGTTGCTTATACAAGTCTGGTCCACAGAGAGGACACGCTATAGCGCCTGAACCAGAAGCATGTAATTACATAGGCAGCTCAGAAAAGAGAGCAGGTAGCCTGCTGGGTAATTGCGAAGAATGCCGAAGGAAGCGAAGCTCTTTTATTTTCAGCACTTATTCAAATGGATCAACACAAGGGATCGGGTCCAAAAGGCAAATTGCATACTATATAGTCTATCTGCTGCACTTTTAATAGGAGGAGAGTGATACTTATTTTTTGAAAGAGCATCATTGGACAAAAACTAACATGCAAATGGTCCCCAGTTCGAGACCGGGTAGAAACACATGTTGGCCTGGAGAGGGATGGTCGCCACCAGGCTGTAGTTCCCCAAGGCACACCACAGGATAATGGTGTGACTACGCACCTCGTGGTTAAGGGATCCAACCAACCATAAACTGTATATATGTAACGGGTGTAATAATAACTTTTGTTTTATTGAAATTCCTGCTGAAATATGTTGTATAGTTTCTGTATAAGTGTCCTGCAATGATGAGTCCAACAGTGCCACCTGCTGGTATGTGGTAAGGTTTGGTTTGGATTTAGACTTTGCAACAGGAAGGTGGGATTTTTGGCAGTCTACAACAAGCTGCCAACGGTAAGACATGATCTTTTGGTGCTCCGCAAAAAGTTAATGTTAAACATTAAAACCACAGCTGACGAATCTATTAACATGCACAGTAATGTGGTTGATGTTGGCAAGCTGTTTGGATTTATTTTCGTTTTGTTTCTGTCGCCTTTTATGTTAGTTTTGCCGGACGTTGCATGTTGTGCTAAAATGCTAATTCCCCTTTTAAAGATCAAAGCCAGCAGAGAAGCTTACCACGTGTTGTGTTGTGACTCATTCATTTGCAGTTAAATTGTACACATTTTTATACTCATTATTGTTATTATTTCTATTTTCTCATATATATAAAAAGGATGATGTTGGTTGAAATTCAGACTCAAGAAAAATATGTTGAATTCATCGTAAACGTTAAAAAACCACGATACGATCTTCTGTAAAAAGTATCTTGTTAAAATGGATGTAAAAATGTATTGTGATGGTTGATATTCTAAAATGTATTTTATGTAAACTGAAAAGAAAGCTCTTTAATATGTTTTGGGCAGTCTACAGCGAGCTGCCAACGAGATCAAAGCCAGCAGAGAAGCTTACCACCTATTGTGTTGTGACTCATTCATTTGCAGCAACTGTAACAAAAAACCTCATCATCCAGTAGAGAGAGAGAGAGAGAGAGAGAGAGAGAGAGAGAGAGAGAGAGAGAGAGAGAGAGAGAGAGAGAGAGAGAGAGAGAGAGAGAGAGAGAGAGAGAGAGAGAGAGAGAGAGAGAGAGAGAGAGAGAGAGAGAGAGAGAGAGAGAGAGAGAGAGAGAGAGAGAGAGAGAGAGAGAGAGAGAGAGGGGGGTACAGGTACAGTGTCTTTGTTCAAGTCACCTGGCTTTGGCAACATCAGGTTGACATATTTCAACCTGCAGCTTGTTTTTCTCTTGCGCTTCTCTGAGTGTTGTCTCGCAGGCCGGATTCAATCCCTTAACGGGCCTCATCCGGCCCGCGGGCCGCCTGTTTGACACCTGTGCTCTAACTTCTCTCGAAGTGTGTCATAAATGTTTCCAGACATCACCGGGGTGTTTTGTTTTTCGAGCGCATGTGTTATGGAAAAGAGCAGCTCACCCTTTTCCTGAGAGTCACCATGAAAAAAAGCAAGAGTAAGCGGTACGATATTCAAAGCCACCCAGTGTTTAAAATCTCATCTCATCTCATCTCATTAGCTGCACCGCTTATCCTCAGTAGGGTCGCGGGGGTGCTGGAGCCCATCCCAGCAATCATCGGGCAGTGGGCAGGGGACACCCTGAACTGGTTGCCAGCCAATCGCAGGGCACACAGGGACAGACAACTCGCTCGCTCATTCACACCTAGGGACAATTTGGACCGGCCAATCTACCTGAAATGCATGTCTTTGGAATGTGGGAGGAAACCGGAGTGCCCGGAGGAAACCCAAGCAAGCACGGGGAGAACATACAAACTCCGCACAGGAAGTCCGGTAGCTGGATTTGAACCCACACAGGAGGTTCCCAAGACCTTAGAACTGTGCCGCACACGCGCTAACCACTGCCCCGCCGTGCTGCCCCAGTGTTTAAAATGTAGCACAAAAAGATCTGCTTGTATTCCAGAATTTACAGATTTTTTTACAGTTAAAACGAATATTAGACATTTTTAGACATAAATTGCTGTGGAATAGTAGAAACCATGCGACTTTTTTTTGCATATCATCGCTCAAAGCCTTTAACAGTAATATTTCAATTGGTGACTGACAAGTCCTTCTGTTCTTCAGTCACATTGCACGGGTGAGTGGCTCATTCCGTGTCTTATGAATAAAGCCTTGACATCAGCATATGGACCCAGTCCGTGGATTGAATAGAAAGAGACCTGCGGTTTGCTCATGGTCATTTCCACTTATTTCTCCTTGCTCTATAATATACACAATCGAGCAAGTGCCCAGCATGAAGTGATACAAAGAGTTCAGTGTGTAAAATGTGTAGATGAGGAAAAGAGTGACAGGAATAATGTTTATACAGTATTGTAAAACCAAACACCGAAAAAGAGACTCTGGTCTAAGGAGATGGTTAACAAAAAAGGGAAAAAACCCTCACCATATGGGTTCTCATATTTTGACGTGTCCCGACATTGGATTTACAGTCTTAGTTGGATTTAAGGAATGCAGACTGATGCAGAAGAAAGTTTCAATTGAGTAGTTACATAACGAAAGATGAGACTGTCAAGAACCAGAACAGGATCAGGACCCAAACGCGTGACGTTCTCACACAAGCCTTTTATTTTACGGGAAACGGGGAGTCATGCCCGTTATACAGCGGTCTGGCGTGGACAGACAGGAAGCCAGAGACCGACGAGATCGATTCCAAATGCCCTAGTTGATATCGGACAGATGGGGTCGATAATAATAATAATAATAATTTCCTTGTATTGTCATTCTGTGTAACAATGTACACAGAACGAAATGTCGATTGCACCTGACCCGTTGTAGCGAGCCGATGCAGCCGCAGCCAACAGAGGGCGCCGCCGACCACAGGCGCCGCCGACCACTTACCGGACAGGACGGGACAGACAGACCATGAAACAGGATATCGAAAATAAACAGGACAAACGAGACGGGAACGAAAACTGGAGAGAATAATAAACAGGACAAAAATAGACGGGAACAGAACTGGAAACCGATATTAAACAGGACAAAAATAAACGGGAACAAAACCGCTCTGGAAATACCAACAGGAAAACAGGACCGAGTCAGAACCCACGTCTTGCCCAAACACCCGAACAAGTTAAACACCCCGGCACCCAAGTTGGTCATGCTTTCCTCCATCCAGATTAAACGGGACACAAGAAAGCGGCCATGTCTCTCGGGTAAGGGTGACACAACACACTCTTCTGTTCAACAGCAGGGCCTGACAGCTTCACTGGTTTACCCCTGCCGCATCATACGGGTGCCCTGCCCATCCCTTAGAACGAGTGCAAACATCCAACTATCCTTTCACAACACCTCTCGACTCATTCTTATCACCAACAAGAGCTCTAGCTTCCACTATAATTAGACCCCTTTCCTGCAGAGGTTTTATACATGTCAGGATTAGAACGGAGACAGGACCCACTCGCATTGCGTTTCTTAGAAGAAAGAGAAAGGGTTGCGTCCACGAGCCGGTGATTGCTAAGCGCGGGAAGCAGATCGCTCTGAACGCGGAAGTGGATCTTCCGTGGCGAGCGAGGGCGGCGTCGGGAACGGAAAACAGGTTATTACTGTTAAAGTCAGTCATTATTAAGACTATTTCGTGGCCATATTTACACAAATAAAATACATATATATTGTTAAAATCTAATGTGATACCAAGAGCAGATTTACTCACGTCCTCCATGATGTTGGTAAGAGAAGGGAAAGAGACCCCGCCCACAACGTGGGCGTGATTTATTATACGTCAGGGAGAAACAGCACACATGAGCACTTCACAATAAAAGAATATAAGATTGATAAACGTACAAGAGATGCAATTAGACTGATTATTGAAACGTTACTTCATGTGTGTGTGTGTGTGTGAAAGATTGTTTTTATATTTTGGAATATAAAAACAAGTTATATTCACACAGTGAATTCTGAGAAATATTACAACCAAAACGACCAACCTATCAATTACCCGGGACAGGAGAACAAAAACGTGGTCGGGGTCGGAAGCAAGTCGGAAGCCAGAGAAGAGAGCGAGAGAAGCAAAAAACAGGTGGGAGTCAGGGTCAAAAAAGGCTTGCCTAGTGTTAACT
The DNA here is from genome assembly GCF_059441175.1 of Urocampus carinirostris. Lineage (NCBI taxonomy): Eukaryota > Metazoa > Chordata > Actinopteri > Syngnathiformes > Syngnathidae > Urocampus > Urocampus carinirostris. The sequence continues at coordinate 41,003,850 of NC_142353.1, forward strand.
GAGGTTCGCAGACGGACTGACAACAGGGGACAGATACGAGTGGGTTTAAATAGGGACAGAGAGCCAATCAGAGTCCGAGGCAGTTGGAGCCAAAGGTGCGGGCACAGATGATGCATATCGGTAATAACGACAATATAATTATATATGATAATTTTTTTACAGTGTAAACTGCACTACTACAAATACTGCATCTGCTATGTGAGACTGTTTTGATCTGTTATTTTAATTATATGTATTAATAATTCTATCAAACAAATGAGAAATGTCTTATACTTACAGTGAGGGATTATATCATTATTTATTCGTATATTTCCTTTTTTGTGGTGTGCTGATTATCTTAACTTTCACTGCTCATTGAACTTAAGCCTACTCAATGAAAATCTTCATTGCACTCAATAAATGTAACTTGTATTCAATCGTATAAAATCTTTTATAGTCAAATGAATACAATCCTTCATAAGCAATGATTAATCAAAAAGATAAACAAGAAAAATGGCAATCAACCCTATGAACTTCGGGGTTAACCCTTTCAATGTAGACACAATTTCCTTACCAGACACTCGCCGCTTGAGTTAAACCAATCTACATGTCTGGTTTTGATATACTTTCACTGAATGTCGACGAAATTTGAGCTCCAGTTAATTCGAACCAGTTTTTGCTCTCCCCCACTTTCTACCTTTTCATGCCACACATTCTCGTGAACCTCAAAATAAACGAGCACTTGACATAAAGTGAAAGTAGTGGACGTTATTAGGAGCAGCGAGACCTGCAGGACTGATTGATGGCATCTGAGCAGAGGCTGTGATGACATGTCAAGCAAAGCTCGGATTGATCGTACCGCTGCACCAACGTGCTGTTCGCCCGCACCATCTGTTTGAAGCCTCTATCTTGAGCAATTCTCTATTATTGGAGATTCATTTTGAAATATTGTGCTGTATTGATTCCATACTCATCATTTACCAACATTTCTTTGATGTAGGTCAAGAAAATTAGACAAAATGATGAAACTTTCACCCATGAATGACGTTTGTACACTTAGAGTGTCAGGGACCAGAACAGGATCAGGACCCAAACGCGTGACGTCCTCACATAAGCCTTTTATTTTACGGGTAACGGGGAGTCATGCACGTTAGACAGCGGTCTGGCGTGGAAAAACAGGAAGCCAGATACCGACGAGACCGATTCCAATTGCCCGAGTTGATATTGGACAGATGGGGTCGATACCGGACAGGCCAGGACAGACAGGATAGATAATGAATCAGGATTTCGAAAATAAACAGGAGAAACTACATGCGTGGCGTGGACATGGCGTGGACAGACAGGAAGCCAGAGACCAACGAGATCGATTCCAATTGCCCAAGTTGATATCAGACAGATGGGGTCGATACCGGACAGGACGGGACAGACAGACCGGACAGATCATGAAACAGGATATCGAAAATAAACAGGACAAACAAGACGGGAACAAAAACTGGAGAAAATAAAAAACAGGACAAAACTAGACGGAAACAAAACTGGAAACCGAAATTAAACAGGACAAAATAAACGGGAACAATACCGGGCAGGAAATACCAACAGGAACAGGACCGAGTCGAAACCCGCGTCTTGCGGGGCAGAAGTTCGTTGACGGACTGACAAAGTAAGAGAGAGCGCACTGAGCTTAAAAAGACAATCTGTTAATGAGCCTCAGCTGGTGCCACACAGGCGGGGCCTATTGGGCGCCATGGTAACCGTGACATAGAGACATACTTTAGACTATAAGGCGCACCTAAAAAACATAATTTGGCCAGAAATTTGAGAATGCGACTTATACCCCGATGCGCCTTATATACCACAGAATTTGGCGGATAAGATATAAGCGTTATTAGTGTGCGTTACCATACATTTTTTACGGTAATACCGAATTTGAGTAATGATTGATGAAATAGATTAAGATTGCTTACCTAAATACCAGCAACAAACAACAAGGCACTATTTTTTTACTGATTTGCATAGTGCATTCTGATTGATAAAACAGTCACTCCACTTTTTCACCTGTGAGTCATAACCTCCTGTTTAATATGCAAGCATATGTAAGAGAGCTTGTAAAGTATTTATGTTTACATAGATAGAGATAGATAGATAGATACTTTATTCATCCCCGTAGGGAAATTCACACTTCCAGCAGTCTACCCCGTTGTTTATAACAGATAAACATGATGCCCTAGGGGTGCTTGTAGCGGAGTGGATGACGTCACGCTAGTCCAAAAGTTTGACATCCCTGCGGCAGATGGAAATCTTTTCTTTGTAAAAATCCAGGGATACACCACCTCGTGTTAGCAAGTCCGCCACATCATCTGTTTTCTCGATTCTCTAACATTCAATGATTTTCATTGTGCATTATGATAGGTCCCCTGGCCACTGCCCGATGATTGCTGGGATGGGCTCCAGCACCCCCGCGACCCTACTGAAGATAAGGGGTGCAGCGAATGAGATGAGATGAGAATGGGATTATGATAGGTTAAACACTCTCTCCATTTCTTCACCATGTGGACCACTGGTGGATTCATGGTAATGTGTCGGCAGTCTCACTCCGGCCACTCAAGTTCGATTCCCATTGCATACAACAAGGATCGGAACATATGGCTCAAAAACTATACAATCCTCTCCTCTTCTCTTTCCAAATTAGTGTGTTTAGCTCAATGAGATGATAGCTGAATTTGATATATAATTTTAGATTATTTTATATGGATAGGTCTTTTTAAAATTGCCTTCATATACACATACAAACAAGAATCCATCCATCTATTATCCGCACCACTTATCCTCAGTAGGGTTGCGGGGGTGCTGGAGCCCATCCCAGCCATCTTCCGGCAGTGAGCAGGGGACACCCTGAACTGGTTGCCAGCCAGTCGCAGGGCACACAGAAAATTCGCTTGCTCATTCACACCTAGGGACAATTTGGACCAGCCAATTAACGAAATGAAATCCCATCTCATCTCGTTAGCTTCACCGCTTATCCTCAGTAGGGTCGCGGGGGTGCTGGAGCAATCCCAGCAATCATCGGGAAGTGGGCAGGGGACACCCTGAACTGGTTGCCAGCCAATCGCAGGGCACACAGGGACAGACAACTCACTTGCTCATTCACACCTAGGGACAATCTGCACCAGCCAATCCACCTGAAATGCACGGGGAGAACATACAAACTCCGCACAAATGATCTGCATTTATACAGCGCTTTTCAAGTCAAGACTTCCCAAAGCACTTTACAGTGTGCTTCACATTTCCCAATAGCGGCCCTGCAGCCATGTAAGGCGCTAACCTGCTTATTGGGGGCATTAGGGGGTTCAGTGTCTTACCCAAGGACACTTCGACATGTAAAACGGAGGAGCCGGGAATTCGAACTGCGATCTCTTGATCCCAAGACGAGCGCTCTACCTCCTGAGCTACTGCCGCCCCTGACATGCATGTTTTTGGAATGTGGGAGGAAACCAGAGTGCCCGGAGGAAACCCACGCAAGCACACGGAGAACATGCAAACTCCGCACAGGAAGGTCGGTTACTGGATTTGAACCCAAGACCTCAGAACTGTGCCGCACACGCGCTAACCACCGCGCCACCGTGCTGCCCTAAACGAGAACCATTATTGTATATTTTTAGTTTTGCCAGTGTTTTATAGAGATTTGCTTCCACATTGACAAGAAACCAAAAACCATTGTTCAAACTATTGCTTGGCTGTTAATTTGTGATTGAAGGGGTAACCCTACCTCTCTATATATCGGTATAAAAAAGTGTGACTTATACCGCCACAACCCGGGATCGATTCTCATTGCATCCAACTGCATCAGAGATATTATTTGACTGATCGGTGATGGCACAAAAATGGTTATACTGAACTGAAAGTCATAGGGCAGCACGGCGGCGCAGTGGTTAGCGCGTGTGCGGCACAGTTCTAAGGTCTTGGCAACCTCCTGTGTGGGTTCAAATCCAGCTACCGGACTTCCTGTGCGGAGTTTGTATGTTCTCCCCGTGCTTGCGTGGGTTTCCTCCGGGCACTCCGGTTTCCTCCCACATTCCGAAGACATGCTTTTCAGGTGGATTGGCCGATCCAAATTGTCCCTAGGTGTGAATGAGCGAGTTGTCTGTCCCTGTGTGCCCTGCGATTGGCTGGCAACCAGTTGAGGGTGTCCCCTGCCCACTGCCCGATGATTGCTGGGATGGGCTCCAGCACCCCCGCGACCCTACTTAGGATAAGCGATGCAGCTAATGAGATGAGATGAGAACTGAAAGTCTTCGCGTATAACGCGCACCCACAAATAATTATGAGTAGCTCTTTAAAAAAAAAAAAAACATTGGACCGCGCCTTAACACGATAGGTCAGGGGGTGTGTTCACATTCAGAAAGGCAAGGCAGTCGTTTACTCAAAATGCCCTAAATCCATACCCGTCAACCTGTACGTTTTTCCTGTACAAAGTACGTTTACTATGTATTTTGAGACGTGTACGACGTACAAGAAAATCTGTACGGAAAAACGCAAATTTGTCAATAACGGGTACCGTCCTGTATACACCGACTATCACGAAACGGCAAATCAATCAAGTCAAACGAGTTTGCCGCGGTAGCCTCTAGCTCGGTATCTTTTTTTTTTTGTTGCAAAAGAAGCGAGCCGTTTGATGCTACTGTGCGCATGCATCTGCCGCTTCGGATTTCACGTGGTGGTTCTGTAGTGAAAGGAAGTCCGTCTCTTTTTAGAGAACCGGCTTTTTCGGCTCAACTCGTTAGAGAACCGGCTCCCCAAACGGCTCACTTGCTTTGATGCATTATATTACGAATCATTATTGTTGTATGAAGAAGTCAAGAAAAAAAGGAAGTATAAAAGGAGAAACTGAAAAAAGACAGGTTTGTGGTTATCCCTTTAATCAGTATATTACCAACAATAATTTAATGCAGAAAATGAATTCATAATTGGAATAAGAAAATGTATTATTCTTGGGGCGGCAGTAGCTTAGTAGGTAGAACGCTCGTCTTGGGATCAAGGGATCCCAGTTTGAATCCCGGCTTGTCCGTGTTACATGTCGAAGTGTCCTTGGGCAAGACACTGAACCCCTAATACCCCCAATAAGCAGGTTAGCGTCTTACATGGCTGCAATACGAGGCCGCTATTGGGAAATGTGAAGCACACTGTGAAGCGCTTTGGGAAGTCATTGACTTGAAAAGCGCTATATAAATGCAGATCATTTCATTTCATTTGTGCGGAGTTTGTATGTTCTCCCCGTGATTGCTTGGGTTTCCTCCGGGCACTCCGGTTTCCTCCCACATTCCAAAGACATGCATTTCAGGTGGATTGGCCGGTGCAAATTGTCCCTAGGTGTGAATGAGCAAGCGAGTTGTTTGTCCCTGTGTGCCCTGCGATTGGCTGGCAACCAGTTCAGGGTGTCCCCTGCCCACTGCCCGATGATTGCTGGGATTACTCCAGCACCCCCGCGACCCTACTGAGGATAAGCGGTGCAGCTAATAAGATGAGATGAGATGGAGCCGTGGAGGTTGACAGGTATGTAAATCTATGAACGAAAATGACCTTTATAGCCCTAAAATGTGTCTAGATACTATCGACGCCCTCTCATGTTGTCCCTATTACAAGCTTAAATCCCTTTCTTTCAATTTAGATAAAGGGAAACAAACGAGACTATCTGTTTGGATAGCGGAACAGAATCCACAGTGTGTGTAATGACAACAAACAGCAGGCAGGCTGGCAGATTGCGCGGACACACTTGGTCACTGGCATCGCGTTCTACCCAATGACCTTCAACACATCATCATTTGGACATTAACCAGGCTCGGAGAAGGGAAGCGTTTTAGCTCCCACTTAGTGAGAGTGCACTGCCGAGCCAAGTCTGCTCACTCTCACTCAGTTTGTTTCACTTCTTAACTGCTTGAAAGCATCTCATTGTATGGACCAAAATTTGGCAGTCTTTCAAATGCTGTCTTACCAAGAGGGTTGGGAGCGATGTTCCCTCTAATCTTCCACGGGTCTGAGCGTTCACACAAAGTCGGTGAGAAACGTTTGAAACAACAGTGAGCAACGGCAATCCCAAGTGTGGCAACTAAATCATTATCAAACATGTCCAAAACTTGACATCAAGTTACATTTTGCTGAGTTTCCGGCAATGCAAAAAAAAAATTCACTTTTGAATGAATTGACTAATGTATTATTGCAAAAGTTTTACGGCCTACAAACAATTGTTTCACAAGATTTTCATTTTTTTTTCCTGGTATCTTTTGACGCATAATACTAACATTATTGGGGGCTTATTTAGTCGGTTGCACGATACAGAACTGTATTTAATCACATTTTTTAGTGGAAGTACAACAAGATTCACTTGATATAATTGGAAATTATTTGAATGCAACACAAACTTTTTCTTCTTTTTCCCGTGGTTTTTTTTCTACTTTTTTTTAAAATTCCTTTAAAAAAAATCTCATTGTGTTTATTTTTTTCTAGCTGTTACTTTTTTCTTCTTGTTCTCTATTTACTTTTTTTCTTCTGTTTCTTTCTTTTCTTTTTTTCTGGCTTTTTTTCAGAATTTTTCCTTCTTTTTTTCTCTTCATTTTGTTTCTTTTTTCTCAGCTTTTCACTACTTTTTCATTTTGGTATTTTTTCTTTTTTGTTCTATTCCCCCCCTTCCTTTAAGTCATTTTGTGCACAATTTTACATACTATTTGCTTGTGTAGCAATTAAAGAAGCAAAAACAACCCGATGAGCCGTTTGGGATCCGAAAGAGCCGGTTCTCTTTAGTGAGCCGAGCCGAAGAAGCCGGTTCTCGAAAAACTCTACTGACTTTACTCAACTTCTTTCGACATTGAGTTCAAAATACCGCATTTAGAAACCATCCTCAGGGGAGCCCGTGTATGTTTACCTTCATGCACTGTAACTTTGACTTAATTCGCTTCTTAATTAGCAATTTCGAGCCCTGATTTTCGTGCGCCGGCTAGATTTTCTTGTGCGCCGAGAATGTGCAGGCAGTGCGCGATTGCGCACGCGCGCAGTTTAGAGGGAACATTGGTTACCAATAATCAACCAAATCCACATCTAAAATGAATTGATTGAGTGTGATTTTCCAGCTAGCGTTTCCCTTAAAGTCTTAAAAGGATATAGCTCTCAAGTAAATGTATCTCTTGACAAGTATGTCACTCAGCAGCCGGGAAGTGCTGTTGTAGAGTGAAGGCAGTCTGAATAATGCAGCCATTTGTTCTGTGCGATTGAAGAAGACTTGGCTCTACTTTCGCTCGACTGGCAGACTATCCCGGGGCAGCGTGCCACCTTCTCTTTGGGGGAGCAAAAAGGGCGGAAAAAGTGATGGGAAAAAGGCTTTTCCTTCAGAGAACGACAAGAGAAAAGAAGCAAAGAGAATTCATTCAGTCCGGCAAGTCTTCGGGTTACAATATTTGCTGACAAGTAAATTGGGCTGGAGCTAAGAGCGGCCGCGTGGTCAGCTCTTCAATCAAAAGCGGGGTTTAAAAGGGCCTGGTGTTTTGGGAAAAAAAGGGACGAAGAGAAGAAAAACACGTTTCACATCTTTACCTACCAATACAAAAACAAATACAAGCAGCGACTGACGGTAAAACCACACAAAAAATAAACTATACACTTAAACGTTCCTGTTAAAAGGACGAAAATGTATTATTTGACCACTAGTGTCATGATTACTGATGTGACTCAGCTGTGCCCGCTCATTTGTTGCCAACCGCCGCGGGTTCTGATTGGCTACCTGTCCCTACTTAAACCCAGTCTGTCAATCCCCTGTTGTCAGTCCGTCTGCGAACCTCAGTGTATACTAGGCAAGTCTTTTTCGAACCCTGACTCCCACCTGTCCCGTTTTTGCTCCCGTCTGTCTACGACCTGTTTTGATCCTGACCACGTCTGCTCTCCCGTCCCAGCTTACGACCTCTTTTTGTTCCCAACTACATCTACTCTCCCGTTCTGGCTTACGATTTACGTTTTATTTCTAGGATTAAAAGAAGTGTGGATCGGGTCAATTCACAGAACCAAGACTTTAAGCTCCATCGACTGTTCATCTCATTAGCTTCACCGCTTATCCTCAGTAGGGTCGCGGGGGTGCTGGAGCCCATCCCAGCAATCATCGGGCAGTGGGCAGGGGACACCCTCAACTGATTGCCAGCCAATCGCAGGGCACACGGGGACAACTCACTCGCTCATTCACACCTAGGGACAATTTGGACCGGCCAATTCACCTGAAACGCATGTTTTTGGAATGTGGGAGGAAACCGGAGTGCCCGGAGGAAACCCACGCAAGCACGGGGAGAACATACAAACTCCGCACAGGAAGTCTGGAGCTGGATTTGAACCCACGCAGGAGGTTCCCAAGACATGAACTGTGCCGCCGTGCTGCCCTCCATCGACTGTTGTGTCGCATAAAACTTGGGATACTACAGAAATATGTGAGCTCTGAGTGCAAAAAAATTAAATGTAGATTCTAGCATTAATTCAATGAGTTAGAAAGGACGTACAGTTGTGTATGTATATTTCTAAATTAACATTTTTTAAGTTGGACTCAAATGCTTATTCAATTGATCGTTTCCGACCCCGACCACGTCTTGCTCTCCCAGTCCCGGCTACCGACCAGTTTTCCGTCCCTGACACAGCCATCGCTTGCTACGGAAGATCCACTTCCGTGTTCGGATCACAATCCGAGTACGAGAACGACTTGCTTCCGACGCCCAGCGAAAACCGGATAATGTGGTAAACGTCATGCAATTGGGCCCTGTTTTCGTTCTGGTCCTGACAACTAGATGTCGTATGGTGTAGTTCAGACTACAGGGACTTTATTGGAGGTTTTTGCTTATCCGTTGCAGCAAGATGGCAGATAGTTACATCAGCTACTAATAGGTGAGGCGCATCTTCTTTAAAATAAATGCAAAAGTTCTCAACCTACTAGTATTTTTTTCAAATATCGTGTGTATATAATAGTTCATGTATTTTTGCTTATTATTCAAAACAGGATTGTTTTTTTTTTTATATAAATTAGGTGTTTCTTACCACTTGTAGGCACTGAATGATAGCGGCTGTCTCTTTAAATGTCACGACCGGGACAAGCATTGGACTTAAATGCGTAACGTTTCACATAATGCTTTATTAAGGGATCGGGGAAGTCAGGGCGAGAGGAAAAGACCGAGATCTGGTGCTCACTGGGCAGGAGGAGCAAGAAGCCCTCGCCGCCGGTGACAGGTGGCAAGACAGGTAGCCGGGACAGGAGAACGAAGCGTGGTCGTGGATCGGAAGCAAGCCGGGTAGCCGGGACAGGAGAACGAAGAGTGGTCGGGATCGGAAGCAAGCCGGGTAGCCGGGACAGGAGAACGAAGCGTGGCCGTAGATCGGAAGCAAGTCGGGTAGCCGGGACTGGAGAACAAAACGTGGTCAGGGATCAGAAGCAAGTCGGGTAGCCGGGACAGGAGAACGAAGCGTGGTCGTGGATTGGAAGCAAATCAGATAACCGGAGGTGTTCGGGAAGCCAGGGACTGGGGGCGATACAGGAAACAGGGGACGAAATCAGGCAGGATGCAGGAACAGGTCGAAATCAAAACGGGAGCCACAGTCAAAAAGTGCTTGCCTTGCATGTGCGGAGGTTCGCTGACAGACTGACAAATAGTGACCGGGAATGAAGTGCTTAAATAAGGAGACGGATAATTTGGAGATGTGGGGCAGCTGGGGCTGAAAGAGTGAGCGCAGGTGAGGGCAACTAGCGGGCAAGTGACAGAATCGTGACATTAAGTTTAAAATACCGCATGTAAATCTGGAAATAGTATATTATTATTATAGAAACTTGACCAATAATGTTTTTCATTTTGAGTTATATTATATAATTATTATTAATTATAACAATCTAAATATTGTTATTATTGCTTATTGTCATCATTTCTAGGGATGAAGAGGTATTGATGCCATGTACCAGCCTTTTTTTAGGACATTGGTGGTCACCAAAAGGCCAATACGTCATAATCAACATTTAACAGAAATAATAATCAATTGTTGTTAATTAAATGAAATTCTATATTTTTCTTTTTTTCCCCATTTTAAAGATAGCCCTTTGATATACAGTGTATTATTTTTGTCTATTATTCTTTTATTCCGTTCGTCTGTTCGTCTGTTCGTCTTTTCGTCTTTTCGTCTTTTCGTCTTTTCGTCTTTTCGTCTTTTCGTCTTCACCTCTTCTCGTCTTTTCATCTTTAAGTCTCTCTTCTTTTCGTCTTTTCGTCTCTCATCTCTTATCTTTCCTTTCTCGATTCTCGTCTCTTGTCTTTTCGCCTTTTCATCTTTTTGTCTTTTCGTCATTTCGTCTTTACGTCTCTCCGTCTCTCCGACTTTCATCTCTTGTCTTTCGTCTTTCCGTGTTTTCGTCTTTTCGTCTTTCCGTCTTTTTATATTTTCGACTTTTCGTCTCTCATCTCTTATCTTTAGTTTCTCGATTCTCGTCTCTTGTCCTTTCGTCTTTTCGCCTTTTCATCTTTTTGTCTTTTCGTCTTTTCGTCTTTTCGTCTCTCATCTCTTATCTTTCCTTTCTCGATTCTCGTCTCTTGTCTTTTCGCCTTTTCATCTTTTTGTCTTTTCGTCATTTCGTCTTTACGTCTCTCCGACTTTCATCTCTTGTCTTTCGTCTTTCCGTGTTTTCGTCTTTTCGTCTTTACGTCTTTTTATATTTTCGACTTTTCGTCTCTCATCTCTTATCTTTAGTTTCTCGATTCTCGTCTCTTGTCCTTTCGTCTTTTCGCCTTTTCATCTTTTTGTCTTTTCGTCTTTTCGTCTCTCATCTCTTATCTTTCCTTTCTCGATTCTTGTCTCTTGTCTTTTCGCCTTTTCATCTTTTTGTCTTTTTGTCATTTCGTCTTTACGTCTCTCCGTCTCTCATCTCTTGTCTTTCGTCTTTCCGTGTTTTCGTCTTTTCATCTTTTCGTCTTTCCGTCTTTTTATATTTTTTCGACTTTTCGCCTCTTATCTCTTATCTTTCGTTTCTCGATTCTCGTCTCTTGTCTTTTCGCCTTTTCATCTTTTTGTCTTTTTGTCATTTCGTCTTTTTGTCTTTTCGTCATTTCGTCTTTACGTCTCTCCGTCTCTCCGACTTTCAGCTCTTGTCTTTCGTCTTTCCGTGTTTTCGTCTTTCCGTCTTTTTATATTTTCGACTTTTCGTCTCTCATCTCTTATCTTTAGTTTCTCGATTCTCGTCTCTTGTCCTTTCGTCTTTTCGCCTTTTCATCTTTTTGTCTTTTTGTCTTTTCGTCTTTTCTTCTCTCATCTCTTATCTTTCCTTTCTCGATTCTTGTCTCTTGTCTTTTCGCCTTTTCATCTTTTTGTCTTTTTGTCTTTTTGTCATTTCGTCTTTACGTCTCTCTGTCTCACGTCTCTTGTCTTTCGTCTTTCCGTGTTTTCGTCTTTTCATCTTTTCGTCTTTCCGTCTTTTTATATTTTTTCGACTTTTGGCCTCTTATCTCTTATCTTTCGTTTCTCGATTCTCGTCTCTTGTCTTTTCGCCTTTTCATCTTTTTGTCTTTTCGTCATTTCGTCTCTCGTCTCTCCGTCTCTCCGTCTTTCATCTCTTGTCTTTCGTCTTTCCGTGTTTTCGTCTTTTCGTCTTTTCGTCTTTTCGACTTTCCGTCTTTTCATATTTTCGTCTTTTTTGTCTTTTCATCTTTTCGTCTGTACGTCTCTTGTCTCTTGTCTCTCATCTCTCGTCCCTCATCTCTTGTCTCTTATCCCTCGTCCCTCGTCTCTTGTATCTCGCCGTTTTGTCTTTTCATCTTTTCGTCTCTCTATCTTTTCGTCTTTTCATCTTTCTGTTTTCTCCATTTTGTACTATTCGTCTCGCCGACCATGACTAAAAAGAGTGTAATAATAATATAAAATATATCGACTTTTACGTATGTCATTTCTATCACTTGTTGTCTAGCGGTCAGGTGTCGGCACTCTCGTCCCGGGTTCACTTCCTGTTGCATCGAATGTTTTGCAATTGTGGTCGGCTGTAAATTTTGACTGATAAATCATTGCATAAAAACAGTAATATGATACCGCAAAACCCGCGTATAACCCGCACCTAATATTTTATTTCCTTTTTAAATAAATATTGTTTGGATAATAGTTCCCACAAAACCTGGTTTTGCCTGGCATGACTTTCTGACGTTCTGAAAGGAAATCCCGTTTTTAAGGAAATCACAAAAAATGTTACGCCCAGGCCAGTGTGGACAAAGACTACCGGTCTCCTAACTAGGTCACCAGATCAACTCAAGCGAAAGTCGGGAAGCAAAAGATGGATGAATGCAGCTCTACTCACCCACGCCGCCACCCAACCGCAATACACACTCTTGCACTTACCACAGGAGAGCTTGTTAAGAAGTGACACAGAAAACTGTGCAGGAGAATCTTTGCTTAGTTGAGCACTAAAAAATAACTGCTTGATTTGTTTACATTTTTAAGTATTAAAAGAAGTGTGGATTGGGTCAATTCACAGACCGAGAGTTTACCGACTGTTGTGTCGCATAAAACTGGGGTAAACAGAAACATGTGAGCTCTGAGTGCAAAGGAAATTAAATAGATTCTAGCATTAATTTAGGAATTAGAAAAAGACGGGAAAACTGGTCGGTAGCCGGGACTGGGAGAGCAAGGCGTGGTCAGGGTCTGAAACGAGTTGTAAGCCAGAACGGGACAGAAAGAGGTTGTTGTGTATGTATATTTAAAGATTAACATTTTTTTAAGTTGGACTCAAATGCTTTTGTAATTTTTTTTGTAAATGTGTTTTAACATTGTTATCGTGTGTCTTTTTAGTCATTTTTCTCCACTACTTTGTTTGGGGCACAGGGGGGGACGACCGAGAGAACAGATTTGGAATTTTGCATGGTGAGGGTCTTTTTTCTACAAACCTGTCCTAATTTGTCATGATAACTGATGAAAATCACCTGTTCCCCGCTCATTTTGCGCCAACCGCCCCGGGTTCTGATTGGCTCCCTGTCACTGTTTGAACCCAGTCCTGTCAGTCCCCTGTTGTCAGTCCGTCTGCGAACCTCAGTGTATACTAGGGAAGCCTTTTTCGACCCTGACTCCCGCTTGTCCCGTTTTTGCTCCCGTCTGTCTCTGGATATGACCTGTTTTGATCCCGACTACGTCTGCTCTCCCGTCCCGGCTTACGACCTGTTTTGATCCCGACTACGTCTGCTCTACCGTCCCGGCTTACGACATATTTTTGTCCCCGACTACGTCTACTCACCCGTTCTGGCTTACGACTCCTTTCCGACCCCGACCACGCCTTGCTCTCCCAGTCCCGGCTACCGACCAGTTTTTACGTCCCTGACACCGCCATCGCTCGCTACAGAAGTTCCACTTCCGTGTTCGGATCACAATCCGAGTACGAGAGCGATCGTGGGCGCAGCCCTTCCTCTTTCCTTCAATAAAACGCTACGCAATTGGGTCCTGTTACCGTTCTGGTCCTGACCTAATCTCCTTGCAAGTTCAGAATGAATTGATGTCTTCTCTTTTGAAGTTTATTGTCTATACTAAATATAAACTTATCACTATGGAAAAATTCGATGTTTTGCGGTTAACTCTTTGCAAATTTATATACGTTAAAACGTTCTTTGTCCTTTCCTGTAAAACAACAAATATTGGAACACTGAAAAAAGGATCTCAACTGGATTTGTTTGGGTTAGTTGTAACAGGGGATCCTTGTCCTTGGGATTAATATTTATGACCCCAAAAGTCAAATTAGTAATTCTTGACACACCCTTTATCTGTTGGTCCATTTAATTATTATGGGCAACTGTTAAATGCAAACACGAAGTATTTCATTGAAAACTGAATGCAGCACATTTTGTCAAGGACCAGAACAGGATCAGGACCCAAATGCGTGACGTTACTCAGACAGGCCTTTTATTTTGCGGGAAAATGGGGAGTCATGCACGTTAGGCAGCAGTCTGGCGTGAAATGATAAGAAGCCAGAGGCCGACGAGATCGATACCAATTGTCCGAGTTGATATTGGACAGATGGAGTCGATACCGGACAGGACAGGAGAGACAGGAAAGATAATGAAGCAGGATATTGAAAATAAACAGGACAAAAATAGATGGGAACGAAACTGGAAACTGATATTAAACGTGACAAAAATAAACGGGCACAATACCGGACAGGGAATACCAACAGGAAAACAGGACCGAGTCAAAACCCACGGTTTGCGGGGCAGAGGTCCGTTGACGGGCTGACAAAGGAAAAATGAGAGCACTGAGCTTAAATCGACGGGAAGCCAATCTGTCAATGAGCCGCAGCTGGCGCCACACGGGCGGGGCCAATCGAGCGCCATGGCAACCATGACACAATATTTGTCCTCAGAAAACTGAATACCTGAGGTATTGCAATGAGTTTATTTTTTTAAGCTCCATCTCCATGATTTATCTTTCCAAAATTGTACCAGCTAATAACATTAATGGAAAATGTACTGCCGGGTTTCCGTTGTGTCAACCTCCAGAACAAAGGGTAGACCCAATCGCGTAACGTTTCTCACAAGTTCATTGAGATAGAGAGATAGCGATCCGGTGCTTGATAGACACGGGAAGCAAGTCGCTCTCGCAATCGGATCGTGATCCAAATACAGAAGTGGATCTTCTGTAGAGGGAGATAGCGGTGTCAGGGATGGAAAAACAGGTCGATAGCCAAGACAGGAGAGCAAAAACGTGGTCGGGATCAAAAACGAGTCGTAAGCCGGGACGGGTGAGCAGACGTGGTCGGGATCAAACACAGGTCTTAGCCGGAGACACCTGAGATCAGGAATCACTCAATTTTGTGCAGGCTTGGGGAGTAACGGAATACATGGAACGGCAAAAATGATGTTGGCAAGCTGTTTGGATTTATTTTCATTTTGTTTCTGTCGCATTTTATGTTAGTTTTGCCGGAGATCAAAGCCAGGAGAGAAAGCTTACCACGTGTTGTGAGTCATAATTGTATTCATATTTAGTTTATTTTGTCTTTTATTAGCATATTTGGTATTGGAGTATTTCTCACCCTCTTTCTTTCCCTTTTTCGACCTCTCTCTCTCTCTCACCTCACTTTGTCTCTTTTTCTCCTGCTGACTCTTTTTCTTTCTGTCGTTTCACTTCTCTTATTCTTTTTATCTTTCTCTTTTTTCTCTCTATATTCATTTCCCCCTTCTTCTCCATTCATATCTCTATTCTGCTCTCTCTTTTTCTCTCACTGTTACTCTGTCTCCCTTATTCTCTCTATCTGTTTATCGCTCTCTCCTTCTCTGTCTTTTTCTCCCTCTCTCTTTCTCTTAAACTTACTAGTCCGGCCCCCGTGAGATTTTTCGATAGCATTTGTGGCCCCCAGCTAAAACGAGTTTGACACCCCTGCCTTAAGTGGAGCAAAGCTTGGAGGCATGCAAAGGTAAATTACGTATGAAAAGGCCTTCTCCAATGGAGGGCCTGGCACTGCCCTGGTTTCCTACGCCTGAAACCATCTCCCGAGCTTTGTTGTGCCTGTTATCTTGGGTTGCAGATAATCCTGTATCTGCTGCTTGGATCACAGCTGCTTCCCCAGAAGTCTACCACCGGCTCAGTAGGCACGTTAGCCTCATTACATATTCAAAAGGAAACTAAATCTCCCACATATCTCCTTGCTGGAGGGAGGTGCAAAAAACAGCTTTTGGTCTACTCTACTTTCAAACTGGCTCGGTAACCGTCACCAGCCCGCGTTTCATATTTCCTTACTTTTAATCGCCATGGAGAAGAGATCGACCCCAAACTTTTGTTTGTTGTTGTTGTTGCCACGTAGCAACACAAACAGGAATATACGGATGTGTTTGTTACCCACGGAAACTGTAATGTTGCATGAAGATGTTGACGAAATATGAGGTGTCAAAAGACTTCCAGGCCTGAGCGTTCACACAAAGTCGGTGAGCAACGCTTGAAACAACAGTGAGCAACGGTAATCCCAAGTGTGGCAAGATCATTCATTATCAAACATGTCCAAAACTTGACATCAAGTTACATTTTGCTGAGTTTCCGGCAATGCGAAATTATTTTTCTCTTTTGAATGAATTGACTCATGTACTATTGCAAAGGTCGTTTGTTCTTACAATTCTTTCACAAGATATCCATTTCTTTTTATTTCCTGACATATTTTGTCGCATAATATTAACATTGGCAGCACGGCGGCGCAGTGGTTAGCGCTTGTGCGGCACAGTTCATGTCAAGGGAACCTGTCGTGGGTTCAAATCCAGCTCCAGACTTTCTGTGCGGAGTTTGTATGTTCTCCCCGTGCTTGCGTGGGTTTCTTCCGAGCACTCCGGTTTCCTCCCACATTCCAAAAACATGCATTTCAGGTGAATTGGCCGGTCCAAATTGTCCCTAGGTGTGAATGAGCGAATGAGTCGTCTGTCCCCGTGTGCCCTGCGATTGGCTGGCAACCAGTTCAGGGTGTCCCCTGCCCACTGCCCGAAGATGGCTGGGATGGGCTCCAGCCCCCCCGCGACCCTAATGAGGATAAGCGGTACGGCTAATGAGATGAGATGAGATATTAACATTTTTGGGGGCTTATTTAGTCGGTTGTAAGATACAGAACTGTACTTAATCACATTTTTCGTGGAAGTACAATGCTGGCAACAAGATTCACTTGATATAATGGAAATTATTTGAATGCAACACAAACTTTCTCCCCTGCCCACTGCCCGATGATTGCTGGGATGGGCTCCAGCACCCCCGAGACCCTACTGAGGATAAGCGGTGCAGCTAATGAGATGAGAGATGAGATGAGACAAACTTTTTCTTCTTTTTTTTCTCCTTTTTTTAAATTCCTTCAAAAAAATCTCATTGTGTTTATTTTTTCCGAGCTGTTACTTTTTTGTTTTCTTTTTGTTCTCTAATTACTTTTTTCCTACATTTCTTTCTTTCCTTTTTTTCTGGCTTTTTTTCTAAATTTTTCCTTCTTTTTTCTCTTCCTTTTGTTTATTTTTTTTCTCAGCTTTTCACTACTTTTTCATTTTGGTATTTTTTTCTTTTTTGTTCTATTCCCCCCTTCCTTTAAGTCATTTTGTGCATAATTTTACATAATATTTGGTCATGTTGGGATTAAAGAAGCAAAAACAACCCGAAGAGCCGTTTAGGACCCGAAAGAGCTGGTTCCTTTTAGTTAGCCGAGCCGAAGAAGCCGGTTCCCCGACAAACTCTACTGACTTTACTCAACTTCGTTCGACATTGAGTTCAAAATACCGCATTTAGGACACAACGTCAGGGGAACCCGTGTATTTTTACCTTCATGCACTGTAACTTTGACTTGAGTCGCTTCTTAATGAGTAATTCTGAGCCCTCATTTTTGTGCGCTCGCTAGTTTTTCTTGTGCGCTGAGAATGGGCGAGCAGTGCGCGATTGAGCACGCGCGCAGCTTAGAGGGAGCACTGCTTCCAGGTCCAGGGAAACACAACATTTATTTTCCTTGTAAGTAATCCCCCCAAACACACACAACTCTTCCAGTCACTGCGGAAGTAACGTCTCCATTGCGGCAGCCATCTTGACGTCATCTACTTTGTCAAATCGGAAACCCGAAGACACTTACTTCAGCTTGAGAAAGAGGAAAAAGTGGAATCCAACACAATGATGTCCTTCACATATGTTCAGGACATTGTGAGTTGTTCAGCCACAACTCTGGCCAACTCTGGCACTGATCAATGCAAAGGTAACTTAATCAGATGATCCACGTTGACAAGAAAATATTAGGATTTTGTATGACCAGTTCTGCACAGTAAAAAGAAATACCAATTTGAAAAATTCAAATTACTCATTCCAAGGATACCTTTCCTTATCTTCTTTTTTTCTAGGAAAAACGGAACGGAAACAGGACCCATTTGCGTGACGTTTACCACAAGTTTTATTGAAAGAGAGAGGAAGGGCTGCACCCATGATCTGGTGTTCGCTGGGCGCGGGAAGCAAGTTGCTCTCATACTCGGATTGTGATCCGAACACGGAAGTGGATCTAACGTAGCGAGCGATGGCGGTGTCAGGGGCGGAAAACTGGTTGGTAGTCTGGGAGGGCAAAACGTGATCGGGTTCAGAAACAAGTCGTAAGCCGGGACGGGAGAGCAGACGTAGTTGGAATCAAAACAGGTCGTAGCCAGAGACAGACGGGAGCAAAAACGGGACAGGTGGGAGTCAGGGTCGAAAAAGGCTTGCCAAGTAGACACTGATGTTTGGAGACGGACGTGGTCAGGAGCAAAACAGGTCGTAGCCGGAGACAGACGGGAGCAAAAAAACGGGACAGGTGGGAGTCAGGGTCGAAAAAGGCTTGCCAAGTAGACACTGATGTTTGGAGACGGACGTGGTCAGGAGCAAAACAGGTCGTAGCCGGAGACAGACGGGAGCAAAAACGGGACAGGCGGGAGTCAAGGTCCAAAAAGGCTTGCCTAGTATACACTGAGGTTTGCAGACGGACGTGGTCAGGAGCAAAACAGGTCGTAGCCGGAGACAGACGCAAGCAAAAGAACGGGACAGGTGGGAGTCAGGGTCGAAAAAGGCTTGCCTAGTATTCACTGAGGTTCGCAGACGGACTGCAACCCTTTCTTGTTTGGGCGCAATCCTTTCTTTTTCTTCCAATAACACGTGCTTGCCTGGTTTTCCTCCGGGCACTCCGGTTTCCTCCCACGTTCCAAAAACATACATGTCAGGTTAATTGGACGGTCCAAATTGTCCCTAGGTCTTAATGGGCAAGTGATTTATCTGTCTCTGTTTTCCCTGCGACTGGCTGGCAACCAGTTCCGGGTGTCCCCTGCCCACTGCCCGAGGATTGCTGGGATAGGCTCCAGCACCCCCGCGACCCTACTGAGGATAAGCGGTGCAGATAATGGATGGATGGATGGACAATCGAGCTTCTCAGTTTACAGTTAATTTCAATGCAACTTTATTTTCTTGCAAATACCAGCCTAAACATAAGACCAGCTTCAAGAAGATCTAAGTTGAGGTCCATGCAATTTCATTTATTTTATTATTGTTCTTTTTGCTCTTGAGCCTAGCTGTACAGCAGGGGTGTCAAATTCATTCTAACTCGGGGCCACACGATAGAACAAACATTCTGTTTGGCTGGACTAGTAGATTAAAGAGAAAGAAAAAGAGATAAAGCAATAAGAAAAAGAGGGAGGGAAAAGGAAAGAGGGCTTGACAAAGAAAGAAAAAGAGAGAGAGTGAGAGAGCGTGAGAAACAAAAGATAAAAAGTCGTGAGAGGGGGAAAAAAGGGAGAGGAAGAAAGAAATCCAAAGAGAAATAGAAAGACAGAAGGAGAGAAGAGAGAAAAGAAAGCGCAAAGGGTATAAATAGAGAAAGAGAAAAGAGAGAAAAGAAAAAAAGAAAGTTAGAGCAAAAGAGGTTATACAACACAGAGAGAGAAAGAGACAAAGAGCAACAACGGAAGAGAAAAAGAGAGACACAGAGAGTGAAAGAGACAGAGACAGAGTGGGAGAAAAGGGGTGGAAAAGAAAGAGATAAAGAAAGAGAGAGATAAATAAATACAAGTACAGTGTCAAACATCAAAACCTTAAGTACCGGTATCATTATCCGTTCATTTTTGCCGGCTGTGATTTTTGGACTTTTATGAAGGACATTCAGTTCAATCGCGGGACTTAGTCGGGTTTGGGTTAATTTTGTGTTTGTGTTACATTTTTTTTAATGTGGGCGCGTGCGGCTTATATACAGGTGCGGCTTGTGTAAGTACGAAATCCGTTTTCCTCTTAAAATGTGGTGGGTGCGGCTTATAATCAGGTGCGCTCCAAGTTCGGAATTTACGGTATTTCAACCTGCAGCTTGTTTTTCTCTCGCGCTTCTCTGAGTGTTGTCTCGCCGGCCGGATTCAATCCCTTAGCAGGCCTGATCCGGCCCGCGGGCCGCTTGTATAAGTGCGAAATCCGTTTTCCTCTTAAAATGTGGTGGGTGCGGCTTATAATCAGGTGCGCCCTATAGTCCGGAATTTACGGTATTTCAACCTGCAGCTTGATTTTCTCTCGCGCTTCTCTGAGTGTTGTCTCGCCGGCCGGATTCAATCTCTTAGCGGGCCTGATCCGGCCCGCGGGCCGCTTGTGTAAGTACGAAATCCGTTTTCCTATTAAAATGTGGTGGGTGCGGCTTATAATCAGGTGCGCTCTATAGTCCGGAATTTACGGTATTTCAACCTGCAGCTTGTTTTTCACTCGCGCCTCTCTGCGTGTTGTCTCGCCGGCTGGATTCAATCCCCTAGCGGGCCTGATCCGGCCCACGGGCCGCCTGTTTCACACCTGTGCTGTACAGTATGGGAATTCAAACACACGTGATACGGCAGTGGCTCAGGAGGTAGAGCGCTCGTCTTGGGATCAAGAGATCCCGGTTCGAATCCCGGCTCCTCCGTGTTACACGTCGAAGTGTCCTTGGGTAAGACACTGAACCCCTAATACCCCCAATAAGCAGGTTAGCGCCTTACATGGCTGCACGGCCGCTATTGGGAAATGTGAAGCACACTGTAAAGCTCTTTGGGAAGTCTTGACTTGAAAAGCGCAATATAAATGTAGATCATTTCATTTCATGACATGTCTGCCTATGTAATTACATTGTATTCTCTCCACACTGAGGGGATAAAGGATAAAGAGTTATAAAACACTAGACCGGACTAAGTGCTATGTACTACAAAACGTCCCTGTTGCGAATCTAATGCGCTTGTTTGCATAGATGGCTCAGCCAGTGTCTGTTGATCTAAAAGCAAGTCCTTACCTCTACAGCCCCCCTAATCCTGTCCCCAGACAGACTGAGGCCAGATCAGCTGACTTCAGCCTGGGGGTGGGGGGACCCCAGTCTCAATAAAACCCTAATACTGCTCACTTGTCAATGGATATACCCCATTAGTTACAGCTCTGTGAATGGTACTTTTTTGCTATTCTAATAGGTTATAGCATTGATTTCCAAATAACTAATGATTTAGATGGATAGATACCTTATCCCTGTAGGGAAATAAATAGATAGATAGATAGATAGATAGATAGATAGATAGATAGATAGATAGTGTCACGAGGCGTGGAGTGGAAGGCGGGGTGACCGGACCAGAACGGAGGCAGGAGGCAGGAAGGGAGAACTCAATTGCGTGACGATCCAGAACTTTTATTTATCAAAATAAAAGTTGTCCATAACTCAGGGACAAGACAGAACAAAACAGGTTTTAACAAAACGTGCAAACACAGGCTTCTTCCAACTCAACAAGCAGGACAAGGCATAACAGAACGGACAGGGTATATATATATAATGAGCCAGCACCCGCAAAGCCCACAATCCAGCCTTAAATAGCAGACACCCGATTAGTTGAACTGTTTCAGCTGGTGCCCAGGGGGCGGGGCAGACCGGTCGCCAAGGCGACCATGACAGATAGATAGATATAAATAAATAAATTTATTAATAAAACTACTAAATTTTGTGCAGGCTTGGGGAGTAACGGAATACATGGAACGGCAAAAATGATGTTGGCGAGCTGTTTGGATTTATTTTCGTTTTGTTTCTGTCGCATTTTATGTTAGTTTTGCCGGAGATCAAAGCCAGGAGAGAAAGCTTACCACGTGTTGTGAGTCTTTATTTTATTCATATTTAGTTTATTTTGTCTTTTATTAGCATATTTGGTATTGGAGTCATCCAAAAGTAATTGAAAGTAATCGAGTTAAAGTAACCCTACCCAACCCTGGCAATGTACTATATTGTATTGCACTGTATTGCATTGTATCGTAGCGTATTATCACATCCTATCATATCTGTCAGGACCAGAACGGAAACAGGACCCAATTGCGTAACGTTTATCACAAGTTTTATTGAGGGGAAGAGGAAGGGCTGCGCCCACGATACGGTGTTCGCTGGACATGAGAAGCAAGTCGCTCTCCTACTCGGCTTGTGATCTGAACACATAAGTGGATCTTCCGTAGCGAGCGATGGCGGTGTCAGGGACGAAAAAAAACAGGTCGGTAGCCGGAACTGGGAGAGTGAAGCGTGGTCGGGGTCGTAAACAAGTCGTAAGCCAGTAAGGGGGAAAGTACATATAGTCGGGGACAAAAAAAAAGGTCATAAGCAGTGACGGGAGAGCAGACGTGGTCGTAACCGGAGACAAACGGGAGCAAAAACGGGACAGGCAGGAGTCACAGTCGAAAAAGGCTTGCCTAGTATACACTGAAGTTCGCAGACGGACTGACAACTGTGGATTGACGGGACTGGGTTAAAGTAGGGACAGCAGTCTGTCGCTGAAGTAACCCGACCTAATCCTGGTTTTAATAATGAATGGCTAAGGTTTTACTGAAGTTTCCATCATAAAAACCCCAACCCCAGATTATCTCATCTCATCTCATCTCATCAGCTGCACCGCTTATCCTCAGTAGGGTCGCGGGGATGCTGGAGCCCATCCCAGCAATCATCGGGCAGTGGGCAGGGGACACCCTGGACTGGTTGCCAGCCAATCGGAGGGCACACGGGGACAGACAACTCACTCGCTCAGTCACACCTAGGGACAATTTGGACCAGCCAATTCACCTGAAATGCATGTTTTTGGAATGTGGGAGGAAACCGGAGTGCCCGGAGGAAACCCACGCAAGCACGGGGAGAACATACAAACTCTGCACAGTAAGGCCGGGAGCTGGATTTGAACCCACTCAGGAGGTTCTCACGACCTAAGAACTGTGCCGCACACGCGCTAACCACTGCGCCGCCGTGCTGCCCAGTGACGGGAGAGCAGACGTGGTCGTAACCGGAGACAAACGGGAGCAAAAACGGGACAGGCCTATATATATAGTATACTAGGCAAGCCTTTTTCGACCGTGACTCCTGCCTGTCCCGTATTTGCTCCCGTTTGTCTCCGGTTACGACCACGTCTGCTCACCCCAGATTATCGGAAAGGGTAAAACCTGAAAAGGGAAAAACACCTTCCTTAATATCACTTGTTTGACTAGAAGCATATTCCACTCATGTTCAAGCATCCTCAACGCACAAACACACAAAGCGCTCGAAAACACAACATCCATTTCACCTCCTGCCCTTTGATATTTACAGCTGCTTAATGGAAACAGAGATATTCCTTGACACCGTGTTGGCTCAACAAAAATGATTCCGTGATCAGAATAAAATGACGTCTGGCGCCTCGACGCTTGTCACAATGTGTTTTTCCAATTGCTTTTTCCATCGTTCGCTGATATTTCCCAGCTCTTGAAGGTCGCACATTTTCATTTGGGTGGATCTGAAAATGTTATCATTTATTGCAGGGGTACTCACACTCTTTTAGCCAGGGTTACTTTAACTGGATTACTTTCAATTACTTTTGGATGACTCCAATACCAGATATGCTAATAAAAGACAAAATAAGCTAAATATGAATAAAATGATTTAAATGAGGAATTGAAAGTAATCCAGTTAAGGTAACCCTACCCAACCCTGGCCTAGAGTAAACAGGTCGGACTGACCACCGGGGACAGATAGGAGTAGGTTAAAATAGGGACAGAGAGCCAATCAGAGTCCGAGGCAGTTGGCGCCAAAGGAGCAGGCACAGGTAATCATGACAATCCACCAACCAACTAACTCACCGACCTATCTACGTACCAACCTAGGTACTGACCTAGGTACTGACCTAGGTACTGACCTACCTACCTACCTACTTATCTATTGACAGGGTTGAGTAGAGTTACTTTAACTGGATTACTTTCAATTACTTTTGGATGACTCCAATACCAAATATGCTAATAAAATACAAAAGAAACTAAATCTGAATAAAATGATGACTCACAACACGTGGTAAGCTTTCTCTCCTGGCTTTGATCTCTTTGATCTCCTGGAAAACTAACATAAAATGCGACAGAAACAAAATGAAAATCAATCCAAACAGCTTGCCAACATCATTTTTGCCGTTCCATGTATTCCGTTACTCCCCAAGCCTGCACAAAATGTAGTCATTTTATTCAAATCTAGTTTCTTTTGTTTTTTATTAGCATATTTGGTATTGGAGTAATCCAAAAGTAATTCAAAGTAATCAAGTTAAAGTAACCCTACCCAACCCTGCTTTTAGCATGCGAGCTATTTTTAAAATGACCATGTTGTTTTGATCTGCCCGCCCCCCAAAAATATGGAGATTCAAGAGCAGGCTAGCATTTGAAAAAAGTTGTCCTGATTCCCGATGTGATTCACCTGTGCCTCGGACTCTGATTGGCTCCCTGTCCCTATATAAACCCTCTCCTATCTGTCCCCATTTGTCAGTCCGTGTCATGTCTGGCACGGTGACCATGGCGCCCAGCTGGCCCCGCCCATGGACACCGGCTGACTCGCATTGACTGATTGCTTCTTGACAGTATTTAAATGCGTTCCTTTGAAGCGTGCGTTGCTGGATCATGTGTTATACCTGTTAAACTTTGGTGAGACTTCTGTGATATTTTTGCTGTTTAATTCTGAGAAATGCCTAGTCTGTAAATCTACTTTTGTTGATCCTGTTTTGTTTTTGGTCTGATCCGTTTTGGACAACTTTTCTTTTGTTTGGATTTCTAATCGAAAAGTGGACAACAGTAATCGAATGGTAGAAGCAAACGATTGTAAAATTTGTCTGCCATTGAAGCGCTGCTGGAAGGTACAGTGAATGGTTCACCAGTATACCGTATTAATCTTCATTAACTACATAATCAAAAATACTATTAATGTTAAGTACGCCCCTTATTAACATTTTTAATTAATTTTAGTATGTGGCTGTTTTAACATAGTTTTAGTGTCGCTACGTAGGATTATATCCGAGTATATAAGGTACTTCGAGTCGTTTTGATTTCGCTGGTCATTCTGTTGATTGAAAAAAGGGTCAAAATTCTGTATTATTGTCATGATTCCTGATGTGAAGCATCTGTGCCCGCTCATTTGGCGCCGACTGCTTCTGATTGGCGCCAACGGACTCTGATTGGCTCCCCTATTTATACACTCTCCTATCTGTCTCCTGTTGTCAGTCCATCTACGAACTTCAGTTTACTCTTGGCAAGCTCTTTTCAAACCCTGACTCCCACCTGTTTTTGCTCCCGTCTGTGACCCGTTTTTTGATCCTGACCATGTTTTTTGCTCTCCTGTCCCGGCTACTGACCCGTTTTTTCCGTTCCCGACACCGCCATCACTCACCACGGAAGTCCCACTTCCGCGTTCAGAGCGACCTGCTTCCCGCGTCCAGCGATCACCGGATCGTGGGTGCAAACGCAAGTGGGTCCTGTTTTTGTTCTGGTCTTGACAATTACTCCATCTCTGTGTTAAACTGAGCAATCCTTTCATTGGATACATTTGAGAAGTGGAATTATATTGATATGGGCTGCAGCTTGTCAATAAGTTGGAATGTTGGGTCCTGAAGTCAGACCAGGTGAGAACCAGTGATCTAGAGCACAGGTGTCAAAAAGGCGGCCCGCGGGCCTGATCCGGCACGCTAAGGGATTGAATCCGGCCCGCGAGACAACACTCAGAGAAACGCAAGACAAAAATAAGCTGCAGGTTGAAATACGTCAACTTGATGTTGCTAAAGCCAGGTGCCTCTCACAAATGCTGTACTTATATTTCTTTCTTTCTCTTTTTCTCTCTCTCTCTCTCTCTTCCTCCCTTTTTCTCTCACTCTTTCACTCTCTCGGTCTCTCTTTTTCTCTTTCTTTGATCCTCTTGATCTTTTTCTGTCTTTTTACCTTCTTTTGCTCTCTTATTCTTTTCCTTTTCTCACTTTCTCTCTCTCATGATCTGCATTTATATATGATCTATATTTATATAGCGCTTTTCAAGTCAATGACTTCCCAAAGCACTTCACAATGTGCTCCACATTTCCTAGTATTGCAGCCATGTAAGACGCTAACCTGCTTATTGGGGGTATTAGGGGTTCAGTGTCTTACCCAAGGACACTTCGACATGTAACACGGACGAGCCGGGATTCGAACCGGGATCCCTTGATCCCAAGACAAGCGCTCTACCTCCTGAGCTACTGCCGCCCCCATTCTCCTCTCTTTCTTTCCTTTCCCTTTCTCTCCTTCTCCTTTTCGCTCTATTTCTCTTTTTTCCACTCTCTCACTATTTCTCTTTTTATCTCTTGTTTTTCATGCTTTCTCTCCCTCCCTCTCTCTCTCACTCTTTCTTTCTCCTTCCTTCTCTACTTCTCTCTCCCTCTCTTTCTCTTATTTCTTTCTCTTTTCTTCTTTCTCTCTAATCTACCCTTCCGGCCCCCGAGACTGTTAGTTCCAACGTGTGGCCCCCGAGTTAAAATGAGTTTGACACCCCTGATCTAGAGAGTCGAATAAGGAGCTTTCGAGATCAACGTCTGTTCCGCAAGCTCTCAAAGCAAGAAAGCGTGACGCGAATGCCGGTTTGAGCACCAGAAGAAGTCTGTATCTGTTACAGCTTCCGAGCGTAAGTCTGCCAGAAGTAAAGGGGGTCCGCAGAGGCTTTGATTACACTACAAAGTCTTTTCTAAATGCACTTGGGTCAATAGGCGGCAAACTTGGATCGATAGTGCGCCTGAATCAACAGCCTTGAGGGTTTGTCAACCTGATTAGATTCACGGGAAAGTGGGTTGATGAGTAAACATGACAGCATCAATATTGCATGAGCCCGAGCATCCAAGGATTTCTTCCTTTAATGTTTGTAAGGGATCTGGGTCGAATCCTCTTAATACTCAGCAGGAAAACTTTTTTTTTTTCCTTCGCAGCTTAAGCTACATCGTGGATCTGGATATGACATGTTGAAACTATCAAGCCAGAGTGAGATCAACCATTTTTTTTAATCTCCTTGAAATGGTCATTATTGCAAAATTGGCAGAAAACTATGCGCGTTTCAAGTGTTTTTCTTATGTTAAGATTTTTATTGAATAAAGTAAAAGAAATCAACTTTTAAAAGCCAGAAAAAAAGTCAAGAGTAGACAGTTTTGTTAATATCTCATCTCATCTCATCTCATCTCATTAGCTGCACCGCTTATCCTCAGTAGGGTCGCGGGGGTGCTGGAGCCCATCCCAGCAATCATCGGGCAGTGGGCAGGGGACACCCTGAACTGGTTGCCAGCCAATTGCAGGGAACACAGGGACAGACAACTCGCTCGCTCATTCACACCTAGGGACAATTTGGACCGGCCAATCCACCTGAAATGCATGTCTTTGGAATGTGGGAGGAAACCAGAGTGCCTGGAGGAAACCCACGCAAGCACGGGGAGAACATACAAACTCCACACAGGAAGGCCGGTAGCTGGATTTGAACCCACACAGGAGGTTCCCAAGACCTTAGAACTGTGCCGCACATGCGCTGCCCTTTGTTAATATCAGTGTCTGGAATAACGTCTGCCCAGATCTTTTACATATGGCGTACAACTTACACAACATCTCTGCCCGGGTGGCCAACAACTTTTTCAAGAAAGAAAAAAACATCTTTTGTTTTTATTTATTTATTTTTCTAATTTTTTTAAAATCAAACGTTGCTTTATTCCAATTTCAAATTCTTAGTTGGGTTTGGAAATTTCGGAATTTCGGTTCGTTTGGAAAGTTTCATACTCGGCAGCCAATCAGAAGCCTGCATCGAATAACTTCGTACTTCCGGACTTTCCCGAGCATTGTAAAGTCGTGCATTTGCATATCATTTTCCAAAGTAGACGCACAGAGAACACAAGAAAAATGGAGAAGTGGTTAGGAATCAAGCCAAAACCTCAGCCCCAGAAGAAAGATTCAAAAGAAGCTAACACAATTGATGACGCTACAAAACGTAAACATACATTAAAAGCATCGTGGAAAGAGTTCACATGGCTTGTGGCAGAACATTGCATGAATGAAGATGAGTTAATACGATACATATTGATGGCATATGAAAAACAGCAATGTCATATACATGCAATGAATATTATAAATACATTTATAATAAACTTAATTTAAAAGTGTTGTTCTGTTATACATTCTGATTATCAATTCTTAATACTTTGCAACAATGTTTTTGAGTTTCAGACACTGTTAATATAATGGAATATTGTCTTCTTGGATTACAAAAAAAACAAAAAAAAAACAAAGAAGCCGATTCGTGTACTTGCTGCTAGATACAATAATATAAAGTAAAGCATTTATTTCAAAATGGCCTTCCAATCTCTTCGTAAACAATACCAATAACAATACCGTCTTTACAGAAGATCATGTTTGAGTATAACATTTCAGATTGCAAGAATTTTAAGATTGTTTGAGTAGTAAAATAATAATATAATAATAATAATAATAATTTCCTTGTATTGTCATTCTGTGTAACAATGTACACAGAACGAAATGTCGATTGCACCTGACCCGTTGTAGCGAGCCGATGCAGCCGCAGCCAACAGAGGGCGCCGCCGACCACTTTTTAAGTCTTAGGAATGACTCGGCCGGGGCGCGAACCACCGACCTCCCAGTCTCAAAGCGGGCGCCTTACCATAAGAGCATTTATTGAAAAAAAATCAAATATTATCTTGCGGATTATATAAAAAACTATTTTTTTTCAATTTAGGAAATATTTTTTACCCGAAAAATTATTTAAAAAGGCAAATGGGAGAACTTTGCCTTATTTGAAGAAATAATTTTTACTATTAAAACCGACTTTAAATGATTAATGATGATGATGTTTTGCCAATGGTGTAAGAATTTATATATTTTCGAATTAGCCTTTTTGCATGAAAATAGCACGGTATACATTTTACGACGTAAAACCAATAATTAATTTTTACATAAAATGAAAAAAAAACATCCTTAAATACAGAAAATAATCTCATATAGCAGAGGATAAACTATTCAGCTCATTTCAATCAATATTTAACGTTTAAATAAATACTCTAAATGAGAAAAACATGCTACCATCTGCCAGGTGAGATTTTTTTCTCAAAATAAGAATATTTTGGCTTAAAATGAGGAAAGAAATTTAGCTCATTTTTAGAACATATTTTTGTATGTACATTTTTTAAAAAATAAAATAATAAAAAAACATCAAGAACACGGTAAATCATTTTGCTCATTTTAAGAAATAGTTCCAAATTTAAAGATGAATGAGCCAAAAACTACCTAGTATCTGCTAGATGAGACTACTTGCTTTTAATTTAACGGACAAAAAAAACAGATGAAACATAACAAAATAAGAAAAATCGGATACAAATGAGGAAGAAAATGTAGCTAATACATACTGTTGGAAGTAGAATTGTTTCTCTATTAAGTAATTGTTAACAATGACCAACTGAGTTCAAAGAGCCTTTATATATTTTTTTCCACCATGCCTATCTGCCTTTTATCTTAGTTTTACTCTATGTGTTCTGGCCACAGAGCGCATTACGCTGGGTAAATAGAGGCGGGGGTAATGGGAGAAGGAGAGCTATTTCATGCATGTGCTTGCATTTTTGTTTTACTAGGATCAAAATGGTAAAAGAAGTCAAGTCAAGTTTATTTGTATAGCCCTTAATCACAAAGAGTCTCAAAGGGCTGCACAGACCAGAGATTATTGCAAACCACAGACTATTATGACACCATCCCCTGATCTAAAACCTAAATGAGGGCAAATAATACACAGATATTGTCAACATAAAATATAGGTTATTTCAAATACTGTCCAAATGCCAACCCAACCCCCCAAAATGATAAAAAGAGAAGAGTTTATCAAAGCACATTTCTGAAACTTCCGTAATTGCACGCACAACAAAGGAGCTTGACAGGGGCTGCAATGATGATTTCAACCAGAAGATGGCGTCAGCAAGAACAATATTTTACAGCTACAAACACCTTTTAAGTAAACATTTTTGTACCTAAAGTTAAGATTTATTTAAGAAAGAAAAGTCATCCTTAGAGTATGTCATTCAGCAGGTGGTGGATAATATTGCTCATTTTAAGAAACATTTCCTGCCAAAATTCGAAATTGATACCTAAAGCATTTCAATAATAATAAAGCCAAATTTCTTTTAAATTATAATGCATTGTATTTATTATAGTGTTCTCTAGTTCTGCCATATTTAACATATTGTGCAGAAGTCTGGGGCAATAATTACAAAAGTTCTCTACAGCCCCTTTTTATCCTTCAAAAACGTGCAATAAGAACCATACACAGGGTAGGATATCGGGATCATACCAATAATTATTAAAATTGGGTGATTTAGTAAAACTTTTTATTTTATTTAAGGTCAACAAAAACATAGTGCCAGAAAACATACAAACATTATTCACTCGGAAAGAGGGAAATTATAACTTGAGGGGCTGTAGTAAATTCAAAATCCCAAAGGTGAGAACCACCAGGAAAAGTATGTGTGTGTCTGTGTGTGGAGTCAAACTTTGGAATAATTTACAAGATGAGATCAAACAATGTCCGACTATCCATGTGTTCAAATTTAGATACAAAAAAGCATTACTGGCGAAATACAGGGATGAAGAGGGAGATTGGAAATACTGCGTTTAAAACTATGGTTAACTTGTTGATATTGTTGCTATTATTATATCAGAACTGTTATTATGTTTATTTTTATTGTTGTTATTATCATTGGTGCCGCAGTGACATTTGGTAACTAGGCGAATTATGACGTTGAGGGATGGGTATTGCGAAGATTAGTGTATAAAATCTGTGATTATTGTTATTATTATAATGATTGATATCTGACCTATGTAATAAGTATATCCATGAGATTTTGTTATATTAAACATAAGAGGAAAGGAGAATTTGTAAAATGTATTTACCGGTAATAGGGAAGATAAAGGGGTAGGAAAAATAAGCATCTGCTTCGGAATACCCTTTTTCGAACATGTTACGTGACATTATTTTGTTGTTGACTCGTTTTTGTCCTGTTTTTATTTTAATGTTCGAAATAAAAGTTTTCATTCATTCATTCATTCATTCATTCAAAGTGAGCAAAACAGTCTACCAAAAGTAATCAACCTGCGCATAAAGGTTGCAAATGAGAACCCCAAAAAACATCTACCTTGTTTAACGAGAGTCCAGTTGCATAGTCAGCGCGCCAGCAGCAGGTTTTCGCGTTTCCCCAGAGAACCCAAGCAGATGTCAGTGCAGACACCTGCTCTGGCTCAGCTTCCTTCAATGCAGCCTGCCTGGTCCGGGTGTCGGGGGTCGCTGCCCTGCCCCAAATTACACCCATCCCTCAGCCCCCTCACGTGCTATTGTCTTAAGCATGGCTGCGGATTTATCTGCTTATTAATACTTTTGAACACATTTCTCAGCTGTTGCACGATCATATCATCGCATCACAGCTGCTGACTTAGTGCGACGATATTCTTTACACGTTGATGAAAAAATGATAGATTTAATAGAGAGGAAACTAAATTAGTGCTAAACATGAAAAAAAAAAAATCTAAGGAGCTTACACTCTCTTAGCAAGGGACTACACCCAGGCTGGAAGGGGGTGCACGCGTGCGGTGGTGGTGATGGCTGGCCATCTGTTTGGGATGTTTAGCTGTGGGCCGGCATCAACGCCTATGGGATTGATTGACAGCCGGTGTTGTGCCGAGAAATGCATCCCTGCCGAGATTTGCATCCCCTCGCTACTACAACCACTTTTAGATAGATAGATAGATAGATACTTTATTTATCCCCGAAGGGAAATTCACATTTCCAGCAGCATCTCTTCGCTGAGAACAATACAATAATAAAGCAAAAAGAATACAATATACAAATACCCAGTGTGACGTGCAAATGCCCACTGTAGCCTGTTATATAGAATAACTAAATAGTGCTACACAGAATACATATTGCAATAAGATTCGGTAATATGCAATGTAGGTGGTGTGGTTTACTGTGGGCTTTTACTCTGCCGGGTAGAGTTAAAGAGCCTCATGGCATGAGGAAGAAAAGATCTCTTCAGTCTGTCCTTAGTACAAGACAGTGACAGCAGTCTGTCGCTGAAACTGCTCTTCTGACATCGTTTTATCTCACTTTTATATCACTTTTCGGGAATGTAATGGCGAACATATAACAAAAAACACTTTGTCTTGTATTTGTTGTGAATTTAACGTTTAAATAAATACTCTAAATGAGAAAAACAGTCTACCATCTGCCAGGTGAGATTTTTTTCTCAAAATAAGAATATTTTGGCTTAAAATGAGGAAAGAAATTTAGCTCATTTTTAGAAAATATTTTTGTATGGTTATTTTTTTTAATGAAATAATAAAAAACATCAAGAACACGGTAAATCATTTTGCTCATTTTAAGAAATAGTACCAAATTTAAAGATGAATGAGCCAAAAAGCCTACGATCTGCTAAATGAGACTACTTGCTTTTGATTTAACGAACAAAAAGTAGATGACGCATAACAAAATAAGAAAAATCGGTTTCAAATGAGGAAGAAAATGTAGCTCATGCATACCTTACACTGTTGGAAGTACAATTGTTTCTCTATTAAGTAATTGGTAACAATGACCAACTGAGTTCAAATAGCCTTTATATATTTTTTTTCCACCACACGTATGCCTTTTACACTTAGTTTTACCCTATGTGTTCTGGCCACGGACCGCTGGATAAATGGAGGTGGGGGTAATGGGAGAAGGAGAGCTATTTCATGCGTGTGCTTGCGTTTTTGTTTTACTAGGATCAAAATGGTAAAAGAAGTCAAGTCAAGTCAAGTTTATTTGTCTAGCCCTTAATCACAAAGAGTCTTAAAGGGCTGCACAGACCACAAATTATTGCAAACCACAGACTATTATGACACCATCCCCTGATCTAAAACCTAAATGAGGGCAAATAATACACAGATATTGTCAACATAAAATATAGGTTATTTCAAATACAGTCCAAACGCCAATGTAATCGAATGGTAATGCACACCGTATACAAATCACTTTTGAGAACTGTTATGCACTCTACCGTAAAGCTTATTATGATGAAATGAGCTTTATGGTAGAGAGCATAACAGTTTCAATACGAGCAATTTGAGTAGAAAAAGGCAAAATAAACATGTTACCTGCTCAAAATTGAGTTGTATACGGTGTGCATTACCGTTCGATTACATTCACAACAAATACAAAGACGGAATGGTTTAAGTTGTATCACATTCCCAACAAATGCAAGACGAAGTAGTTTTGGTTATATGTTCGCTATGACATTCCCGAAAAGTGATATAAAATTGAGATAAAACGAGGTAAAAGTGGTTATAGTGGCAAGGGGATGCAAAACTCGGCAGGGATGCATTTCTCGTCATAACACCGGCCGTTCCAATCCCCGCTGTGGCGAGAGAGACACTGAATGAGGAAGTCTTAACGAGAGCAAATAATGCCAAATGTTGTGTAACTTGCTCCCGTCGTTCCTCCTTTAATCAAGCCCGGATCGGCTAAGACACGGGAGAACACTGACCTACATTTGTCTTCATCTGAATGACAGATGTCCCAAGTGTCTTTGCTGCCGAGTAGTAGTACGCGCTGAGTCGCTAATGAATACTTCGGCACGCCATGCGGCTCAAGTAGTCAGCTTCAACAGCGGGATGGAAACAAGTACCGTATTTTCCGCACTATAAGGCGCACCAGGTTATAGGGCGCACCCCGAAAAAATAGTTTTTGGTCCTATTTTTGACATACATAAGACGCACAGGATTATAAGGCGCTACAATGGGAACGTGGACAAAACACTCAGATAGTTCAGTCCAACTTATTACCCCCTTAACATTCCGAAAGCTTGCAAAGAAGCAAATACGTGTCGAGAACACGTGCGGATGCGGTGTCCGTACGATGTCACTCAAATGCATCGTTCCATCATTCCGAAGGTTAAAGTCTTGGGATTCAAGAAATGCCAACCATTCCTTAGTATCTATTTTCTTTTTCGCTCGCAACTTTACTGTGCATATGACAATAAACACTTGGAATTGAGTTGAATTTAAAAATACACTCCATTCCATCCATTATCTGCACCGCTTATCACAGAAACATCCAGTTCAGTCTAAAACAAGATACAGGGACGATATAAAACCCGGAGTAGCTCACCGAAGTCGTTGTGTTCATAATAATGTGCAGCCAATGTCCTCTTATATCCGTGAGTGCAGTAAATCCAGGAGAATAAAATATTTACAAATACAGAATAGAAAAAAATGCTTTCTGTGTGCTGTCAGCCACGTGCTATACGCATTCATCTTTTTCCGCCAATTGCAGGCTTTGTGTTGCCGTTTAAGCCAATGCCAGCCTGTAAATGATAAAAAGGATCCGCCCCTTGACCTCCGAATAACTTTAGCCAATAGTGATCGATTCAAATGATGATTGACACATTGGTTAGCCAATGAAACGCCGGTAAATAAATCCCAGCATACACGGCGTACTACTTGGCGTTCGGGGGAAAATCTAGTCGGCGGCTGCAAGTTAGTTGGAAATCTTTGCAATTTTAAAATTGATCCATAAATAAGGCGCACTGTATTATAAGGCGCATGGTCAGCTTTTGAAAAAAATAAAGGCTTTTAGGTGCGCCTTATAGTGCGGAAAATACGGTATGTGGCAATGTGTTCTATTAAGCGCAACAATTACACCTTGTACTGGAACCACCAACCTAGTTTCAGGTTTAATGGGCATATACTCTGGGATTTTATGCCACTTAATAAATAATGTTTTAATACTACTATATGGCAGCACGGTGGCGCAGTGGTTAGCGCGTGTGCGGCACAGTTCTGAGGTCGTGGGAAACTCCTGCGTGGGTTCAAATCCAGCTACTGGCCTTACTGTGGGTTTCCTCCGGGCACTCCGGTTTCCTCCCACGTTCCAAAAACATGCATTTCAGGTGAATTGGCCGGTCCAAATTGTCCCTAGGTGTGACTGTGCGAGTGAGTTGTCTGTCCACGTGTGCCTTGCGATTGGCTGGCAACCAGTTCAGGGTGTCCCCAGCCCACTGCCCGGAGATGGCTGGGATGGGCTCCAGCCCCCCCGCGACCCTAATAAGGATAAGCGGTACAGCTGATGAGATGAGATGAGAATACTACTATATCTCACTTTGGACCGCATACCTGTCAACCTCCATGGCTTCATGCCCTTACAAACTGTCGTATTTTCCCTTACAAAATACAAACTATTCTTACACCATATTTTTTTTCAACAGTTTATTTATGTACTTTAACATGTTATATTGTACATGTGTTTCGTTATTTCATATATATTGTTAATTAACCTTTTGTTGTGAGATACTGAGTTGCTTGAAACGAATGAGGTTTATTATAAAAAAGGTTAAAAAATGAAGTACCTTGGACGTTCACTGTAGAAGGCAAAAATACATGCAAATACAATTAAGTAGAATAATACATTTTCCTGTTCAAATTATTAATTCATTTTCTGCATTTAATTATTGTTAGTAATATACTGATTAAAGGGATAACCACAAACCTGTCTTTTTTCATTTTCTCATTTTATACTTCCTTTTTTTCTTAACTTCTTTATGCAACATTCTAATGTGTAATATAATGCATCAAAGCAAGTGAGCCATTTGAATTGAGCCGAAAAAGCCAGTTCTCTAAAAAGAGACGGACTTCCTTTCACTACACAACTACCACATGAAATCCGATGTTTTTTAAGACCACGTATATTTCAAATTTACTCAATCAACCCCTGATCGGAATGTTGCATGATGGGAAATCCCCAGGCGGCAGACGCATGCGCACAGTAGCATGAAACCGCTCGCTTTGTTTGCAACGAAAACAAACGATACCGAGATAGAGGTTACCGCGGCGAACTCGTTTGACTTGACTGATTTTCCGTTTCGTCATAGTCGGTGTACACCGGATGGTACCCATCATTGACAAATTTGCGTTTTTCCGTACAGATTTTCTTGTACGTCGTACACGTCTTAAAATGCATAATGAACGTACTTTGTACGGCAAAAACGTACAGGTTGACGGGTATGCAATGTGTTCTTTTAAGCGCAACAATTGCACCTTGCACTGGAACTACCAACCTAGTTTCATGTTTGATGGGCTCATACTCTGGGATTTTATGCCACCTAATAAATAATATGTTTCAATACTACTATATCTCACTTTGGACGGACTGGCAATGCCTTTTCTTCTAAACTAATACATTTTTTTACATTTTCACTTTGATCAAGAAAACCCCACCGTTGGTAAGCAAGACTGCGTCCATAGAGTCATAACTTTGAACTTTGAAAAACGCGTAGTTGTCAAGACCAGAACGGAGACAGCACCCACTTGCGTAACGTTTCTCTCAATTTTATTGGAAGAAAGGAAAGGGTTGCACCCACGATCCGGTGATCGCTGGACGCAGGAAGCAGGTCGCTCCAAACGCGGAAGTGGGACTTCCGTGGCGAGCGATGGTGGTGTCGGGAACGGAAAGAAAGGGTCAGTCGCCGGGACAGGAGAGCAAAAACTTGTTCGGGATCGGAAGCGAGTCGAAAGCAAGGAGAGGAGAGGATCAAAAAACGGGCAGAAGCCGGGAAACAGACGGGAGCAAAAACAGGTGGGAGTCAGGGTCGAAAAAGGTTGCCTAGAGTACACTGTGGTTCGCAGACGGACTGACCCCAGGTGACAGATAGACGTGGGTTTAAATAGTGACAGGGAGCCAATCAGAGTCCGAGGCAGTTGGCGCCAAACCAGCCGGCACAGGTGCTTCACATCAGTAATCATGACAGTAGTGAAGGGTCCTAGACCAAAGACTGCAACCAAGTCCTTTTCAGAAAAAGGTAGGGGCATAAGATGGTGTTGGAATTCTCAGAGAAGGGTGATTCGAACATTCAGTTGTAATACTTTGGAAAAGACAATACAGTACCATATCAACACTTTTTAATTAACCCTGGAAAGATCCAACAACAACAAAATGACCAAATTTCTGAAAGGGGTACTATTTTGAGAACCGGCAATCCAGCACCATACTGTCAGAACGGAAACAGGAACCAATTGCATTACGTTTCCCTTTTGGAAGAATTAATCCTACGATCCGTTGTTTCCAGTGCTAACTAGAAATAAAATTAAAGAGACCCATTTCTTGTGAACTATTTTCAGAACCTGTTCTTGGGCTACTCATGTCTTCGGAGAGGCCTACCTGGTGTCTGCAGGGTCCACATTGGTGCTCCCAAAGACAAGCAGTATACCTTTATAGATTAAACAGCTTCTATTTGAAAAAAAATTGTGCCAAATCTCTCGACAATATTAAGTTTAGATTTATTAGGCTAAATAAACATTCTTCACAATATAACCATGCAGTGATCATTTTGTGATTTTGAACACCAATTAACTGGATAGTAGAAAAGAAAGAGAATCAGTCATATTTGCTAAATGTACCTGAATGCATCACTAGTGCAATGGTGCTCACAAAACTGCTGAGGCGTGTTCAGGAGAGTGATCAGCAGACATGGGGACTTGAGACTTAGTGACTTGGACTCGAGTCGACTCGAGTCGCTGTTTTTATGACTTGTGACTTGACTTGGACTTGGCAATCTAAGACTCGGGACTTGACTTGTGACTTGACTTGCCCAAGAAAAAAATACTTGGGACTTACTTGGGACTTGAAGGTGAAGACTTGAGACTTACTTGAGACTTGCACATGTGTGACTTGGTCCCATGTCTGGTGATCAGACATGTAGTCTCTTGATAATCGCTTGCCGCGCACTGCTGAACGTTTTGTAATCGCTCACTGTGATTGCCTTACTGATCCAAAATGGCCGACGACAGTACAATGGATTTCGTTCTACAGCTTGCTTTGAGCGAGTTGGCTGATATGAGCGACAGTTCGCATATTGACACAGTTAAGGTTATCCTAAACGCAGTGGAAGGGTCATACCTGTCTTGCATTGTTCACAAACATTACCAGGCAATGTAAGACGATATATTACATCGCCAACAGCACTCGTCAGGGTGAGATCATCCATCTTCTGCACTGTCGACGCCATGTTGGAAATCAAAGTAAGCGGTCTTTCTCCCGTGATTACTCGGGCACGCGAGCGCTCAATAATCACTGGCCGTTCAGAAGCTAGCGATAGCTCGCGATAACAATCACTCACTCTCCTGAACACGCCTCTGGTTTACACCGCTTCAAAAAACACACCCAAAAAATTTTTTTAATTCCAACACAGTGTAACAAACATGCAATCTGCACAATGCTACGATCCACGCGAACATTGGGTTTAAGCTTCATCTCTGTTTGTCTCTCGAGTGTCAACGATTGAAATTACGAACGCAATTCATCCATCGGCGCTTTGTGTATAGATGAATATAATTTTGAATACAATTGTTATCCTGCAAATTAATCCTTATTTTAACTAAATGTGCCTGTAATTTGTAAGTCTTTTTTTTATGTAACTCTAACAGAATATAATTACATTTTTTTTGGTATGCATAATGCTGTTACATGCATTCCTCAATCCTGCATTTGTGACTCAGTCCGTAAATCACAATTAACTCTGTAGCCTTTTGAATTAAACGTGAGAAATGATAACAGTATCGTAGCTTGTAAGAACAGGAGTCTGAGGCGGAATAATAAATATCGGAGCAAACGGGAGCTTTATTGACATAGCTCTTCAAAACAGGGCCCAACAACAATAGTCCGTTGCTATCTGTCTACTTGGAAGAAGGGACCGCGCGATTTCCTAACCTGTCCCTCTGGAACCCTCTACTCAGCAACAGTGTTCCTAAGGTGAATTATGTAAACCCACTACAGTATCATTCATCCTGACAACGCAACAGCTCTGCAAAGGCCTGACCATTATAAAGGGTTCGAGGGAAGGCAACACCATCGATCATCTTACTGTAAAATGCATTTTCACCATGTTAGCCACAGGTCGACTCTTACTGTCACGGTTGCCATGGCGCCCAATTGGCCCCGCCTGTGTGCCACCGGCTGCGGCTCGTTGACAAATTGGCTGTCAGTCTATTTAAGCTCAGTGCTCTCATGCTTCCTTTGTCAGTCCGTCAACGAACCTCTGCCCCGCAAGACGTGGGTTCTGGCTCGGTCCCGTTTCCTGTTGGTAATTCCCGTCCGGTATTGTTCCTGTCTATTTTGTCCTGTTTAATATCGGTTTCCAGTTTCGTTCCCGTCAAGTTTTGTCCTGTTTACTATTCTCTCCAGTTTTCTTTCGCATCTAGTTTGTCCTGTTTAATTTCAATATCCTGTTTCAATATCATTCC
Organism: Urocampus carinirostris; assembly: GCF_059441175.1. Taxonomy (NCBI): domain Eukaryota; kingdom Metazoa; phylum Chordata; class Actinopteri; order Syngnathiformes; family Syngnathidae; genus Urocampus; species Urocampus carinirostris. The sequence goes on from NC_142353.1 coordinate 41,042,922, forward strand.
TGTCTGTACCGTCCTGTCCGGTATCGACCCCATCTGTCTGATATCTGCTCGGGCAATTGGTATCGATCTCGTCGGTCTTTAGCTTCCTATCATTCCACGCCAGACGTCTGCCTTACGTGCATGACTCTCCATTTCCCGTAAAATAAAAAGCTCGTGTGAGAAAACGTCACGCAATTGGGTCCTGAACCTGTTCCGGTTCCTGACAAAAATGAAAAGTGTTTAAATCTTAACTATGAAGGCCCGTCGTAAAATTGTTGTTTGTTTGACGATTACTCTTTTTTGTACGTTTATTAGGATATTCGAATACTATAGTCAAGTACTTTTTTTGTTTTATCCGGTTGTATGGGGGCCAAATGTAAGCCATGTGCGCCAAACTAATCATAAAAGGGAGCATTAAAGCTCTGTAACAGGCCCAGATGCTGGGGTCTTCTATGTTAAGGGTTTGTGTCAAAGCCCTCGGCAATAGTAACCCACCCTCATTTGGTGACACATAAAAAGAAACATGCAAGAAAATGGGCACACATTTTGGAGCAGCACATGTTACCTACATGGATATTTCAGCAAGATATTTCAAGGTCATTCTGCTCAAATTATAAAAGCATGAATAAAAATAGAAATACATAAATGCAAAGATTGAGAAAACAACGTTTGTTCTAGAGTACTGTTTTCAATTGTTTGTGATAGAATGTTGATAAATAATGTGTTTTTGACCACACTATTGTCAGGACCAGAACGGAAACAGGACCCACTCGCGTAACGTTTACCACAAATTTTATTGAAGGAACGAGGAAGGGGGTGCGTCCACGTTCCGGTGTTTGCTCTTGTACTCTGCTTGTGATCTGAACACGGAAGTAGATCTTCCATAGCGAGCGATGGTGGTGTCAGGGGCGGAAAACTGGTCGGTAGCCGGGACTGGGAGAGCAAGACGTGGGCGGGGTCAGAAACAAGTTGTAAGCCAGGACGGGAGAGCAGACATGGTCGGGATCAAAAACGGGTCGTAAATCGGGACGGGAGAGCAGAAGTGGTCGAGATCAAAACAGGTCGTAGCGGGAGACATACAGGAGCAAAAAACGGGACAGGCATGAGTCAGGGTCGAAAAAAGGCTTGCTTTGAAAATCAGAGTTTCACAGACGGACTGACAAAAGGGGATTGACAGAACAGGGTTTAAATAGTGGGGAAGCCAATCCGTCAACAAGCTGCAGCCGGCGCCACGCGAGGTAGCCAATTGGGCGCCATGGCAACCTTGACAACTCTACTGCCAAAAACAAAGACAAAAAAAATAAATGAAAAAAATCACAGCCAGTTGGCAGAGAAATTTGTTAATTTGAAGTGTGATTTGATTTATTTCAAATTATTTTCTTGTTAAAAAAGGGAAATTATACTTAAAAAAGCAACACTTTAATAATACATTTCATTAAATCTTGATTGAAAATTGTCACGACCAGAACGGAATCAGGACCCAAATGCGTAGCATTAACCACAAGTTTATTGAATAGAATGAGGAAGGGCAACGCCCGCGATCCAGTGCTCGCTGGACACGGGAAGCAAGCCGCTCACACAATCGGATCGTATTCCAAATACTGAAGTGGATCTTCTCGAGCGGGAGATGGCGGTGTCGAGGACGAAAAAAACAGGTCGATAGCCGGGACAGGAGAGCAAACGTGGGCGGGTTCAAAAAACAGGTCGTAGCCGGAGACAAACGGGGAGATCAGGAACAGACGGGTGGAAAAACGGGTGCCAAAAAACGGGACCGACTGGAGTCAGAGTCAAATTGCTTGCCTTGTAGGAACAGAGGTTTGCTGACGGACTGACAACAGGCGAGTGACAGGACTGGGCTTAAAAAGGACATGGAACCAATCAGGTAGCCCGCAGCGGCTGGCGCCAAACGAGCGGGCACAGGTGATCCTAATCAGTCATCATGACAGAAACTATTCTTACAAAAAGATAACTTAATAATCTTAAGAATGTTTTTCCTATTTCAGTAGAAAGATGAGATAAAATAACTAAAAAACTAGAAAAAATAGCCCAACAATTTCAGCCAGTTTTTTTTTGCAGTGTATTTATTCACTCTCCTAAAGTTGCTTTTAAAACAGAACGTAAAACAAAGCAATGCTGTGGACGGATACATTACATGGTAGCAGAACTCATGTCATCTAAATGAACAGCATTTTGAACATTTGTTTGAATATAATTATAAATTATTTTACACGGGGTCATGATGGAAGGCAGCACGGCGGCGCAGTGGTTAGCGCTTGTGCGGCACAGTTCATTCCTGGGAACCTGTCGTGGGTTCAAATCCACCTCCAGACTTCCTGTGCGGAGTTTGTATGTTCTCCCCGTGCTTGCGTGGGTTTCCTCCAGGCACTCCGGTTTCCTCCCACATTCCAAAAACATGCATTTCAGGTGAATTGGCCGGTCCAAATTGTCCCTAGGTGTGACTGAGCGAGTGAGTTGTCTGTCCCCGTGTGCCCTGCGATTGGCTGGCAACCAGTCCAGGGTGTCCCCTGCCCACTGCCCGATGATTGCTGGGATGGGCTCCAGCATCCCCGCGACCCTACTGAGGATAAGCGGTGCAGCTGATGAGGTGAGATGAGATGGGGTCATGATGGGTGTTTATTTATCAGGTTTTTTACACTTTTTTTTTACACTTGCCTCCCTAAATGTCTTCACACGCCATCTTTCGTAGGTAATGTTTGTCCTTTATTAACTACATTGCATTTCATAGCAATTGACAATATTAACCATTATCCCCGATACGGTGAGTTACACATTGTACTGAACCAATATTCTCGACTTGAGACTCAAAAAAGCAAAGAGATTTGTAATGTGTGGGGGTTGATCCATTCATTAACATTGCAAATGGCTACGAGTTGAGTCTAATTATAGTCCAATTCTTTAAAAAGCAAATATGGGTTACTGGGACACAAGAATCCGCCTTGTCTTTTAGTCAAGTCTCTTGGTGTTTAACATGAAAGTGATGGAATCTGGGGCTTTAGAAGAAAGGAGCAGCATTTCTTTGTCTTTTTTTGAAAGGAACTCCGGTCTTGAGGTTATTAAAATAGATTTCTGCATGCACAAACATGACAAGGACTATAAATAAGATGTATGTTGCCTGTGTTTAGAGTAATGTTGAGTATAGATTTCGGAGTTAAAAGTAAGACCATTTGGAAACAGGAAGTCAGTGAGGGATTATTTTCCTCCGTTTGGAATTTCAACCAGGAAAATGATGGATTTCCATCTGCAGTTCAATGTTTCCTGATCCACTGTCTTGAACAGCGTTTCTGTGATTTAGCTTAGCGACAGCCGCGTATGATGACCGCACCAGTTGAGTCACACAAAGTACGTTTCCAACCACAGGCATGGTTTGAGTTTCACAGTCACTCATAAATTTTCATCAGAATCAACCACGCTGATATCCTGTCCTTGCTCTTCAGTCATTCAGAGCACTCCGTTGCATCCACCTTTGACATTTTCCATTTCTTAAGAAGATTTATAGATCTAAAATGTCAAATGCTACTTAAAACTAGCATTCGAAAGATGGTTTTCTGTAGAACGGGAAGTGGATTTACAAAAAATAACATTCTACCTGTTCTTCTGATTTCATGGTGGTACAGGCTTGGATTGAAAACCCTTTTCATTGTATGAATGTAAAAATGTAGTCTGAGGAGATTTCTTCCTCGTGCCATGAGGCTCTTTAACTCCACCCGGGGGAGTAAAAGCCCACATCAAACCACACCCCCACACTGCATATTACCCTATTTTTATTACAGTGTGTATTTACAGTAGCACAATTTAAATACTCCACAGCAAAATGTTATTGGTATTTATGTATTATATTCCTTTTACTTTATTGTTGTTTTATTTATTTAACACAAGGATACTGCTGGAAGTGTGAATTTCCCTACGAAGATGAATAAAGTATCTATCTATCTATCTATCTATCTATCTATCTATCTATCTATCTATCTATCTATCTATCTATCTATCTATCTATCTATCTATCTATCTATCTATCTATCTATCTATCTATCTATCTATCTATCTATCTATCTATCTATCTATCTATCTATCTATCTATCTATCTATCTATCTATCTATCTATCTCATCTAATAAAGGCTTAAGTCTACTATTTACAGGGTTTGCAGATATTGTGGTCCCAAAAACAGGCAGTCTGTCAGAACCAGAACAAAAGGTAGACCCAAAAGCGTAACGTTTCACACAAAAGTTTATTGGGATATCAAGGAAACAAAAGTCAGCGATCCGGAGCTCGCCGGACAGGAGGAGCAAGCAGCTCAAGGGATTGGAATGCGGAAGTGAGTGGATTTGCCGGGACGGGAGATCAGAGCGTGGTCAAATGGGAAAAACGGGTCGATGGCCGGAGCGGAGATCAGAGGGTGGACGGTGGTCAAAAACGGGTCAAAGGCTGCAGCGCAGGAGATCAGAGTGTGGTCGAAGGGCAAAAAACAGGTCAATAGCTGGAGACAAACGGGAAATCAGCAACAGACGAGTGGGATACGGATGGGAGCCAGAGTCAAAGTACTTGCCTTGCGTATGCGGAGGTTCGCTGACTGACCAGGAGCGACTGGAGTACTGAGCTTAAATAGGAGGGGAATCAATCTGACACCGCCATCGGTCGCTACGGAAGATCCACTTTCGTGTTCGGATCACAAGCCAAGTACAAGAGCGACTTGCTTCCCCGCGTCCAGCGAACACCGGATCGTGGCTGCAGCCCTTCCTCGTTCCTTCAATAAAACTTGTGGTAAACGTTACACAAGTGGGTCATATTTCTGCTCTGATTCTGACATTTTGCAAGAAAGAGTGGTCCCAAATTACTCCACGGGGTTGTAAAAGACTTATTAACAATTATCGTATCGTTTGATTTCTGTTATTACCTCCAAAGGTGGCCCAGTTCGCTATTAGTTTCATAGGCTAATTTCTTTTTCGCATACAAACTGGGTGCCCTTTGCGCTAATTAGTAACAAAAATCATCTCTCAGCTTGAAAAGGGTTGGACACTCCTGATCGAGAGACACTTAAAATAAACAAAACAGATATCTAACTAGGGTAAACCAGACAAACATCAAAAATCACGAGAACTTTACCTCCTTTGTTTAAGACGCAGGTCAACTATGCCAAACTCAAACAAATTCAACTCACCCGCTAAACTACATCAACTATAATGTACAGTATTTGTCTTTAGTTATGGTTAAATGAATGTATACATAAGACAATGTATTCCCAGGGTTGGGTAGGGTTACTTTAACTTGATTACTTTCAATTACTTTTGGATTACTCCAATACCAAATATGCTAATAAAAGACAAAAGAAACTAAATATGAATAAAATTATGACTCACAAAGCGTGTTAAGCTTTCTCTCCTGGCTTTGGTCTCTTTGATCTCCGGCAAAACTAACATAAAATGCGACAGAAACAAAATGAAAATAAATCCAAACAGCTTGCCAACATCATTTTTGCCGTTCCATGTATTCCGTTACTCCCCAAGCCTGCACAAAATTTAGTCTTTTTTTTCATATTTAGTTTCTTTTGTCTTTTATTAGCATATTTGGTATTGGAGTAATCCAAAAGTAATTGAAATTAATCAAGTTAAAGTAACCCTATCCAACCCTGTGTATTCCTTTCTCACAATTTTTCAACAAATGAGCAAACGATGCACTGCTCACCCCATACTACGGATCTAATGACGACATTAGTTACCATAACAACCAAGGCTAGTACTTGCACTTTAAGGCTACGTTACTTGTTCATGAACATTACAGAGCATGAAGGAAAAAGCCAGATATAAAGACACGATCACTCTTGGGGGCAGCATTTTATCTCTAATTTGGAATTACATTTGTTGATGAGGGAATTGAACCTTTTGAAGCGGTGCATGCGGCAAACACTTTCAAGATGCTGGGAAAAAACTGTGCGGTTTATCAGAGTGCAAAACTGATAAAGCTGTTCACAAATAATGTTACTTACTGTTAGATTTTAGGATATAGATCTGCTTGCATTTCGGCTTTTTTTTCCAAAAGGTAAATCTGTATGATACAGGAAGTCGAACTGAAGATACTGGGATACTGCATGGAAATAGTAGTATTTTAATTACTCAATTTAACTTAGTTCATATAGATTATATTGTATGGTATTGCAATGTACAGGGTTGGGTAGGGTTACTTTAACTTGATTACTTTCAATTACTTTTGGATTACTCCAATACCAAGTATGCTAATAAAAGACAAAAGAAACTAAAATGAATAAAATTACTAAATTTTGTGCAGGCTTGGGGAGTACCGGAATACATGGAACGGCAAAAATGATGTTGGCGAGCTGTTTGGATTTATTTTCATTTTGTTTCTGTCGCATTTTATGATAGTTTTGCCGGAGATCAAAGCCAGGAGAGAAAGCTTACCACGTGTTGTGAGTCATAATTTTATGCTTGGAAAGTACACTTTCAATATTGATACAGTAATCCTTTGTTTTTCAAAAATAACATGTGATAAGTGATACTCATGAAGATGTAACCTTCATTTTATACAATTATTTTACAATAAGATACTCTTCACTACAGTGAAATCAAAGAACAAACCTGTCACGGTTGCCTTGGCGCCCAATTGGCCCCGCCTGAGTGGCGCCAGCTGCGGCTCTTTGACAGATTGGCTTCCCTTCTATTTAGACTCAGTGCTCTCACTCTTCCTTTGTCAGTCCGTCAACGAACCTCTGTCCCGCAAGATGTGGGTTTTGACTCTGCGTTTCCTCTGGGCATTTCCTGTCCGGTATTGTTCCCGTTTATTTTTGTCCTGTTTGATATCGGTTTCCAGTTTCGTTCCCGTCAATCTTTGTCCTGTTTATTATTCTCTCCAGTTTTCGTTCCCGTCTAGTTTGTCTTGTTTGATTTTGATATCCTTTTTCATTATCACTCCTGTCTGTCCCGTCCTGTCCGGTATGGACCCCATCTGTCCGCTATCAACTCGGGCAATTGGAATCGATCTCGTCGGTCTCTGGCTTCTTGTCTTTCCACGCCAGACCGCTGCCTAACTTGCATGACTCTCCCTTCCCCGTAAAATAAAAGACTTGTGTGAGAAACGTCACGCATTTGGGTCCTGATCCAGTTCAGGTTCTTGACTGTATCAGGGACTGTTTAGCCAATCAGAATCCAGAACACAATGCTTGAAGAAAATCCGCGAAGCTGCCGGACTGTGAAAGGTGAACTGCATTATAGGTAGGGGTTACTGTATAAGGTCATCAAAACAGAATATTTTAAAACCAAAGATCAAAATTGAAAATGGTGTTTTATTGAGTATTTCTATCGTAGGCAATCGTCAAACTCTGATCTATCAGAAAACAACAAGGAATTGGAAAACAAAACTCATCCCTTGTTGGCTAATTGTGGACTTTGCCATGTGGACCTTGCTGTGTGGTCTGCATTCTTTTGCCATGCGTCTGAGGGTTTATTTTGGATACCCCTACCATGTCCGTTGCATGATCAGTTTGTTGAAGAAGGTAAATTGTGTAAAACGTTGATAGCCCATATGGGACTTGACTGGAGTCCAACACAGGAAGTTCAAACCTGCTTGTTCAACATTAGGATAAGACATTTAACATATGAACTGCCTTATACTTTCTGTCATGATTACCGATGTGATTCACCTCTGCCTTTGTCGCCAACTTCCTCACACTCTGATTGGCTCCCTGTCCCTATCCAAACCCACTCTTATTTGTCCCCTTTTTTCAGTCCATCTGCAAACCTAAGTTAACACTAGGCAAGCCTTTTTTGACCCTGACTTCCACCTGTTTTTTGCTCCCATCTGTCCCCCGTCTTCGACCCGTTTTGGATCCTGACCACGTCTACTCTCCCGTCCCGGCTTTCGACCTCTTTTGTCCTTGACCACGTCTACTCTCGTTTACTGGCTTAAGACTCGCTTACGACCTCGTTTTTGCTCTCCTGTCCCAGCTACCGACCCGTTTTTCCGTTCCAGACACCGCCATCGCTCGCCATGGAAGATCCACTTCCACGTTTAGAGCTCCAGGGGGAAGTGCAAAAGAGCCAAATGCGGCCCTAGAGCTGCAGGTTGCTGACCATTAGCCTTGCATGCCCCCTAAAAGCAAGATGGCGGACGATTATGTCAGGTCTCTCTAGGTGAGGCTAATGTAATGTAAAATTAATGCTAACTCTCGAACTACGAGTATTTAAAAAAACAGGTTCGTACATTAGTTCTTGTATTTTTGCTTATTGTTTAAAGCACAACAAATGTCTTTTTTTTTAACACCTGGAGGCGCTAAATAATAAACACTGTTCCCTTAAGAGTTTTTGTCTAATCTTTTTAGAGCATATTTTTTAAAATGACCAATATATTACAGCATCTGCAAGATAGCTGTCATGATTACTGATGTGACTCAGCTGTGCCCACTCCTTTGGCGCCAACTGCCGCGTGTTCTGATTGGCCCCCAATCAGTATTTGTACCCAGTCCTGTCTGTCTGCTTTTTGTCAGTCCGTCTGCAAACCTCAGTAAACACTAGGCAAGCTTCTTTCGACCCTGACTCCCACCTGTCCCGTTTTAGCTTCCGTCTGTCCCCGGCTTCGACCCGTTTTTGATCCTGACCACATCTACTTTCCCGTCCCGGCTTTTGACCTCTTTTGTCCTCGACCACGTCTACTCTCATTTCCTGGAATACGACTCGCTTACGACCACGTTTTTGATCTCCTGTCCCGGCTCCTGACCTGTTTTTCCGTTCCCGACACCGCCATCGCTCGCCACGCAGGATCCACTTCCGCGTTCAGAGCGACCTGCTTCCCGCGTCCAGCAATCCCCGGATCGTGGGCGCAACCCTTTCCCTTTCTTCTAATAAATCTTGTGAGAAACGTAACGCAAGTGGGTTCTGTTTCTGTTCTGGTCCTGACCCTTTCTTACACAAAGAAATGGCTTAATCTCTCTGTGGCCTTTTTATACATATAATAATACGAATAATATATTGGATGGATTAACCTTTAGATCGCAATTGAGTGCAATAGAGATCGAAATGCAGCGTTGCTGTCCAACAAACACATGAATAAACGTTTTGCTTAACTCCAAAAAAGGGTACTCCAGTACAAAACGATTTGACTTTAGGCTCTGCGTCACGGCTATGTTCCAGTCAGATGTTTTTCTCATAGTAGCAGAATAGGAAGTTTCCGGAAGGACGACTGATGCTCTGGGGAGCGCAACACACTAAGGTTACTACGTTGACGATCGTTAACCTTAGTATGGACATTGTGTGGCTTATGTCAGAGGTGGACTATAAATAAGGAAAGTGAAACCGTCCTATTGAGAAATATTTGGAGGGAACATTGAGATTTTGCACCAAATACCGGACAGTACAATCACAAACCTGGAAAATTTACCTGTGTAAATTTCCAGTTGATTGGTAGAATTGGTCTATTGTAGGAATCAATGTATTCAAAATAATATTGGGATGTTAACAATCATACGCATGGGAAAACTGTCACGGTTGCCATGGTCCTCTCATTCTTCCTTTGTCAGTCCGTCAACGAATCTCTGCCCCGCAAGATGTGGGGTTTTGACTCAGTCCTGTTTTCCTGTTGGTATTTCCTGTCCGGTATTCTTCCCGTTTATTTTTGTCCTCTTTAATATCGGTTTCTAGTTTCGTTCCCGTCTATTTTTGTCCTGTTTATTATTCTCTCCAGTTTTGGTTCCCGTCTAGTTTGTCCTGTTTAATTTCGATATCCTGTTTGATTATCAATCCTGTCTGTCCCGTCCTGTCCGGTATCGACCCCTTCTGTCCGACATCTACCCGGGCAATTGGTATTGATCTGGCCTCTGGCTTCCTATCAGTCCACGCCAGACTGCTGCCTAAAATGCATGACTCCCCATTTCCTGTAAAATATGAGGCTTGTGTGAGAAACGTCACGTGTTTGGGTCCTGATCCTGTTCAGATTCATGACAAAAACAGTGTCAGGCTGTGTGATAGCCAAGAAAAAAATACAAAAAACTGTACTAAATTGCTTTTTGTCATTTTCCTGGTTTTGGTATTACTATTCGTATCGTAATAGATAATTTCTTAATTGCGTTGACTTCTCAAATGGACTTTCATTTTCTGTTTGATCAATTCTTGGATTTCAGAATTCTTATGGATTATTTTACAACCATCCATCAGTTGGTTATTTGAAACTAGCAGGATTGTGCATAAATATACACTAAGTGGTGCTAAGCCCCCAGTCCGTCTACCCTCTCTCACTGTCATAATTACCGATGTGATGCACCTGTGCCCACTCCTTTGGCGCCAACTGCCTCGGACTCTGATTGGCTCACTGTCCCTATTTGAACCCACTCCTTTCTGTCACCTGTTGTCAGTCCGTCTGCAAACCTCTGTCTTTCAAGGCAAGCCTTTTTTCGACCCCTGACTTCCGGCTGTCCAATTTTTCTTCCCGTTTGTCTCCGACTACGACTCGTATTGGTACCGACCACATCTACTCTCCCGTTCTCGGTCCCGACACTGATCACGTTTTTGCTCTCCCAGTCCCGGCTACCGACCAGTTTTTCCATTCCCGACACCGCCATCGCTAGCCACAGAAGTCCCACTTCGGATCGTGGGTGCAACCCTTTCCTTTCTTCCAATAAAACTGAGAGAAATGTTACGCAAGTGGGTCCTGTCTCCGTTTTAGCCTTGATACTCACAAAATAATGTTCTCTTTTCGAAAAGTTTCTTTTAATTTGTTTGCTGTTGTCGATTTTGTTGTTATTTTCACTTTCCTTAAAGTTAAAACATTCAAGTATTCCCATTCAGCATCCTTTGCAAATTACAGTATTTGATACCTAAGATTTCAAAATGTCTGTAGCATGGCATGGCATTTAATCCATGAGGTTTTAAGATTTTGAAGCTTTGTCTTTCGACAAAGCTTTTATTTAGCATTCTGATACACTGTTGAAGGATTAACATAAACCGATTACTGACTCGTCCTGGATCTCTGAATGAGGTTTTTAATTTACACAAGTCTAAATTTGTAATTAATATGCCTTGTATTTCTCAAAGGATATTATGATGTTATCAACAATAAGACAAGTGAATGTCAAGTCCCACTGATCTGAAGGCGCGTTAAACAAAGATTTTACAGTCAAATATTTATGTCGGCATTACTTTTAGGTTTGCGCAGAAAGACCAGCAATAATTTTCCCTGAGGGAGTTGAAACACTGCTGCTATGGCAACAGCCAATTAAAAATGTGCATGTAATAACTTAATGTTTGCACAGATGTACATATGTTTTGTGTCAATGGATACCGTATCACGTTTTAGGGGTGTCAAATTTGATGAGCATTATGGTGGCCCACATTTTGACTATTCTTTCTGTTCATCTATTGATCTTGCCCCAGGGAACGACCCAGATCTCATTGACATTGTGTCTCAGCACAGTCCCGGTAGCGTTTTGTATATCACAATGTGGTGCCCAAAGCACTTTGTAATGACTCACATTCACCTATCCACACACTAGTGGTTGTTTGATGCTATGGAAGACACTCCCACCCTGTCAAGTCCAGAACGGAAACAGGACCCAATTGTGAACGTTAACCACAAGATTAATTGATAGAAAGAGGAAGCCCGTGATTTGGTGCTTGCTGGTCGCGGGAAGCAAGCCGCTCACACAATCGGATCGCGGTCCGAATACGGAAGTGGATCTTCCGTAGTGGGAGATGGCGGTGTCACGGACGGAAAAAACAGGTCGATAGCCGGGACAGGAGAGCAGACGTGGTCGGGATCAAAAACGGGTCGTAAGCCGGGACGGGAGAGCAGACGTGGTCGGAATCAAAAACAGGTCGTCGCCGGAGACTGACGGGGAGAATACAGAAGTGGATCTTCCGTAGTGGGAGATGGCGGTGTTACGGACGGAAAAAACAGGTCGATAGCCGGGACAGGAGAGCAGACGTGGTCGGGATCAAAAACGAGTCGTAAGCCGGGACGTGAGAGCAGACGTGGTCGGAATAGAAAACAGGTCGTCGGCAGAGACTGACGGGGAGATCAGGAACGGACAGGTGGAAAAATGGGTCCAAAAACCGGACAGGCGGGAGTCAGGGTCAAAATGCTTGTCACATTAAATACACCCCGAGTCAATACAATTTCATGGGACTCAGGTTTGTTCACACGTTGTCACTTTATGGATACCCCCCTTGCGCCCGCCACTAGGGGATGTGTTCCCGGCTTGTGTTTGGTGACAAGGGCCGAACCACAGGGCTTGTGTTGGGAGACTCGTGCCCGCCACTAGTGGATGAAGGCCTGGGTTAGAAATCCCCAGTCAGGAAAACTGTTGCGGGCTTGTGTTTTGGGGCTTGTGGCCGACACTAGTGGATGAAGGCCTAGGTTAGAAATCCCGGGCAGGGAAACTCTTGCAGGCTAGTGTTTGGGGACTTGTGGCCGACACTAGTGGATGGAAATCGGGCTTGTGTTGGGGGACTTGTGGGCATAAAACCGGGCTAGTGTTGGGGGACTTGTGCCTGCCACTAGTGGATGGAAACCGGGCTAGTGTTTAGGGACTTATAGGAAAAAAAACGGGCTAGTGTTTGGAGACTTGTGGCCGACACTAGTGGCTGAAAACCGGGCTTGTGTTGGGGGACTTGTGGGCATAAAACCGGGCTAGTGTTGGGGGACTTGTGCCCGCCACTAGTGGATGGAAACCGGGCTTGTGTTGGGGGACTTGTGGGCATAAAACCGGGCTAGTGACAAACGGGGGACTGACAGGACTGACCCAGTAACAGAGGTTCGCTGACGGACTGACAACCGGAGAGTGAAAGAACTGGGCTTAAAAAGGGACAGGGAACCAATCAGGTATCCCACAGCGGCTGGCGCCAAATGAGCAGGCACAGTTGATGCTAGTCAGTAATCATGACACTATGATATTCCAGCTAATTTGAAAATCGTTATTGGAGGGCGTTACATTGGCAGATAAATACATAAGGAAAAAAAACACTTAAAATATAAGAGAACTACAAAAACCACTAGCATAGCTAAATGAGATAAAACTTCAATAAAATAAGCAAGAAAATCCAACAGCGGGCCTTTTTTTTAAACTGGTAGGAACATTCAATGTGCAATTGTAAAATAAATTGTCAAGGCGCCAGGAAGCAGCGTACCTTTCCTACAACCTGTCAGTTGGAATAATCCTCTGTCATCTATAGAGTAGCATAATGGACTGCAATCCTCTGAAGCGTTTCATGAAGTAATATTCTCTGAGATGAGACTATGTTCAAAGAAAGAATGAACCTTCATAAAATCTTTTTTTTCCATCATCAATCATGTATTCCTTAGACCAAACTCGGGTCTCTTTTGAGGGGTTTGGGGAGACAATGTGAACTGCTTTAAAAATATAGTGTGTCAAATTAATCTTTGAAAAATGTTTGCATGATGACAGCACCGCTGTAAAGAACTGAGCGAGATGATGGTAATTCTCTCATAACTGTAGCTGAAATTGCTTTGGTCTACCATCAGAGGCTGTCGAAAGTATCACCATAACCGTGTGTTAAGTCTGTTACTGTCATTAAGTCTACAGCAGTCATACGAAACTGAAACTCCAGCCAGAAATATGACAAAAAAAAGCTTTCGATGACACTAAAGTAACTTGAACTGAAATGACTGCTGTAAAATGGACGAGTTTGATTCTCTTAGTTGTATAAATTACAGTTTTTGCTGTACAGTTCGTAGGGAACTGCTTTGAGAATCAATTACCTTGCGGTGTCCCAGCGAAAGCCCCCTTGCAGGGTTGGAATTCAAAATGAAAATTTTCAGTTCTTGTTATGATTACTTCTGTGACTCAGCTGTGCCTGCCCATTTGGCGCCAACCGCCGCGGGTTCTGATTGGCTCCCAGTCACTATTTGAACCCAGTCCTGTCAGTCCCCTGTCGTCAGTCCGTCTGTGAACCTCAGTGTATACTAGGCAAGTCTTTTTCGACCCTGACTCCCACCTGTCCCGTTTTTGCTTCTGTTTGTCTCCGGCTACGACCTGTTTTGATCCTGACCACGTCTGCTCTCCCGTCCCAACTTACGACCCATTTTTGAGTCCAACCACGTCTGCTCTCCCGTCCCGACTTACGACCCGTTTCTGACCCCGACCACGTTTTTGCTCTCCTGTCCCGGCTACCGACCAGTTTTTCTGTCCCTGACACTGCCATCGCTTGCCACAGAAGATCCACTTCCGTGTTCGGATCACAATCCGAGTACGAGAGCGACTTGCTTCCCGCGTCCAACACCGGATCGTGGTTGCAGCCCTTCCTCTTTCCTTCAATAAAACTTGTAGTATGCTACGCAATTGGGTCCTGTCTCCGTTCTGGTCGTGACAGTTCTCCCAGAGAAAAAGTCAATGTTGTGTCTGCAATCTGCTGGTCCCCTTGTGCAATCTCTCTAGCTAAAATATAATGATGACTATATTTAAAAAAAAATACTATTTCTCACAAATATGCATTAAATGATTTCCTATTGTCTATATACAATAAATGATGTAGTTTTTTTAAGTTGGCAGCTCAGTTTCCAACCCCAGGTTGAGATTTGTAGAGTTGGCATCGACGTTAGGGTTTTTATCCAATCATCATTCTGTTATCATGTGTTCCCAGGGTCCAAAATTTGCATTTAGGCCTTCACAATCAACAGCGCTGGGATCAAAGATTTAAGTGAAGCCAATCAGTGTCTGTCTGGTTAGCCATATATTTATTTGTGTATTTATTCATACATTTTAAGTTAATTCCCTTCCCAATTGTGGACTAAAAATAGTTTCTGTGCAGTATGATGAGTTTATAGTTTAGTAGACACCCAAAATAAGGAGAGAAGACATTATTGGATTTGGAACTTTCAAACTAAACAGCAGAGGACTCAAACCTCAGATAAGAAATTCCAATCGGTTCTTCATTCTGCTGACTTGGTTACTTTTACGGACACTGGTTATTCTCAGTGACTCACTTATTCAGTGTTTCGCTTCATTTAAGTCATTGAGAGAGGGAAATTGAAATCATTCATTACCCTGGTGATTCAGGAAGTGGCCATTATCCATCATCAAGTTTAAGGATGACACTACTGAAGTGGGCCTCATCGCCGACAATGGTGAAATCCATTACATGCTTGTCTGCACTCTTAAAACGACTGAGTGTCAGACTACACTCTGTAAAAATAGCCTTTGATTCTGACCAGTTTAATAGGCAAGACGTTTAATCAATTAGAAAATCTGGTACATGTTTTTCATCCATTATAATCAGTTTCAGGATGAAATGTTGTGCTCATTTTCACAAGTAATACCAGTTTTCAGGGCCTACCAAAAGCAATATTTTTGAGCATTTTCTATTCTTCATTCTGATTTATTCAATGCAAAAGAAAAAAAACTTACTGCATTGGTGAAATGTATTTCTCATTTTAAGAATGTTTTTTCTTATTTTAAGATATTTTGTGTTTTTTTTCTCTTAAATAAGAAAAAAAACATACTTAAAGCCCTAATGTGTAATATGACCATTAGATGGCACTGTGTTGTCTGGTACATGCGAGGGCCAGTGATCCACGGCAGAGCATGGCAGCAGGATGCCGGAAGAACATGGCGCCGATCCAAGAAAGGAATTCAAATTTCTTTACCTATGATATTTTTTAAAATCAACATTGGTATGATAGCTCATGTATTTAAATCATTTTGGGCATTTTTTGTACCAATAAGAGGCACAAAATATTACACAATGTCCTTTTACAATTGTTGTGTTTAGCAGATTAGATGGCTGTCATGATTACTGATGTGACCGCTCACTTGGCGCCAACTGCCGCGGGGTCTGATTGGCTCCCAGTCAGTATTTGAACCCAGTCCTGTCAGTCCCCCGTTTGTCAGTCTGTCTGCGAACCTCAGTGTATCCTAGGCAGGCCTTTTTCGACCCTGACTCCCACCTGACCCGTTATTGCTCCCGTCTGTCTCCGGCTACGACCCGTTTCCGATCCCGACCACGCCTGCTCTCCCGTCTCGCCTTACGACCCGTTTCCGACCACATTTTTGCTCTCCTGTCCGGGCTATTGACCTGTTTTTCCGTCCTTGACACCGCCATCGCTCGCTACGGAAGATCCACTTCCGTGTTTGGATCACAAACTGAGTACGAGAGCGACTTGCTTCCCGCGCCTAGCGAACGCCCGATCGTGGGCGCAGCCCTTCCTCTATCCTTTAATAAAACTTGTGAGAAACATAATGCATTTGGGTCCTGTTTCCGTTCTGATCCTGACAATGGCATATAATTTTTAACATTTACAGTACTTTAGAAAAAATAAATGTTGGCAAAATTCTTAAGATTAGCAAAATAATAGTTTGTGAATTAGATACATCGTCCATGCCTATTTCAGGAATGGCTTTACTTGGAATGGTTCGCTCTCCGTGGTACGCTAGCTCTGTTTATCAGTAGCAATACCCACTCCGAGTTTGACCCCTCTATAAGCTGCGTCATGAATATTAATTAAGATACTATATATTGTTGCTACAGGCAAGATAGCTCCCTTAGCTGATAAACTCTTAAAGATAATGAGATGGAAGCCTGCGACCGCTAAGGTTATCTTTTGAAATATTTAATTCGAAATGCCACACTGTTTTAATTGTTTTACTCGTTTCCATAGATTGACTCCTTGTATTAAGTATCTATGAGTCTTTACTTTGTGTTTTTTGTTTGTTTTTTCAATGTAGATTGCAGTTTGAAAAAGACTATTCATCAATACCAAAGCTGGGTCTAGTTAAAAGGTGTCAAACAGGCGGCCCGCGGGCCAGATCAGGCCCGCTAAGGGATGGAATCCGGCCCGCGAGACAACACTCAGAGAAGCGCGAGAGAAAAACAAGCTGCAGGTTGAATTATGTCAACTTGATGTTGCCAAAGAAAGGTGCCTCGAACAAAGACACTGTATTTTTGTATACTTGTATTTATTTTCTTTCTCTCTCCCTCTTTTCCAACCCTTTTCTCCCACTCTCTGTCTCTTTCACTCTCTGTGTCACTCCTTTTCTCTTCCTTTGTTGCGCTTTGTCTTTTTCTTTCTCTGTGTCTTTTTAACTTACTTTGCTCTAACTTCCTTTTTTCCTTTTCTCTCTTTTATCTCTTTTATATTTCTCTCTTCTTACCCTTCGTGCTTTCTTTTCCATTTTCTCTCCTTCTGTCTTTCTATTTCTCTTTAGATTTCTTTCTTCCGCTCTCTTTCTTTCCCCCTCTCTCACAACTTCTCTTTTAGCTCTTTCTTTGTCCCTCCCTCTTTCTCTTATTTCTTTATCTCTCTTTTTCTTTCTCTTTAATCTACTAGTCCGGCCCCCGACAGAATGTTTGTTCTATTGTGTGGCCCCCGAGTTAAAATGAGTTTGACACCCCTGGTCTAGTTGGATGGTTATCAGCCACGTCCTCGAATAACTCAAAATGTTCCTCTGAACTTTTCACACGGGGGAAGTAAACTTAAGGACTTGAGAGATAGGGACGTCTACTTCATAGTTCAGCAAAATATATGTGAAGCTGATAAGCCCTTTTATAGTTAACACTAAAAGGTTTGGTACTGCTGGGGCAGTAATGTTTCTCTGGTAATTTTAAATTCCTTTAACACAGAGATAGACTGGGGGTAATCGATAAATCCCAAATGTCCCTTCACTGCTGAGAACAGTTAGAAAGATTCACCAAGCAGGCACTCTAATGATACATCTTGGGATTCCTAGCAGCAGCAGTAGTTTTCTCATCTATTTTGATGTGACACAGGTCAGCCTTGCAAGAGGCTTATTCTAGCCAGGACACTGCACACTAGTCTAATTAGATCAAATCTCTACCTCTTTTAAAAATGGCAGCACGAGTTAAGCAGTGAATTTATCGTTTTGCAATTTTGCAAAAAGTATAGATAGATCGAAAAGTATTGATCAACAGAATTACCATCTTATTTTCACTACAGCCCCTTTTATCCTTCAAAAACGTGCAATAAGAACCATACACAGGGTAGGATATCAGGATCATACCAATATTTTATTCATGCAGTCCAAATTATTAAAATTGGAGGATTTAATAACATTGTTCACTTCACAGCTGTTATTTAAGGTCAACAAAAACATAGTGCCAGAAAACATACAAAAATGATTCACTCGGAAAGAGGGAAATTATAACTTGAGGGGCTGTAGTAAATTCAAAATCCCAAAGGTGAGAACAACCAGGAAAAGTATGTGTGTGTCTGTGTGTGGAGTCAAACTTTGGAATAATTTACAAGATGAGATCAAACAATGTCCAACTATCCATGTATTCAAATTTAAATACAAAAAAGCATTACTGGCGAAATACAGGGATGAAGAAAATGGGATATGAGGGGAAATTGGGAATCCTGCGTTTAAAACTATGGTTAACTTGTTGTTATTGTTGCTATTATTATATCAGAACTGTTATTATAAATATTATGTTCATTTTTATTGTTGTTATTATTATTGGTGCCGCAGTGACATTTAGTAACTAGGCGCATTATGACGTTGAGGGATGGGTATTGCGAAGATTAGTGTATGAAATCTGCTCTGTACCCCTTTCGAACATGTTATGTGACATTATTTTGTTGTTGACTCATTGTTTTTGTCCTGTTTTTATTTTAATGTTCGAAATAAAAGTTTTCATTCATTCATTTTGATTTGAGTTCTGACAACCATTAGCAGTCAGTCGAGGGTCATTGATTCCATCAGAAATAGAATCTCAAGGTCTTTGCTATCAATAACCTACAGCAGACCCCCAGGATTTGACAATAATCCTTTTTGAGGTGGGGACTGCAAGGCAAAATCGTCGTATGACAAAAGGATTAGAAACTTATGGAAATTAGCAAATGCATTACAAACCAGTGATGCCCCAGGAAAAACATGCAAATTATCTATCCATCTATCTATCTATCTATCTATCTATCTATCTATCTATCTATCTATCTATCTATCTATCTATCTATCTATCTATCTATCTATCTATCTATCTATCTATCTATCTATCTGTAACCGCGGTGTACCTGTCCCACCAAAGATCCACATTCACGCTGAGCTGGATGATGAGGTTTTTATTACAGTTTCTGCAGATGAAATGAGTCACAACATTAGCTTCTTTGCTGGCTTTGATCTCTTTGATCTTGTTGGCAGCTCGCTCTGTAGACTGCCCAAAGCATATCAAAGAGCTTTCTTTTCAATTTACATAAAATACATTTTAGAATATCACAATATATTTTTACATCCATTTTAACAAGATACTTTTAACAAGAGATCGTATAGTGTTTTTTTTTAACGTTTACAATGAATTCAACATATTTTTCTTTAGTCTGAATTTTAACCAACATCATCCTTTATATATATATATATATATATATATATATATGAGAAAATAGAAGTAATAACAATAATGAGTATAAAAACGGATACAATTTACCTGCAGATGAAATGAGTCACAACATTAGCGTCTCTGCTGGCTTTGATCTCTTTGATCTCTAAAAGGGGAATTAACATTTTAGCACAACAGAAACAAAACGAAAATAAATCCAAACAGCTTGAAAATATCAATCACATTACTGCGCATGTTGAGAGATTTGTCAGCTGTGGTTATAATGTTTAAAGTTAAATTTTTTTGTGGAGCACCAAAAGATGTGTCTTACCATTGGTAGCTCGCTCTGTAGACTGCCCTATGCTGTCTCAGTCGGATACGGAGAATCTAATTCATGCGTTTGTTACCTCCCGTCTCGATAGCTGTGATGCACTACTCTCCGGTCTCCCGAAGTCCAAAATCAAGAGCCTTCAGCTGTTTAAAATACTGCAGCGAGGCTTTTAACTACAAAAAGAAAGTTTGACCACATTACCCTGATTTTACCTAACCTGCAATGGCTCCCTGTTAGCTTAAGATGTGATTTTAAGGTTCTGTTGGTAGTATACAAAATCATGCATGGAATTGCTACCTCACATCTTTCAGATTTAATTTCGCCTTATGTTCCGGTCCGGAGCCTTCGCTCTGAAAATGCTGGTTTACTAGTGATTCCAAGAGCAAAGAAGAGATACGCAGGTTTGAGATCGTTCTCCATTCGGGCCCCGGTGCTGTGGAATGCTCTTTCCCCTGAGATTCGATCTGCAACCTCAGTGGAAATGTTTAAATCTAAACTTAAAACACACTTCTATTCTATAGCTTATGAATAACCTATATTTTAAGTTGACAATATCTGTGTATTATTTGCCCTCATGTCGGTTTTAGATCAGGTGATGGTGTCATAATAGTCTGTGGTATGCAATAATCTGTGGTCTGTGCAGCCCTTTGAGAGTCTTTGTGATTAAGGACTATACAAATAAACATGACTTGACTTGACTTGAAAAGAAAACAATATATTAACCAGTAAATATCAGTCTTGAGTTTATACTCCAGGGTTCAAGCTCTTCCTGTTGTCTCGTGCTAATGTAATAGCATATGTCCCCAGGCTTGAATCAAGCTTAAATCACTAATGTCCAATGTGGCTTTCTCATTAGTTCAAATGAAAGGATCAACTCTTTTATAGGGCCTTATTTGCAAACACAGTTTTGACTGAGAAAAAATGATAATTGTTTGATGAAACAAACAACGGCAATAACAATTTGTTAAAAAGTGATACAAATGTCTGAATGGGTTGCAAACAACCTTAAAAAGAATTAAGTCAGGTCAAGTCGCATTTATCTTCATAAGTCTTAATTACAAGTTTCAAAGGTCTGCATTGACCACCATTAGAACACCCCTGATCTGAAACCTACATGAAGACAAAGAAAAACTCCAAAAAAGCTCAGCATGAGGAATACTAAGAACTGTATGATTTCGGATGGAGTTTAGTGTTAGGATAATTGCGTCTCATGTATCTGATCTTCTCTCCAGACGTTGTCAGCAAGTGAGAAAGGTTTTAGCCGGAAGGGGACAATCTGGATTGACACAAAGAGGACAGATTTAAAATTCCACAAAGAGCAACTTGTAGCGTTTTTCCTGAGGTTGGGAGGTCCATATTCCCCACTCAACGGACACATATCTCAACTTTTTTAATAGGTGACACAAATCTGCAAGAGATAATGTTAGTCTTCCATCGTAAAATTGGAGTAATCCCCAAGCAACAGTCTCTGCTTGTCCCCTATAAAGCGACTCAAATCATGACCCAGACTGTCAAACGTAAGTTCTGTTGTTGTTTTCAAATTTGGGCAAAACACGGTAGCCGTTGTCAAGGAAAGCATAGCCTTGGCATCAAGGCGCCATTGATTCAGAAGATAATGGGTTTCCTCTGTTTTGTCTTAAAAATAAAGAACCCATTAATTCTTCAACAAATCTATTGACGAAACCTTAAAGCTTGTGAATCCTTCGGCATAAGGGCTTTCATTTGAACAAAGGAAGCTTTGTAAAATATAATAAATCATTGTCAAGAAAAAAAAGCTACAAATGTTCCTGATACTTTTGGCTCACAAAACATGCATGTCTTCCAGGAATTTCACAAAAAGAGCATAGCATTGCAATAACTCTTCTTTGAGACATTTGCTTGTGGGTTTAACCTGACTGTGCTTTTTATTGACTTGAACCATTTTCATTCATCAGTGTTAGCATCATCCAGAGAGGTCAAAGTATCTAGTCAGGGACCATGTTCATTTCTAAATGTCTAGGGGTAATCTCTAATAGGATTACCTCATAATAATAAACCCTTAATGTATAATTAAACTAACTTTAATATTCATATTTTCACCAAATACTATTGAAAATATCATTAGTAATTGGTAGTAATTATGCTGCCTTCAACTATGCTTCAACTACAGAACCTTCAGTCTCATCAGCAATGCAAGTAAGGTTATGCTAAAGGTCCTACCACAGGCTAAAAATATCCCAGCCAAAGAACAGGCAGGTTTCAGGGAGGGAAGGAGCACCACAGAACAGATTTTTAATCTGTGCATTCTATAAGTTTGAACAACACCTCAAAAACCTCTGTCACATTGTTTGTTGGTTTCAAGAGGGAGTATGGAAAGCCACTTTATGGGCTACCATGCAAAAGTACAACATGGTCCAGAAACTATTTCAGACCATTGAACAACTGTATGCCAATCATTGGTAGTGGTTTCGAAACACAGTCGGCTGTATTCTCTCTTCAACTTTATTCAACATCTTCCTGGAGAAGTTCATGTTTGATGCTCTGGAGCAACATGAAGGTACAGTCAGTATGAGTGGTCACAACATCACTAACCTCTGTTTTGTTGATGATATTGCCGGATTTGCAGGAGACGAACAGGAACTCAGAGATCTGGTCAATCGCGTGGACAAAGCATCAACCCAGTATGAGATTGGAATCAGCACAGAAAATACAAAAGTAATGACCAACAATGCCCAAGGTATCAACACAAACATCAGCATCAACGTAGAGAGTTAGAGCTTGTCACTAAATGTAAACATCTTGGAGCTGTCATATCAGAAGAGGGGTCAGAACCAGAAATCATGGCCACGGTAGCTCAAATCACAGCCGCACTTGCCAGACCTAAACCCATCTGGAGGGACAAGAACAAAACAGTGAAATCAAATAACAGACTCATGCAAGCGCTGGTTACTCCCATCTTCCTCTACGTTTGTGAGACATGGACTCTCACAGCAAAACTGGGAAAAAAAATCCAGGCCATAGAGATGCGATGCTACAGGAAACTTCTAGCCATCAGCTACTTAGCCCATGTGACAAACGAAACGGTGCGCAACACCATCAGAGGGCACATTGGACCCTACGAAGAACTGTTGTCAACTGTGAGCAGACGGAAACTTCAGTGGTATTGTCAAGTTTCAAGATCATCAGGACTGATCAAAACAATTCTCCAGGGCACATTTCATGGGGGCAGGAGGAGAGGAAGACCGAAAAAGAGCTTGGGCGACAACATTAAAGAATGGACTGGTGCCAACTTTGCCACGACCCAAAAACAAGCCAGGGACCATTAACAGTGGATAAGGCTGTCCAGTGTTGCATCCTCATGGGTATCCCGACAACCCATGCGGTTAAGGGATCTGTGAACTGTAAACTATTGAAAAACAATTACGTACTCGTTTCACACAATGACTCACACAGATTGTTATTTTTTTGATTTTGGAGACTGTACTTTATAAAGGCTTTATTTTCAATTACAATTGATGTGGTATCCAACGTTTCCAGAGGACCTTAATTACAGTGAGTAGTATTCGTCCACTGGATGTTGTTAAAAAGCGGAAGGAAGAATGCAAAATAGAGTGACCATTTATCTCATTTTTTGCCCAGCCTTTTCCCAGGATTTTGGGACCTGTAACAGCAAGATGGCAGTAAATTACTGTATGTCAGCTACCTCTTAGTGAAATCCATGTTTTGTAAAATAAATGCACATTTCTCTACCTGCAAGTATTTTTAAAAAAATCACATTCATATGATAGTACATGTGTTTTTGCTAACAGGAGGTGCTAAGTAATACACACTGTCCCTTTAAATCATATACTCTCAAACCGCCCACAGTTTTCCTCTCAAACCGCCCACAGTCCGTGAAACTCGGTAACCACGTCTCTCCCACCCTAACATTGAACACTGGCTCCCCCTAAGGTTGTGCACTGAGCCCCCTGCTTTTTACCCTCAACACCTCCGACTGCTCACCGACCCACCCCACAAACACAATCATTAGGTTCGCCGACGATACCACTTTGATCGGCCTCATCTCTGAAGGGGACGAGGCGGTGTACAGGGATGTGGTGGAGTCACTGTCAACGTGGTGTTCGGAAAACCACCTCATACTGAACACCACAAAAACAAAAGAACTGATACTGGACTTCAGAAGGAATGGCAGGAATCCAGCACCACTCATCATAAAAGGAGACTGTGTAGAGAGAGTCCACTCCTCCAAATTTCTGGGTGTGCACATCTCCGATGACCACTCCTGGTCTGCAAACACCAGAGCGGTGGTAGGGAAGGCCCAGCAGCGACTGCATTTCCTGAGAGTGCTCAGGAAAAAACATCTTAAACAGCAGCTGCAGGTGTCCTTTTACAAAGCCACAGTGGAGAGCATTCTGACGTACTGCATTAGGGTGTGGTATGCTGGGTGCACAGCAGCAGACAGGAAAACGCTCCAGAGGGTCATCAAAACAGCCCAGAAAATCGTCGGTTGCTCTCTGCCCAGTCTGGAGGACATTGCCTGCTCTCGCTACCTCAGCAAAGCAGAAAACATCATCAAGGACTTTTCTCACCCCAGCCACCACCTCTTTGACCTGCTGCCTTCCGGCAAGCGCTACAGGTCACGCAAAATAAAAACAAACGGACTCAGACACAGTTTCTTCCCCAGAGCCATTACCACCCTAAACACACACCGCACAAAAAAACTGAAAAACTCTTGCAAAAACACTACCTCATATGAACGTAAATGGTACTCATGTCTATTTCATTTCATATTTCATATGTTTCTTGCACAATGTTGACTGCACTATGTTTACTGCTCACCTTGCACAATGTTGACTATCTTTTTTGCACTATGATGACTATTTTTGCACCAAATGCATATGTTGACCATTTTTTGCACTATAATGACTATTTTTGCACCAAATGCATATGTTGACTATTTTTTGCACTATGATGACCATTTTTGCACCAAATGCAAATTGCACAAACCCTTACGATGCCAAACTGTATGTGACATCCTACATGCCGACATTTCTTGTGTAAATTTTGTGTAAATTATAACTATAACCTTATCCTCTTTGTTTTATAACCTTATCTTCTCTGTTCCATTATCTTCTTGGGTTTTTTACCTCATTGTGAATGTGTGAAACTGGAGTGTCATGCCCAATTTCGTTGTCATAATATGTTAACCCATTTTGTAACAATGACAATAAAGGTACATTCTATTCTATTCTATTCTATTCTATTCTATATACAAGCTCCATTCGCATATCAATAAAATAAAATGTCCTTGTTAGAAACGCCGTCCTGAGAAAAAAAAGTCCGATTTGAATGATTCTGGGGAGTC
The DNA here is from genome assembly GCF_059441175.1 of Urocampus carinirostris. NCBI lineage: Eukaryota > Metazoa > Chordata > Actinopteri > Syngnathiformes > Syngnathidae > Urocampus > Urocampus carinirostris. Next base: position 41,067,882 of record NC_142353.1, read on the forward strand.
ATTACTGCCTAACTGATGAAATTGCAACAATAATTTTAAGGTTTTTACATTTTCTTAGGGAATTTGAGGAAAATCCAAATAAATAAGAGTTCTCTGTAACAGACAGCATTCAGATGTTTCGTAGACATCAACAGGGGATCTCCTAAGCTTTTACGACTTGTATATGCTACCGCCATGATAGTAGGTAAAGATTATTTAACATATTCAACGGGTAGAACAAGTCTCTCCTCATGTACGTCTTTTCAGTCCATATGGTGTCTTCTCATGCTCCATGGTAAAACCTGTCTATGTTTCCAAGAAATAATAAATACTGAGATAAAAAATAGTGTGTTACCCCACCACCAGCAAAAGATGAGCTTGGAAAGTGAGCTTGGTCATGCAGAATTTGCATTTCACTGGTAAAGCACCACAGGATCCATATTTTTCATGCAGTGTTCGAAAGTTTTCCCGCTCGGAACATTTATGCAGATCATGGGTTGAGTTCTGAAATAACAACTCAATCTCGAGTCATTACTATATATGTATCTGTCACGGTTGCCATGGCGCCCAATCGGCCCCGCCCGTGTGGCGCCTGCTGCGGCTCATTGACAGATTGGCTTTCCGTCTATTTAAGCTCAGTGCTCTCACTCTTCATTTGTCAGTCCGTCAAGGAACCTCTGCCCCGCAAGACGTGGGTTCTGACTCGGTCCTGTTTCCTGTTGGTATTTCCTGTCCGGTATGGTTCCCGTTTATTTTTGTCCTGTTCAATATCGGATTCCAGTTTCGTTGCCGTCTATTTTTGTCCTGTTTATTATTCTCTCCAGTTTAAGAATTAACATTTTTGGGTTATATTCAAATCAATCCTTCCGATCTCCTCTTTCTTCCACTCAGGCACTTTACTTCCACATCCTCTCACATTTAGTGGCCCTATAACCAGGGTTTGCGAGACTTTTCGGTGATAGGAATGAGTGGAGAGGTGTTGTAAAAGGATAGTGGGATGGTTGGATGCGTTCTAAGGTATGGGCAGGGCACCTGTATGATGCAGCAGGGGTAAACCAGTGAAAGCTGTCAGGCCCTGCTGTTGAACAGAAGAGTGTGTTGTGTCACTCTGACCTGAGTGACATGCCCGCTTTCTTGTGTCCCGTTTCATCTGGAGGGACGAAAGCATGACCAACTTTGGTGCCGAGGTGCCTAACTTGTTTGGGTGTTTGGGCATCTGGGTTGGCCATGGTCCAAAAATGTTTGTCTGTGTTTTTTGCTATTTTTTCCCATTTTTAATTCCTTTGTTATTGTTTGTGTTTGTCTTATTGTCAGTCACGCCTCTTGAGGGATATGACCAAGGTAGATAGATTGATAGATTCAAATCAATGTTTTTTTTATTGTTGAATGAAATGTTTTTGTACTACTAAAACATGCATTTCAGGTGAATTGGCCGGTCCAAATTGTCCATAGGTGTGAATGAGCGAATGAGTTGTCTGTCCCTGTGTGCCCTGCGATTGGCTGGCAACCAGTTCAGGGTGTCCCCTGCCCACTGCCCGGAGATGGCTGGGATGGGCTCCAGCCCCCCCGCGACCCTAATGAGGATAAGCGGTACGGCTAATGAGATGAGATGAGATGAGGAGGCACTAAATATTATACACTGTCCCTTAAGTGTGATAAGAGTTGGTATGGGCCACATCACAGTGCTGTATGCAAGTGAAGGCTTTTAATAGTCAGGTGATAACATTCACTTTTAAAATAAATTTAATAAATGAAGGAAATTACCGTATTTTCCGCACTATAAGGCGCACCGGGTTATGGGGCGCACCCCGAAAAAATAGTTTTTGGTCCTATGTTTGACATACATAAGACGCACCGGATTATAAGGCGCTACAATGGGAACGTCGACAAAACAGTCAGATAGTTCAGTCAAACTCATTACCCCCTTAACATTCCCAAAGCTTGCAAAGACGCAAATACGTGTCGAGAACACGTGCGGATGCGGTGTCCGTACGATGTCACTCAAATGCATCGTTCCATCATTCAGAAGGTTGGGATTCAAGAAATGCCAACCATTCCTTAGTTTTTATTTTCTTTTTCGCTTGCAACTTTACTGTATATATGACAATACACACTTGGAATTGAGTTTAATTTAAAAACAGACACTCCATTCCATTCATTATCTGCACCGCTTATCACAGAAACATCGAGTTCAGTCTGAAACAAGATACAGGGAAAATATATAGCCAGAGTAGCTTACCGAAGTCGTTGTGTTCAATAATAATGTGCAGCCATGGTCCTCTTATACCCGTGAGTGTAGTAAATCCAGGAGAATAAAATATTTACAAATACAGAATAGTAAAAAATGCTTTCCGTATGCTGCCAACCACGTGCTATACACAATCATCTTTTTTCTGCCAATTGCAGGCTTTGTTTTGCCACTTCAGCCTATGCCAGCCTGTAAATGATAAAAAGGATCCGCCCCTTGACCTCCGAATAACTTTAGCCAATAGTGATCGATTCAACTGATGATTGACACATCTTTTTCGGCCAATTGCAGGCTTTGTTTCGCCGCTTAAGCCTATGCCAGCCTGTAAATGATAAAAAGGATCCGCCCCTTGACATCCGAATAACTTTAGCCAATAGTGATCGATTTAACTGATGATTGACACATCGTTTTCGGCCAATTGCAGGCTTTCTTTCGACGCTTAAGCCTATGCCAGCCTGTAAATGATAAAAATGATCCGCCCCTTGACCTCCAAATAACTATAGCCAATAGTGATCGATTCAAAATATGATTGACACATTGGTTAGCCAATGAAACGCCGGTAAATAAATCCCAGCATACACCGCTGACTACTTGGCGTTCGGGGGAAAATCTAGTCGGCAGCTGCAAGTTAGTTGGAAGACTTTGCGACTTAATATTGATCCATAAATAAGGCGCACTGTATTATAAGGCGCATGGTCAGCTTTTGAAAAAAATAAAGGCTTTTAGGTACGCCTTATAGTGCGGAAAATACGGTAACTACTGAACTAAATAGGTTTAAAAAAAAAAATCATAGTTACGATACTCATACCTGTCAACCATTCCGGTTTTGCTGTACAAAGTACGTTTTTTTATGCATTTTAAGACGAGAACGACGTACAAGGAAATCTGTACGGAAAAACGCAACTTTTTCAATCGCACGCGTCTGCTGCCTGGGGATTTCCCATCATGCATCATTCAAAAAAAAAATGGTGTACGATTATTTTGTATTTTTTACGGGAAAATACGACAGTTTGTACAGGCATGGAGCCGTGGAGGTTGACAGGTATGTGTTACTGTATAGTCCAGGGGTCTCCAATGTGGTGCCCACGGGCACCTGGGTGCCCCCTCAGGACAGCTAAGGTGCCCACCAACCTGTTCTGAAGTTAGCTTACCAGTGCTGGGTCATTGTGATTTTCTAGTAAAATCATTTTTGGGTGATTGACTGAGTCTATTTAACCCTTCCTCCAATAATTACCCTGGTAACAACATAGTAACAACGATAGTATGATAAGTTGTTATTTGTGCTAATAAGTAACAAAAACTAGCTTTCGGCTTGAAAAAGGTTGGAGAATTCTGGTATAGTCCAAGGATTCCTAGAATACTCAGTAATTCTGATTACGAATACCAGTAAAGGGGTTTTACTGCCATCTACCTGTGAAGGCTAAGCTCCTACCAAGATGATAAAATCAAGTAATATCAAACGCAAATGGTAAAAATCCACAATCAAGCAAAACCTATTTACATGGCAATGATATTCATCTTTCCTTTTTGTTTGATTTCGTTTTGGGTTTGAAACATTGTTGTTGTTCGTGTTGGCAATAAAGGAAACCCACGCTAAAAGAAAATTAACGTTCGATGCATTGTATTTTTAATTTTTTTTTTTTTTCAAATATATGCTTTATTGGAAAAACGCAGACACATTTCCATACAAACATCTTACCAGAGTGTTGTATTTTGGTTTGAACAATTTATTGACACTTTTAACAGCAAATAAACAATGTGAGGTTTGAACAATTTTTCTCGACACTTTCAACAGCAATTAAGCATATTCGCAATTTCGTTATATCTGACAATATGACGTTTTAACATTTTTTTTCCGACATTTTTAACAGCAATTTAACACACAATTTCATTATATCATATCCCAACAATATGAGTTTTTATCAACACTTTTAACAGCAATAAAATGCATTCACAATTTCATTATATCATAACCTAACAATATGAGGTTTGAACAATTTTTATCGACACTTTTAACAGCAGTTAACAACATTTTTTGGTTTGAACAATTTTTCGACACTATTAACAGCAAATAAACAATGTGAGGCTTGAACAATTTTTCTCGACACTCTTAACAGCAATTAAGCATATTCACAAACTGTACAACAAATCCAAATACCAATAAAGAAAAGGACATATCACTTGATTTTCGTTGCCTGGCGTTGTCGTTGTTAGTACAGTGTTGTGTTATGTCTTCTATTTTATATTTGAATCGTCATTATGGAACAGTGTCTAAAATATGTTTTTGAGTGACAGCCACGTCTTTAATGTAATAAACAACAAATAAATTAAACCATACAAACATTAGGACAGACGTAACCACAATTTCAAAAGTATGTTAATTGTATTTTTACTATTTTGATAAAATTACCCTAAGATCTTAAGTTTTTAATTTCCTTTTTTTCCCTTTAAAATTTAAAGTTTAATGATTTAAAGTTTAATTCATGTTGTCATCACTGACAATAAAGACAATTCTAATTCTAAATTTAATTGCATTCCAAAGGCATAGCAAAAAGTTTTTTCTTTATCAGCAAAACCACAAATAATTAAAAAAAATTATCAGTTTCAAACCCAAAATAGTATGTTTAAACATGTATTAAAAAGAAACGTCCAAAAATGTTCGAAATCCGTAACTCCACCTTCCTCTCAGTGTGGCGTGTAATAATGGACTAAGCGGGATGAAATGAGAAAAGGGCTCGGTAAAAAAAGAATTGATGGAATTTTCGATTTTAGAATTGGATAATAGACCTCAACAGAGGTTTCTTTTACATTTTTAAATTTAGATTTTTTTAAACAGGATTTTAGAAGTGGAACAGTGACGAGGAAGTGGTGATAGGGGGCGGTAATGTACCAAAGAGATTGATGCCAGCCGTCGTTAAAAACCCGATAGTATTACTACTACTGATAATAATAATATTTATAATTATTATTATAATGATAATAATAATATTAATATTAATAATATTAATAATAAAGAGGAGAAAGAGAAGAAGATAAGGAAGATAATGAACATAAGGTAGAAGTCGCAAGGAGTTATGACGTCATCACACTTCACCGCCCCACTCCGCTAAATGACTTTGATATCCTTTTCCGGGGTAACCAACAACAGCGTGCCAAAACACTCGGGCTATGACGTTGAATTTCTTCCCAAGGTTTGTAAAACTCCTCACTTTTACCATTTTAGTTGTTATTATCCTTTCTGGGTATGTCTTTAAACACATTTATGTCAAACAAGTTTACAAGCCAACCCCCCTTCCCGTGGAAGAACACGGACTCCTGTCTCCTGATACGTACTCGTACATTTTCAATCAGCCCAACGCTTGTAAGAATAAAAGTCCTTTTTTGGTGTTTATGGTCCCAGTGGGCCCTTTGGAATTCTCAGCAAGAGACGCCATAAGAGAAACATGGGGCTCTGCTGCTCAAGAAGACACCATTACACTGTTTTACCTGGGAGTGACAGAAGGGGGAAAGGTGAAAAGCATGCTGGAGGAGGAGAGCAAGAAACACTCTGACGTCATCCAAATGACCTTCCTGGACAGTTACCAGAATCTCACGATTAAAAGCATGATGATCATGAACTGGCTGGCGACCTACTGCCCCAACACCACTTACGCCATGAAGGTAGATTCCGACATATTTGTCAATGTGTTCCATCTTCTGGGATTACTTCGAAACAGTCCCAGGAACGGTTACATCTCGGGTTCCGTGATCACCGATGGAAAGCCGAGGAGGGATCCCAAGAGCAAGTGGCACCTGTCAGAGCAGATGTTCCCAGGAAACCGCTTCCCTGCGTATGTGTCAGGTGCCGGTTATGTCTTCTCCATCGACCTGGCTGCCAAGATCTCGCAGGCTTCCAGGTTTGTCCGAAAGATCCCCTTAGAGGACGTTTATGTGGGATTGTGTCTGCACCTGCTTGGTGTACGGCCGGTCTACGCGATAAACTGGCTGACTTTCAGCAGCCTCTTCGAAGTCCGGAATTTGGACTATGACAGGTGCGCTTTTGCCAAACTTGTTCTTGTCAATGGCTTCCGGCCTTCGCTCTTGCGGCGTGTTTGGAAGGATTTCTTAGAAGGTTACAAAAGTTGCTGAGTTTGAATAAGAGCTTCTTCGTTTGACACACAAGAATGTTGAAAAAAAACAGGTGTATTGTGCAGTTTTGTATTTACTCACTTAAAGTGATAATATTGTTCCCCTGGAGCTAAGTGCACCCAAAAACCCCGAATTGGCGAGAAATTTGAAAGTGTGCCTTATTTACTGAAAATGGGAACTACACGAAGTTCCACGGTATACTACTAAATTTGTGCAATGATTGATGAATCAAAAAACATCGCTGACCAAATCAGATATAAATAAACTTAAAGTCTAATTCATCATCATTTCTGAGAAGGTTGCTAAAGTTTCTGAGTTTGAATAAGTTGTTTGACAGACAAGAATGTTAAAAAAATAAAAGTATAGAAGATATTCAGGTCTAGTTCGAGAGGGCATGTCCAGCGGCATCTGGAAATGAGTGGCATTTAAAACATGGCCATGGCTTGTACGAACACTCTGAGTGCAGTGGAATTTTACCAAGTGACCTTAAATTCAACTACGGGCAGGATAAATGGTAAATGGTCTGCATTTATATTGCGCTTTTCAAGTCAATGAAGACCTCCCAAAGCGCTTTACAATGTGCTTCACACTTACCCATTCGCTCACACACCGATAGGGATTTAGCCATGCAAGGCGCCGACCTGCTTATTGGGGTCTTGCCCAAAGACACTTCGACATTTAATATGGAGGAGCCGGAAATCGAACCTGCGACCTCTTGATCCCAAGACGAGCGCTCTACCTTCTGAGCTAATGCCGCCCATTGTGTAGTTTTGTATTTACTCACTCAAAGTGATAATATTTTTTCTCTTAAAAGTACTGTATTTTCGGGACTATAAGGCGTCCCCAAAAACCCAAAATGGGCCAGAAATTTGAAACCGCGCTTTATAACCCGGTGTGCTTTATATGCCGCAAAATACGTTGGGTAAGACTGGGAATACATACAGTATTTATACGTGTGCATCACTACTTCAGGTTTTAAAGTATACTACTGTATTTGTGCAGTGAGTGATCAATTGAATAACATCGCTGACCCAAATTACACTACATTGTTTTTGACTGGAATCAAACCCTGACTTTTGTTAGAGCGCCTGCACTTAAACACTAGACCAGTGTTTTTCAACCCTTTTTGAACCAAGGTACACTTTTATTTATAAAAAAGTTCCGAGGCACAACGTCCGTCAAAAATGTTTGAAAATGACAAATATTTCACTGTACTATCTCATAAGCAGATAATTAGTATATAAAAAGAAGAAAATAATACTTAAAATAAAAAAGAATGATTTGCTTTATTTATGTTTTCGTTTTTTACAGCGCAATCTTAAACCGCTGTGTTAAACAAATTAAGTTATTAAATGTAGTTTGCTACATCATGAGCAGATAATTAGTACATAAAAAGGTATATAAAAATCTACTGCCACCTACTGATATGGATAACTATTAAAGTTCCTCGTCTGAAGATGCCAAAAATACTGAATAATGGTCTGATTTTTTTGGGTAAAATTGGGCAAATTCCAGCGGTACACTTGTGTGCCCCGGCACACTGGTTGAAAAACACTGCACTAGACCGCCATACAGAATACATATGGAAACACATTTGATTTGATCTTATTATTACACTATTTTTTTACTCACAGTGCCAGAAATGAATGCTAAAGGATGAAAAAAAAAACAGTCGTCCTGAAAGACATAAATAAACAAAATATCTAATTCATCGTCAGATACACCAAAGAGTTGTTTCCTTCGCTGTACTTTTTTCATTTATTTATATCTTTTAGGCCAACTTTTTGTTTTCTCCATGCTCTATCATTAGTTTCTTGCACGTGAGTAAAAACTGTGTAATAATGAAATAAAATTTAATGCAGTTTTGCATGTCAACTGTATTACTTGTGGTCAGGTTACAGTGCTCTCACCACCGCAGCCCAGACTCGATTCCAGTTGCATACAATGTTATGCGATTTTGGTCAGTGAAATTTTTCATCATCAACTATTGCACTAATATATACCGTAAATGTATATATTGTAGAACAGTTATACACGAGTAAGTACAGTAGCTCTTACTATAGTTTTAATTTAATGCGCTTTACAGTCCAGACTATTTTTGGGATGCATCTTTATAATCTGGTGCGCTTTATAGTGTGGCAATTACGGTAATAATTTAAGATGCTAGAGTATGTTTCCTCATCCAAATTGAAGGCTGGGAATCCTCATCTCTTATATTAGTACTCCGGGTTGGGTAGGGTTACTTTAACTTGATTACTTTCAATTACTTTTGGATTACTCCAATACCAAATATGCTAATAAAAGACAAAAGAAACTAAATATGAATAAAATGACTAGATTTTGTGCAGGCTTGGGGAGTAACGGAATACATGGAACGGCAAAAATGATGTTGGCAAGCTGTTTGGATTTATTTTCATTTTGTTTCTGTCGCATTTTATGTTAGTTTTGCCGGAGATCAAGGAGATCAAAGCCAGGAGAGAAAGCTTACCACGTGTTGTGAGTCATCATTTTATTCATATTTAGTTTCTTTTGTCTTTTATTAGCATATTTGGTATTGGAGTCATCCAAAAGTAATTGAAAGTAATCAAGTTAAAGTAACCCTACCCAACCCTTTTAGTACATTGTATATATATTATCAGGTGCTGCACCTGTGAGTGTCTTGATCCAAAGTGCTGGGAAATTCTTGAAGAATACTGCTGTTTTGTGTCTGTGCCTCTCATATTTTACCTCAATCACTATTGTCACTCAAGGAACTTGAAGGTTGCTCGTAATTGCTGGGTAAACTGTGCCTTTTTTCTTCTGCTGTATTACTCCGCCTGATCGTTAGGTGGCAGCCTTCACCAGGAAATGAGTTTTTGTATCAACTACTGAACCGCTGTTATGACCTTTAAACTCTTGTAAGAAACAGAAAAACTGTCTCATGCCTTTGAATTAATCGCCTTTTTCTTGTGCCAGACTGTAATATATACCAAAGTACCTCTTCTATCAAAACTCTGTGTATAAATAGTTGTATAGCTATGCTTAATACATACCTGAGTGCACTTAGTTACACTTTAAAAAGTCTGGCATTTAGTCTGTCTTGAAAATGTATTTATAAATGAGTGCAAATAAGCAGTTTTACTGTAGGCATGCTGCATTTGAGGTTGATGCACTGGTGTTGTGTTTTTTATGTGCAATTTCGATTTTGCTTCTGCTGCTCTACTGCTGCTCTCTGTTTGCTGTGAAAATTTTACTCTGCTATGTGTCTCCTTCGAATAAAAATAATTTATCTTCTGGTGTCAATACTAGTTTGAATAAATAACCAACACAGATGTTGTTTCAGACTCTGGTTCATTCATAAATGCAGCAAAACTACAAATCACAAAACAAAACTGTCATGATTACTGATGTGACTCACCTGTGCCCGCTCAACCGCCGTGGGCTCTGATTGGCTCCCTGTCACCATTTGAACCCAGTCCCGTCTGTCCCCTGTTGTCAGTCCGTCTGCGAACCTCAGTGTATACTAGGCAAGACTTTTTCGACCGTGACTCCCACCTGTCCCGTTTTTGCTCCCGTCTGTCTCCGGCTACGACCTGTTTTGCTCCTGATCATGTCTGTTCTCTCGTCCCGGCTTACGACCTCTTTTTGTCCACTCTCCCGTTCTGGCTCACGACTCGTTTACGACCCCGACCACGCTTTGCTCTTCAAGTCCCGGCTACCGACCAGTTTTTCCGTCCCTGACACCGCCATCGCTCGCTACGGAAGATCCACTTCCGTGTTCGGATCTCAGTCTGAATCTGAGAGCGACTTGCTTCCTGCGTCCAGCGAACACCGAATCGTGGGCGCAGCTCTTCCTCTTTCTTTTAATAAAACTCGTGGTAAACGTCACGCAATTGGGTCCTGTTTCCGTGGCTGAATTATGTTTAAAATTAAATAATTCAGATTACATTTTGCTGCTTGTTTCCTTTTTCCTACACTAGCTGCCTAAACTGTAATATTGCCAAGGATATGTTGCTTAATTAGGCAGAAATTAGTTAGTATCACTGTATTACACTTCTATGAGGTACTTCGAGAGTGCTACTCAACTTGTACTGTCTCAAAAAGTTGATTACGTATTAATGGCAAAACAAAAAACTGAATTATTTGTTTGTCAATAATAGACACAGTGGCTTGCGAAACTATTTGACCTCCTTGAACGTTGTGACATTTTGCCACATTTCAGAATTCAAACATTGTTTTGATTTGTGAAGCATCAACAATAAGTGGGACACAATCATGAAGTGGAACACACTTTATTGGATATTTTAAACTTTTTTAACAAATAAAAAAAGCAAAAAAGTGGGTGTGCAAAATTATCCAGCCCCTTTACTTTCAGTGCAGCAAACTCTGTCCAGAAGTTCAGTGAGGATCTCTGAATGATTCAATGTTGATGTAAATGACAAACGATGATAAATTGAATCCACCTGTGTGTAATCAAGTCTCGGTATTAATGTACCTGCACTGTGATAGTCTCAGAGGTCTGTTTAAAGCTTAGAGAGCATCATGAAGAACGAGGAACACACCGGGCAGGTCCGAGATACTGATGTGGAGAAGTTTAAAGCTGCATTTGGATACAAAAAGATATCCAGCACCCCCGCGACCCTAATGAGGATAAGTGGCACAGAGAATGGATGAATGGATTGTTCTCATTGTATTTTGTGCAAGCCGTCTCCATGTGTTTGTTCAATAGAATAGAATATAATATACCTTTATTGTCATTGTTACAACATGGGATATATTGTGACAACGAAATTGGACGTGGCACTCCAGGACCACATTTTACAGTGAGGATAAGGAAAACAAAGAGATAAAGGAACAAAGAAGATGTTTGTACTTTTTTCTCACTCCTTCTCTGTCTCTCTCTCCCTCTCTTCCCCCTCTCTCTTTCTCTCTTTGCTGCACTCTCTTTTTATCTGTCATACTCTCTTTTCTGTTTCGCCCTTGCTCGCTTTCCCTTTCTCTTTTCTCTCCCAATGTCTTTCTCTCTGTCTTTCTGTCTCCCTATATATTTTTCTTTTTCTCTCTATTATTCTCTTTCTGTTTCTCTTTATGTCTCTTTCTCCTTTTCTCTCTCACTTTCTTTCGTTTTATTTCTCTCTCTCCCCTCCCTCTTTCTCTGTCTTTGCTGCACTCTCTTTTTATCTTTCTTACTCTCTTTTCTGTTTCTTTCTCTCTCTCTCTCTTGCTCTTTCTCTCTCTCTCTCCCTATGTCTTTCTCTGCCTTTTTGTCTTTATATTTTTCTTTTTCCTCTCTATCTCATTCTCTCTCTCTGTTTATCTTTAAGTCTGTTTCTCCTTTTCTCACTCTGGCTGTTTTTTCTCTCCCTCTTTCTTTCGTTTACTTCCTCTCTCTCTCTCTCTCTCTCTCTCGCTCTCTCTCTCTTTCTTCCTATTTGCATGTGTCTGCCCATTTTCTTTTTGTATCGGTGCTTTTGTTCGAGTGAGAGTCCATTTATTTCCCACCCAATCTGTGTGGGAGGGAGTTAATGCTTTCAGCCAGCCATTATTGTCCTCCAAACACACACACCTCCCCCGCTTTTTGCTGTCTGGAGACTTTAACACAGGGGTATCAAACATGCGGCTAGCGAACTGGACCAGGCCCGCCGACAGAAATGAATCGTGCCCGTGAGAGGAGAAGTGGAAGAAGAAAAAGCTGCAGTTATAAATATGTCAATATCGCTAAAACCAGGCCAAGCCACTCTCAAAACAACTGGAGCTGTATTTCTTTCACACTCTTTTCCATCTTACTGACGCTCTTTGTTTCCGCATTTCTCTCCCCTACCCAAAACTGTAACATCCTACATGCCCACATTTCTTTTTGTAAATATTGTGTAAATTATAACCTTATCTTCTTTGTTTTCTTTTATCCTCACAGTTAAATGTGAACCTGGAGTACCACGCCCAATTTCGTTGTCACAATATGTTCAACCCATTTTGTAACAATGACAATAAAGGTATATTCTATTCTTTCTCCATTGCTCTCCCTCTTTTCCACCACTCTCTTTAGCTCTCTTTCTCTCTCTGCGTCTTTCTCTTCCTCTCTCTTTATATCTCTTCATTTTTCACTTTTTCTCTCTCTCTCTCTCTCTCTGTCTTTGCTGCACTCTCTTTTTATCTTTTTTACTCTTTTCTGATTCTTCCTCTCTCTCTCTCTCTCCCTCTCACACTCTCTCTTTTCTCTCCCTGTGTCTTTCTCTCTCTGTCTTTCTGTCTCTCTATACATTTTTATTTCTCTCTCAGTTTTTCCTTTTCTCTCACTCTTTCTCTATTTCTCTCTGTCTATGTTTCTCTTTGTCTCTTTTTCCTTTTCTCTCACTCTTTCTCTATTTCTCTCTCTCTCTTTCTCTATCTTTGCTGCACTCTCTTTTTATCTGTCTTACTCTCTTTTCTGTTTCGCTCTCGCTCGCTCTCCCTTTCTCTTTTCTCTCCCAATGTCTTTCTCTTTGTCTTTCTGTCCCCCTATATATTTTCCTTTTTCCCTCTATCATTTTCTCTCTCTCTGTTTCGCTTTGTCTCTTTCCCCTTTTCTTTCTTTCTTTTTATTTCTCTCCTCCCTCTCTCTCTTTCTCTGTCTTTGCTGCACTCTCTTTTTATCGCTCTTTTTTCTCTTTAATCTACTAGTCCGGTGTTGTGCCGAAAAATGTCCCCTTCAAGCGAAATGCCCCCCAAGTATGCATCACTCACGCAAAACGAGGGATATTTTTGCGGCACAACACCGGCCCCCTCCAGAATATGTTTCTTACCATGTGGGCCCCAGAGCTAAAATACATTAAGACCTGCAGCTCCCGGGAGTGTTTCCAATCCTGTTCAGACAGACTTAAAAAAAAATCCTATTTGAAGGTGCAAATAAAACGTGCAATCGCATGTGAATCGCTGCAACTGTCCAAGGCTGAGCAATGAGTCACTGTGCTACTGTCTTCCCCTCCAGCCTCCCTCCTCGTGGGTGGAGTTGCATCCACCGACTCACTCGGAGCTGGTTCCTAGGACAACCCATGAAACATGCATCCCACTGGCGAGAATGCTTTCATAGCGGCTGCGGGAAACTCAACCCGCCTCTTGCAGCCCGCGAGGGAACAACAGAAGGAAAGTGGGAGGAATTCGGACACACTTGCACTTGGGACAAACATGAGAGGATATATGATGAAGAACCCCATCACATAAACTTTACCAATAAGGTGAGTTCAATATTACTTTCACACGCAAATAATGATTAGTTGGCTAACAGTGCATCCCTACGTGCATTAAAATAAATGCAGGTTATGCACCTGAAAATATATCAAATATACTGCATTGTTACTACACAGAATATAGTAGTTATTTTAGCATAATGACTTGCATGTAGACGTCCTCAACAACTACGGCCTCTGAATGCATCACAAAATGGCTAGCAAGAAAATAGTTTACACTCTGCTAAAATAAACTTATTTTCAATGTTTTTCAATGTTTTTTTCTTTTTTGAAGGTTATTTTATCTTGTTTGTCGAATCAAATGAGAAAGTAATCCATAACATTATTTTATCTAATATTGCTGATCATTTTGCTCATTTTACGGCTTAAGTATCAATAATAGTAAAAAAATGTTATGAAACTAGAAACACTATACTTAGATAAGATGAGAAAAGATTACCAGTTGGGAAGAGTTTTTTTTTTTTTTTTTTTTTTTTCAAACTGCAGCTTAAAAATAATGTTTTACCCTATTGGCAAAAAATATATATATTGAAAAAAAAAAGATACAATTATCTAAATCAGGGGTGTCAAACTCATTTTAACTTGGGGGCCACACCTTGGAACTAGCATTGTCCTGGGGGCCGGAAGGGTAGATTAGAGAGAAAGAAGAAAAGATAAAGAAATAAGAGAAAGAGAGAGAAGTAGAGAAGGTAGGACAGAAAAAGAGAGAAAGGGGGGAAGAGAGAAAAAAGCGAGAGAGAGAGAGAGAGAGAGAGAGAGAAAGCATGAAAAACAAGAGATAAAAAGAGAAATAGTGAGAGAGGGAAAAAAGGAGAAATAGAGAAGGAAAGAAAGGAAAGGAGAAGGAAAGAAAGAGAGAAGGAAAATGGAAGAGAGAGAAAGAGAGAAAAGGAAAAAAGGAAGAGAGCAAAAGAAGGTAAAAAGACCAAGAGGAACAAAGAAAGAGAAAAAGAGAGAGTGAAAGAGAGAGAGAAAGAGTGAGAGAAAAAGGGAGGAAGAGAGAGAGAAAATAGAGAAAGAAAGAAATATAAGTACAGCATTTGTGAGAGGCACCTGGCTTTGGCAACATCAAGTTGACATACTTCAACCTGCAGCTTGTTTTTCTCTTGCGCTTCTCTGAGTGTTGTCTCGCGGGCCGGATTCAATCCCTTAGCGGGCCTGATCTGGCCCGCGGGCCGCCTGTTTGACACCTGTGATCTAAATGCTTGTCTAGATGGGTAGATACTTTATTTAACCTCGTAGGGAAATTCACACTTCCAGCAGTATCCTTGTGTTGAAAAATAAAATAATAAAATACAAAAAATCCAATATAACGTGTTGATATAGAGTATTTAAATTGGGCTACGAAAAATACACACTGTAATAAAAATAGGGTAATATGCAAATGTGGGGGTGGGGTTTAATGTGGGCTTTTACTCCCGCGGGTGGAGTTAAAGAGCCTAATGGCATGAGGAAGAAATGATCTCCTCAGTCTGTCCGTGGAACAAGACTGTGACAGCAGTCTTCTAATAGTTCAATTTTGAACTGTTCTCATCAATATGTTTTTCTTTTTTCCAGTAAAATAGGAAAATGTGTATTTAAATGATTAAAATTATCCCATCTGGCAGTCATCCCCAACAAATACTGCCTCTGACGCACCACAAAATGTCTAACAAGAAAATGTTGACACCCCGCAAAAAAAATAAAATAACTTATTTCAAATGTTTTTTTTTCTTTGAAGATATTTTTTTAATCCAATAAAAATATCTTCATCTTATTTTTGTCAGGACCAGAACGGAAACAGGACCCAATTGCGTAATGTTTACCAGACGTTTTATTGAAGGAAAGAGGAAGGGCTGCACCCACGATCTGGTGTTTGTTGGGCGCAGGAAGCAAGTCGCTCTCGTATTCGGATTGTGATCCGAACAAGGAAGTGGATCTTCCGTAGCGAGCGATGGCGGTGTCAGGGACGGAAAAACTGGTCGGTAGTCGGGACTGGAGAGGAAAGCATTGTCGGAGTCGGAAACGAGTCGTAAGCCAGGACGGGAGAGTAGACGTAGTTGGGATCAAAAATGGGTCATAAGCCGAAAACCCGAAATAAAAGAAGAGAAGCATAAAAAGAAAAATACGAAGAAAAAAAAGCAGGAAAAAACTAAAAAGGAAGGGGGGAGACACAAAAGAAAAAAGAAAAGAAAAAGATAAATAAGAAAAGGTCAAGAAAAAAGATGTAAAACCTAAGGGGAAATATTAGAAGAAAAAGGTTTAAAAAAGACACGAAAAGAAGAGAAAAGTCCAAAAAAATAAGAAAAAATACGAAAAGAAAGAAAAAAAACAAAATGGAAAGAAAAAGAAAAAAGATCACTCAAAAAACGCACAAAAAAGAAGAAACAAAAGTGGAAAAAAATACAAGGTTGAGGAACACTTGCTAGAAAAGATGATTGGTTATATTAAGATCTTTATTTGACAAACAAGATAGAATATCTTAAAATTTCAAAAATCTTTAGAATGAGCAATATTTTCTGCCAATGGAGTAAAGGTTGTTTTTGTTTTTGCTGTGTAAACACAGTTGAGTTATTCTTTCCTTCCCTTGAGAAAAAACAACTTCTATCCGTTTTTGGACTTTGTGCGAATGGAAAGTAGGGATCTCTTAAATTGACGAGTTGTAATGCGGTAAAAGAAAAAGAAGTGTACAAAATCCAGCAAAAAAACAGGCAACCATTGCCTGTAATTTATTCAACAGTATAAAAGTCCCCCCCCAGTCTTCATTTTCTGAGAAGCATTAAGGCAATTTATTCTCCGACCCTAAAACCTCACGCAGCGCATTCATGTTTGCACCATTCTGTTCTGATGTCAGTGTTGCTTGCTTGTTGACTTGTTTTGTGGAGTCCTGTGACTGCTTTGCTCATTTTCCGTTGCATGTATGTGGTTCCTCCCCAGTTTCTTCAGACTTCTGACTTTTTACCGGCAGCCCCAAGATGCATATGAATAGCTTACTTAATCAACTCAGTAAGTATGTCAAAATTCAAAAAGTCTTCAAATGTTTTCTCTGTGGGATGTTTGTTTAGATGAGGGTGGGGGGAATCCTTTGGGTCGAATCTGTTATTTTTCCAGAAGTACAGGGTGTCGTTGGTTTGGGTTTTTAAAGTAGTTATTTACATAGTATTCGATATTCACAGTCAGTCGCGGTACGCATCTAGTTTATGGTTACGAAAGTACCCGGATATGCCTACTGAATTAGATTGCAGCATCAAATCACAATGCACTGTTTAATGGTTTAACTGGAATTCAATTCCTCTATTGGATAGATAGATAGATAGATAGATAGATAGATAGATGGATGGACGGATAGATGGACAGATGACAGATAGATGGATGGACGGATAGATGGACAGATGACAGATAGATAGATGGACGGATAGATAGGTGGATACGTTATTCAACCCTGGAAATTCACACTTCCAGCAGTATCCTTGTGTTGAAAAATCTCATCTCATCTCATTAGCCGTACCGCTTATCCTCATTAGGGTCGCGGGGGGGCTGGAGCCCATCTCAGCCATCTCCGGGCAGTGGGCAGGGGACACCCTGAACTGGTTGCCAGCCAATCGCAGGGCACACAGGGACAGACAACTCATTCGCTCATTCACACCTAGGGACAATTTGGACCGACCAATTCACCTGAAATGCATGTTTTTGGAGTGTGGGAGGAAACCGGAGTGCCCGGAGGAAACCCACGCAAGCACGGGGAGAACATACAAACTCCGCACAGGAAGTCTGGAGCTGGATTTGAACCCACGACAGGTTCCCATGACATGAACTGTGCCGCACAAGCGCTAACCACTGCGCTACCGTGCTGCCCGTAAAATAATAAAATAAAGGTAGAGAATACAAAAATACCCATTATAGCGTTTTGCTATAGAGTATTTAAATAGTGCTACGGAAAATACACACTGTAATAAAAGTAGGGTAATATGCAAATGTGGGGGTGGGGTTTAATGTGGGCTTTTACTCCCCCGGGTGGAGTTGAAGAGCCTCATGGTATGAGGAAGAAATGATCTTCTCAGTCTGTCCGTGAGATGTTATGCAGTACAATAATAATCAGGGTTGGGTAGGGTTACTTTAACTTGATTACTTTCAATTACTTTTGGATTACTCCAATACCAAATGTGCTAATAAAAGACAAAAGAAACTAAATATGAATAAAATTATAACTCACAACACATGGTAAGCTTTCTCTCCCGGCTTTGATCGCTGGCAAAACTAACTTAAAATGCGACAGAAACAAAATGAAGATAAATCCAAACAGCTTGCCAACATCATTTTTGCCATTCCATGTATTCCGTTACTCCCCAAGCCTGCACAAAATTTAGTAATTTTATTCATATTCAGTTTCTTGAAAATGTGTTTTAACAGTTTCGTATTGGTGTCAACACTTACCCAAGATTTGTACATCTGGGTAAAAAAAAGGCTATTGGCTATGTGGCGCCAGCTGCGGCTATTTGACAGATTGGCTTTCCGTCTATTTAAGCTCAGTGCTCTCACTCTTCTTTGGTCAGTCCCTCACCGAACCTCAGCCCAGCAAGACGTGGGTTTTGACTCGGTCCTGTTTCCTGTTGTTATTTCCTGTCCGGTATTTCCTGTCCCGTTTAGTTTGTCCCGTTTATTTTCGATATCCTGTTTTGATATCAATCCTGTCTGTCCCGTTGTTTAATATCCATTCCAGTTTCGTTCCCGTCTAGCTTGTCCTGTTTACTTCCGATATCCTGTTTTGATATCAATCCTGTCTGTCCGGTATTTACCCCATCTGTCCGATATCTGCTCGGGCAATTGGTATCGATATCGTCGGCCTCTGGCTTCCTATCATTCCACGCCAGACTTATGCCTAACGTGCATGACTCCTCATTTCCCGTAAAATAAAAGACTTGTGTGAGAAACGTCACGCGTTTGGGTCCTGATCCAGGTTCCGGTTCATGACACATAGACTGCACTCAAACTAAAAAATCTTACCTTTGCAGAAAGTTGTGCCTATTTAAGGTAAATTACTCTTCTTTTAAAACCATTTAGAACAATCTGCCTTATTTTAATGATTCTTTTCTGCTTTTCCCCTCCTAAACACTGTAAATTGAAAAAGAAAAATATGCTAAGAATGAACAGACTTTTCCGTTATTCGTTTGAAAGTGCATGTTTCTAGTGTTTCCAGAAAACAATTAATATCAAATTAATGTTTAGCCCACTATAAATGGAACATTAGCAAACGCTTAAACATAAGCAGGCCTGGAAAAAGTCCTCCCAATGCATTCCGAATGTAATGCATCAAAGAGAGGTTGCTAATTGGATCTTAGTTGTTTGTCCGTCAACATCCACGAGATTGGCTTCGACTTGAGATTAGCTGAGCCAAGCTGAGAGGAAAACAAAGGAATGTAAAATGAGAAACGGAGCTGTAATGGTGTCAGTGGTGCAGAGAGACACCGGAGACGGGGGCAAGTTACTGTACAACATGGTCAGGACCAGTGCAAGGGTTGTGTCGGGTGAGGCACAGTCATATTTACAAATAAATGAACTTAGATCTTATTCATCATTTGATTGGCAGATCAAAAAAGCCATAAATAACGTGTAGCTTTGAAAAAAAAATATTTGAATGAAGTCTACGTTTCTTTTGAATGAAAGCATCAATAGATATGTAATCCTCTGTTATAAAGAATCCATACAACGAGAAAGAAATTATTGTATAGCATAACTTGCTGTTAACTTGCTAATTACTATCACTAATTCGATTGTTTAGGGCTGAGGCGTGCACCAAATCAGAATCCTTGGTCTCACTATCGCCCTCTGTCATGAGGCAAGAAAATTGCGTGCCTCACTCTGCATCTGCAGACACACAGTACAGTAAATGTCACGACCAGCACACAGGGTAGACCCAATCACGTTTCTTCACAATTTTATTGAAAGAAAGAGGAAGGGCTGCGCTCACGATCCGGTATTCGCTGGACGCGGGAAGCAAGTCGGACTCGGACTGTAATCCGAACACGGAAGTGGATCTTCCGTAGCGAGCGATGGCGGTGTCAGGGATGGAAAAACTGATCGGCAGCCGGGGCTGGGACAGCAAAGCGTGTCGGGGTTGGAAATGATTCGTAAGCCAGTAGACGTAGTCGATATCAAAAATGGATTGTAAGCCGGTACAGGAGAGCAGACGTGGTTAGGAAAGAAACAGGTCGTAGCCGGAGACAAACGGGAGCAAAAACGAGACAGGTGGGAGTCAGGGTAGAAAAAGGTTTGCCTTGTATACACAGAGGTTTGCAGACGGACTGACAACAGGGGACAGACAGGACTGGGTTTAAATAGTGACAGGGAGCCAATCAGAAGCCGAGGCGGTTGGCGCCAAATGAGCAGGCACAGCTGAGTCACTTCAGCAATCATGACGGTAAACCCAGTAAGTTACACAATAATTGTCTTAATAATATTTATGATATAGTGTGCAAATTCAGCAATTTTGAATAAGAAAATCAAAAATGTATTAAGGTAAATGATAAAAAACTTTAAAACTAAATACATATAACCATTGAGTAAATTATAATTTTATATTTCTATCATTACCTGTGAGGCACAGCATCCCCTGCCTCCCCTGACTGCACGTCATTGCGCGCTTTGAAGCAATATATTAAGAAATTGAGGGTTTCCTGTTACATATTTAAAAAAAGTAAGGAAGTAAGTGGATCCCCTTAACCACTAGGGTCACTTGGGAACCATTTCCTGTGGTGTGTCTTGGGCAAGTATAGCTTGGTGGCGCCTGTCCCGCTCCAGGCCCAAAAAAAATTTCCACCTGGTCTCGAACTGGGGACCCTTCATGTTTTAGGCGGATGTGCTCACCACTTACTGTATGCAATATATGTTGGAACTTCTGTTACTTCTTGTAGCTCCTAAAATAGTACATGGACAGGTTTGATGGACACAGAAATCCCCAAATTCGTATTCAGGTTGGCGAAGTTAACAGAATCTTTAATCTTTTGCATGAATTAGCGCACATGCAGGTATTTTTAGCTAAACATAAAAAAAAAATCAGGATTCAAACAAGTAGCACAGTACCTTGTTTTTATTTCCAAAGAGCAGCTTCAAGTCTCTCCCTCCGTTTTTGTGATTACTTGGGCATATACTGGGTCTTCTTTGCCAAATTGCAAGCGTTAACAACACACAGTATCTTGGTACTTTAGCCATGTTTAATGTTTTCCTTTCAAGTTTGATGCCTGAATTACAGAGTAATTTGCAGAATTTACCTAAACCTACAATTTTATCTATAATGGGCAGGCAATGACGGCATTTGACTTGAATTTGTATCACACCCTATTCATTATCTGAGATGTGGTTTTCAGTACAAAAAAAACCTGATTATTTCTGGGTGAATACACTCCAATTACACATTTTTACCCCATATTTGCAGAATGGTTTTGTTATTTATAGTATCCTTGGTTTTATTTTAAAACATTGTATATTGTTTTTCTAGTAATGTCAAGACCAGAATGGAGACAGGACCCACTTGCGTTACGTTTCTCTCAGTTTTATTGGAAGAAAGGAAAAGGGTTGCCCCCACGATCCGGTGATCGATGGGCGCAGGAAGCAGGTTGCTCTGAACGCGGAAGTGGGACTTCGGTGGCGAGCGATGGCGGTGTCAGGAAAGGAAAAAACGAGTCAATAGCCGGGACAGGAGAGCAAAAAACGTGGTCAGGATCGAAAACAAATTGAAAAGCCAGGAGAGGAGAGTAGACTTGGTCAGGATAGAAAAAAACGGGTCGAAGCCGGGAAACAGACGGGAGCAAAAACAGTTGGGAGTCAGGGTCGAAGTACACTGAGGTTTGCAGACGGACTGACAAAAGGGGACAGACAGGAGTGGGCTTAAATAGGGACAAGGAGCCAATCAGAGTGCGAGGCAGTTGGCGCCAAAGGAGCGGGCACAGGTGAATCATATCAGTAATCATGACAAATAAGTAAAAAAAATGTATGATGAAATTGCCAAACTTGCTTTATCTAGCAAATGGTACATCGATCTGCAAAATTTTTGTAACTATTGATACAAAATAAGAAAGAAATAAAATATCTAATTAAAATTCGTATTTGTTTCCACCCATGGGGAAAATATATATTTTGCAAAAAAATTATTATTTGGCGAAAGGTTTTGTTCATTCTTGATATAACCTTTTCATTTCAAATACTTGATCTCATATTTCAGGTAAAATAAGAAAATGTACATTTCCGACAGGCAAAATTGTATTAAAAAATATGAGATTTTTTTTGACTCATGTTACCTTTTGTTCTCTAATCCTTGTAGAAAATATTTCTTTAAAAAAATACAAAATTAGCCACCATCCTCTTTATCAATATTGTTTATTCCTTAGATTTGTATTTTTTTTTTATTTGAGTCAAGAAACAAGATAATATACTGTATTTAGAAATTGTTGAACATTTATTTAAAAGAATAATCTTTAAAATAAGTGAAATAGCGTACAGTGGAACCTCTGTTTTCGAACGCCTCTCAGTTCGGACAAATCGGTGTTCGACCAAAAATTTCGAGAAATTCTTGCTTCGCTGTTCGGTCAAAAAATCGGAGTTCGAACACCGGTACGCAAGGGTGCGATGCTGAGCGGCGTGCGGGTGTTTTAGCCCCTAATTATGCCTCCAAAGAAGGTCGGTGCAACTAGGACAGGTAAAAAAAGACAAGTTGTTCGTCCAACTATTGCCTTTAAGAAAGACATAATAGCTAAATATGAAAGAGGTGTACGAATTTCCGATCTTGCTAGTGAATACAGCATGGCTAAATCTACTATCAGTACGATAGTAAAGAATAAGGAGGCTGTGAAATCGAGTGATGCGGCTAAGGAAGTTAGCGCTATAAGCAAGCAACTGCCGCAAGTTTTGGAAGAGGTTGAAAAACTTGATGATTTTTCTCTCCCCACCGTCCACCACAAAGGTAAGAAATCCTATTCATAATCCTTTTTTAAAATTTTTACATGTTACTAACGCGAACGTACGATTAGCCTGGGTTAGCTTCATGATTACGTTTATGGTAAACATTCAGGGTGTTGGAACGGATTAAAACGATTTTACATTACTTTTAATGGGAAAAACGATTTCGGTGATTGGACAAATCGGTTTTCGAACAGGGTTCTGGAACGGATTATGGTCGAGAACCGAGGTTCCGCTGTATTTGAGATTGTAGATCATTTTGCTTATTTTAAGAAATTACTTATTCCAAAATGAAAAAAATATAGTGTATGTAACATGAGAAAATGTTCGTATCTACCGTTTTTCGTAAGTCGGAGGGTCGTAAGCTGGGAGCGTCTGTTCTAATATTACATGACTGACACGCCCGGTGCTGTCAGTAATGACGTAACATATCGAGAGTTATTCAGATAACTATAACGTAAAGAACATTCTTAACAAACTATCAGTTTCACTCGGAATAATGAAATCCGATGAAATGTTCTTCTCCGTTGTCACTTTTACCAGTAAACAAGTCCCGCAACTCAGGAGGTAGACGATGTACCTCCTTCTGTACCCATTTTTCTTGTGTTCTCATTTTCCACATACTCTTCATGCAAAATTTAGGAAAATAAATCACGATTACCCGATTATTCGACTCATCGTTTCAGTAGTCGGTCGACTATGAAAATATTCATGATTCGCACCTCCTTTTCCCCAGTTATATTTACTGCATTTGTCCATCTCTCCATCCATACAACAAACAGTTGATGAAAAGTCGTGACGCATCCTTTGAGTTCAGCCCTGAAACTCCCGATCAATGATTTCTGCTTACGTAGCGTAATTGGGTATCCTGGTTTTGGCTGTGGCCTGCGTGTCTGATGCCAGCAAGACATTTCACAAGCTGTACTTGTACCCCAACCATCCTTCACCGAGGTCATATTTCAGCTGGACAGAAAAACAAATGTGTCAAAGAAACCAAGTTTGAAGGGCGCCGACTTATTTTACAGTTTCCAGTAACGCTCCGTTGCCCGACTCGCGTTTGATTAAGTGCGTATGTTTAACACCTTAGGCTGTGATTAAAAATGTCATGACCATAAAACTTTCAGAGACTGATGGACTGTCCTGTGGTGCGGCTGGACTTTTTTTCCAACATGCCTTTTGCGTGATGCAGGAAATGGCATAACATACCTCTACTTAAGCGAGTGTCTCTTTTTGTGAACTAAAACAAAATGTAGAAAAGAGTCACTTTATAAAAATATAAATTAAAAAAAAAAGATCCTTCACGTCTACAGCCGTCAATGTGGGTGATTGTGTTTATTTCAAAATAATAAAAGATAATTATAGGGCCCGTAGTTATTAGTTGAAAATGGCATAAAGTTACATCCGAGTTTTGAGCCAATAGAAAAAAAAAAAAGAAAAGGGATTTTGTGTATTACTTAGCACCTCCGAGTGGTCAAAAAACTTTATTCATAAAAAGACAAAAACAATTTATTTGAATAATATTTATCTATCTACCCTGGTCATATCTTGAGAGGGGTGACCGACAGCATTACAAACACATACACAAAAACAAAGAACATAAAAAAAGGAAAAAAGTAGAAAAAAAACACAAACATTTTGTGGACCATGGCCGACCCAAATGCCCAAACACCCAAACAAGTTAGGCACCTCGGCCCCCAAGTTGGTCATGCTTTCGTCCCTCCAGATGAAACAGGACACAAGAAAACGGTCATGTCGCTTGGGCCAGGGTGACAAAACACTCTCTTCTGTTCAACAGCAGGGCCCGACAGCTCTTGCGCCGAAAGAAAACTCAAATGAAGGCTGCGTCTCGTAAAATATGAGTCCTTTATTTCTAGATGACAGTGCCTGGGCAACCATACTGTGGAAAATAGTGCCAAATTGCAACACAAATGTGTCTTTTTGTGTCCTTGCCATTGGTAATTTCTGCAGGTATGGACCAAATTGTACTAGCTTATTATAGTTCCCCGACGATTGAAAGAACATTTGTCAACCTGACATTGACTCTGATAATATGAAAAAAAAGTGTAGCACCATATCAAGAAAACGAATAAGCCGCACTGTATTTAAGGCCGCAGTGGTTCAAATGTAGCATAAAGTTGCGACCTCATACCTGTCAACCTCCACGGCTCTATGCCTTAAAACTGTCGTATTTTCCCGTACAAAATACAAAATAATCGTACACTATATATATTTTTTTCTGAATGATGCATGATGGGAAATCCCCAGGCGGCAGACGCATGCGATTGACAAATTTGCGTTTTTCCGTACAGATTTCCTTGTATGTCGTACTCGTCTTAAAATGCGTAAAAACGTACTTTGTACGGCAAAACCGTACAGGTTGACAGGTATGCGACCTGTAGTGGAAAATTTACGGTACTCAAAAGAAGAAAACCTCCCTCCAATAGCATGTTTCCTGCAAAACATATACCAGTGTCTGAAACTCATGAGAAAAAGTTAGCGGACACCAGGGCAGACAACTCTGAAAAGTTGCCTGCCCAGACATAAAGTTGCCTGCCCCATTTTTCACAACTTGAAACACCATAAGACGACGAATCGCAAAAAAAAAACATTGTTGCAAAGTATTAGGGATTGATAATCATAATATATAATAGAACAACACATTCAAATTAAGTTTATTATACATTTATTCATAACATTCATTGCATGTATATGACATCGCCGTTTTCCATCTGCCATCAGTATGTACCTGTATTTACTCGTCTTCATTCATGCAATGTTTGCGTTGCGTCGTCTGCTACAAGCCACGTGAACTCCTCTTTCCACGATGATTTTAATATACGTTTACGTTTTGTACCATCAGCAATTTTGTTAGCTTCTTTTGAATCTTTCTTCTGGGGCTAAGGTTTTGGCTTGATTCCTAACCACTTATCCATTTTTCTTGTGTTTTCTGTGCGTCTACTTTGGAAAATGATATGCAAATGCACAACCTTATAACACTCGGGAAAGTCCGGAAGCAGGAAGTTATTCGATGCAGGGTTCTGATTGGCTGCCGAGTATGCAAATTGCCAAACGAACCGAAATTCCGAAATTTCCAAACCGAACAAGGATTTCGAAATCGGAATGCAGCAAACGTTTTATTTGAAAAAAAAATATTTCGGTTTTTTTTTTTTTTTTTTTTTTTCTTGACAAAGTTGTCGGTGACCCGGGCGGAGACGTTTGGTAAGCTGTACGCCCGACATAAAAAATGCACGCCCCGGACGTCCGGGCAGACGTTATTTCAGACACTGCATATACAAAATACTTATGTATCGCTCTTTGTCTGAACAATCCTATTGGTTTTGGTATTGGTAAAAATGTTTGTTTGTCAATAATTATGATTATTCCTTTTTTGAACAGCCAGCTAGGATTTCAATGATGTTTTGCAGAAATAAAGCTAGAGTAAAAAGCATGGGAACAATATAGAAATGTAAAAAGTGAAACCATGAATAAAACTGAGAAAATCACGACACCCCTTTCACCCAAAAAACATCATGTGAAATAACTGAACATCTTCCGGTCTCCTCAGAAGTGTTTGTGCATGCTTATAGTACATAAACACTGCCAAAGTTACATCCGTGTCGAAGTTTTTAGACATTCCTGAAGGAAAAGACGTCTGTTGGAGAGTTACACATAAAGGAGTGAAAAGTATAACTTAGGTGCGAACTGTTAGCAGCATTCCAGGTCGGCATGCTGGACGTCAACGTGGTTTCTCTGAGACGACGTGAATTCTCGGTTGGACGAAGTATAATTTTTTCGACTGCGTGTGTTATATTACTAAGCTAGGCTTTAACCTCCTAAAGCTATTAGCCCGTCAAGAAAAATAAACACACACAAGGGATGGTCGTATGTACTTAGTGACATTTACGATATTAGCATTAAGTTGCCTGTAATGCAACGCTAGGGTATGGGTAAACCAAACATGCTGCCTTTGTGGGCTTCAGAAAATTGCACCATCGTGTCACTAATGTGTTTTTCCACAGTTCGCGGTCACGGCCTCTAAAAAGCAGTGTTGAAAAAATGCAAAAAAAATACTCATAATTAGAACACACAAATGCCAAAGAAACTGTTTTTAAAATAATTTGAGTCCATGAATGTTTTAGCATTGTTATTGTTAAAAACTCACAAAAAGAAATGAAAATAAATACAAAGTGAAAAAATACAAAATAATCTAACCTCAATGGCTGATTTTTGCTATGTTTAAGATTTTTTTACCGGTATATTTGAAGGGACAGTACTCACTTTATGAAAAACACTCATTTTTCATTGGCTTTCCTGCTATTTAAGTTCAGTGTTCTCACTCTCCGTTTGTCAGTCCGTCAACGAACCTCTGCCCCGCAAGACGTGGGTTCTGACTCGGTCCTGTTTCCTGTTGGTATTTCCTGTCCGGTATTGTTCCCGTTTATTTTGTCCTGTTTAATATCGGTTTCCAGTTTTGTTCTCGTCTAATTTTGTCCTGTTTTTTATTCTCTCCAGTTTTCGTTCCCGTCTAGTTTGTCCTGTTTCATTTCGATATCCTGTTTCAATATCATTCCTGTCTGTCCCGTCCTGTCCGGTATCGAGCCCATCTGTCCAATATCTGCTTGGGCAGTTGGTGTCTATCTCGTCGGTCTCTGGCTTCCTGTCTTTCCACGCCAGACCGCTGCGTAATGTGCATGACTCCCCATTTCCAGTAAAATAAAAGCTTGTGTGAGAAACGTCACACATTTGGGTCCTGATCCTGTTCCGGTTCATGACAATTTTGACTTGTTATGCTTTGTCTTATCGATCAGATTGCAGATTTTATTTGTTTATTTTAAAGTTCTGTTTTTCCTAATTTCAGTCTAAATATTTTCTTACCTGAGAAAAAAATTCATGGCTTCTGCTAGATAAGATTGTTTTGCTTATTCTAAAGATGTGTTTATTTTTTTATTCAAGAAAAAATATAATATATTTTAAAGAATATTAATAAAAAATATACTTAGAATGGGCTGATTTGTATGCCAATGAGGTAAGATTTTTTTTTTGCCAAAAATTAAATACTGTATTTTCCGCACTATAAGGCGCACCGGGTTATAGGGCGCACCCCAAAAAATAGTTTTTGGTCCTATATTTTCCATACATAAGGCGCACCGGATTATAAGGCGCTACAATGGGAACGTAGACAAAACAGTCAGATAGTTCAGTCAAACTTATTGCCCCTTAACATTCCGAAAGCTTGCAAAGAAGCAAATACGTGCGGATGCGGTGTCCGTACGATGTCACTCAAATGCATCGTTCCAAATATCATTCGAAAGGTTAAAGTCTTGGGATTCAAGAAATGGCAACCATTCCTTAGTTTCAATTTTCTTTTTCGCTCGCAACTTTACTGTGCATATGACAATAAACACTTGGAATTGAGTTTAATTTAAAAAAAGACCCATCACAGAAACATCGATATCACTCTAAAACAAGATACTGGGAAAATATATAGCCGGAGTAGCTCACCGAAGTCGTTGTGTTCAATAATAATGTGCAACCATGGTCCTCTTATATCCGTGAGTGTACTAAATCCAGGAGAGTGAAATATTTACAAATACAGAATGGTAAAACATGTTTCCTCTATGCCATAGTTCTACCCAACATGCTATTCACATTCATCTTTTTGCAGGTTTTGTTTTGTCCCTTTAGCCTATGCAAGGCTGTAAATGATAAAAAGGATCCGCCCCCTGTACCTCCGAATAACTTTAGCCAATAGTGATCGATTCAACTGATGATTGACACATCTTTTTCGGCCAATTGCAGGCTTTGTTTTGCCCCTTTAGCCTATGCGAGCCTGTAAATGATAAAAAGGATCCGCCCCCTTTATCTCCGAATAACTTTAGCCAATAGTGATCGATTCAACTGATGATTGACACATCTTTTTCGCCCAATTGCAGGGTTTGTTTTGCCCCTTTAGCCTATGGGAGCCTGTAAATGATAAAAAGGATCCGCCCCCTTTACCTCCGAATAACTTTAGCCAATAGTGATCGATTCAACTGATGATTGACACATCTTTTTCGCCCAATTGCAGGGTTTGTTTTGCCCCTTTAGCCTATGCGAGCCTGTAAATGATAAAAAGGATCCGCCCCCTTTATCTCCGAATAACTTTAGCCAATAGTGATCGATTCAACTGATGATTGACACATCTTTTTCGCCCAATTGCAGGGTTTGTTTTGCCCCTTTAGCCTATGGGAGCCTGTAAATGATAAAAAGGATCCGCCCCCTTTACCTCCGAATAACTTTAGCCAATAGTGATCGATTCAACTGATGATTGACACATCTTTTTCGCCCAATTGCAGGGTTTGTTTTGCCCCTTTAGCCTATGGGAGCCTGTAAATGTTAAAAAGGATCCGCCCCCTTTACCTCCGAATAACTTTAGCCAATAATGATCGATTCAAATGATGATTGACTCATTGGTTAGCCAATGAAACGCCGGTATATAAATCCCAGCATACACCGCGGACTACTTCGCGTTCGGAGGAAAATCTAGTCGGCGGCTGCTTGCATTAGTTGCAAGACTTTGCTACTTAATATTGATCCATATATAAGGCGCACTGTATTATAAGGCGCATGGTCAGCTTTTGAAAAAAATTAAGACTTTTAGGTGCGCCTTATAGTGCGGAAAATACGGTAATTGTATTTTATTTTGGTTTAAGAATAAATGATCAATTATCTTAAATTGTAAAATAAGTCAAATGTTCTGCCGATGGGGTAGAAATTTACTTTTTTTGCAGTGTACACTTAAAATAAGCAAGGTATACTACTTTGCTTGTTTACACAATTTTTTTCTACCAAGATCACTACTACTTCTACTGATATATATTTGTTCTTATTCTAAATACTATTTGTTTAATTTCACTATACAATAAAACATAAACTTGAAGCAATATTTCCTTCAGTTGGGTTGAGATTTTTGTGTGCGGTCAAGTTGAAAAATTAAAAAAGGACTAATACTCTTTGAAACTCCTCCTTGAGAAAACTGACACTAGAACAGCTCTCAGCAACAGCTTCTTGATAATGCTTCACTTGTAAGTGTCTCGGTGCTAGAACTCAGACTGCGACAATTGTTTTAGTGGCGAATGAACAAAAGCAGCGTGAGAAGTGAGGCTGAGTAAATCAGCTTGATGAGGAAACCCCTTGCCAATTGTGTAAGCGTGTCAGTGTGTGCTTCCCACCGGCATCACTGCAGAGGCTCCTTTGGAGAGTAGAGTCCACTCAACAGTCAAAGATGCAAAAATAATTCTTTGGAATGATTTATTCTACTTTCTTCACTGAGTCAAGGTTAGATAGATAGATAGATAGATAGATAGATACTTTTTTTATGCCCCTAGGGAAATTCACACTTCAAGCAGTGTCCTTGTGTTGAAAAATAAACTAATAAAATGAAATGTATAGAATACAAAAACACCCAATATAACGTGTCAATATAGAGTATTTAAATTGTGCTACAGAAAATACACACTGTAATAAAAATAGGGTAATATGCAAATGTCGGGGTGGGGTTTAATGTGGGTTTTTACTCCCCTGGGTGGAGTTAAAGAGCCTCATGGCATGAAGAATAAATGGATCTCCTCAGTCTGTCCGTGGAACAAGACTGTGACAGCAGTCTGTCGCTGAAGCTGTTCTTCTGTTTGGAGATGATGCTGTGTAGTGTATGTGATGAATTGTCCATGATTGGCCGCAGCTTGTTCAGTGCCCGTCTCTCAGCTACAGTTGTCAGGCTGTCCAGCTCTGTGCCCACAACAGAGCCCGCTTTCCTCACCAGTTTATTAAGACGAGAGGCATCCTTCTTCTTAGCGCTTCCTCCTCAACACACTGCCGCGTAGAAGTTAAATTTGGAACGTACCATATGAATGATTCCTGAATCGGTGCTTAAAAGAAAGGCTGAGTTTGATCAATTCTGGAGATCAACTCTGGGTGCTGTTCTGTACGGAGGCAGGCATTTTCTAGTTATGCTGAACCGGAGGTGTCCCGTCAAATATCTGAGTCATTCGATGTTTATTATAATTTGTCCTTGAATTGTCATGAACCGAGAAAGGAGCTAGGGCCCAGATGCGTAACGTTTTTACGGGTAATGGGGCAGTCATGCACATTAATACAAAACGCCAGTGATTCGGCAATTACTGGGGGAAAGAAGAATGACAGAAGTCTGGCGTGGAACAACAGAAAGAAAGACACCATCGAGATTGTTACCAGTTACACAAGCCGGACAAAACAGGATTGGAAGGATTGATAACAGATATAGGAGACTGGAGACAGATGTCAGACAGGACGAGAATGACGGGCACCATACCAGACACTGGAGACCGGAGACCGAAATAAAAAAAAGGGTGAAACAGACTGGATCTATACCGGACAGGATACACAAACGGGATAGCGGACAGAATCAAAACCCACGTCTTGCGGGTGCAGAGGTTTGTTGACGGACTGACAAAGGGTGAGTGAGAGCACTGAGCTTAAATAGAAGGGAAGTCCAATTGTGCGCTATTGTAACCGTGAAATGGATACTTATTGAATAAATCCAAATTGTCTGTCGGCTTCCCTTCATTGCTTCTCCCCTGCATGTTCTGCTTCCAGATGTTTGCTTTCATATCAAAGCATTTCACCAATCACATTTCAGCCATTGCTTGTTGCCAGGGTCAGAAATCTACCCGGAGGCCTTCATTATTAGTTCTGCTGTCCCTGAGTAATGATAAAACGGTTGGTTTAGCCAATCAGATTTCGAGCTGGCAGAGCCAGGGCCTTCTAGAAGACCAAGGGAAACATCAGTGATTCACAAACTATGATTGGCTAGTATCACAATAAGAATGTCAAGAAAAATATCCCCTTGTCCACCTGCTTCTGTCAAACGGACATTTTTAAGTCTAAATCA
This sequence comes from Urocampus carinirostris, assembly GCF_059441175.1. Classification (NCBI taxonomy): domain Eukaryota; kingdom Metazoa; phylum Chordata; class Actinopteri; order Syngnathiformes; family Syngnathidae; genus Urocampus; species Urocampus carinirostris. Next base: position 41,099,281 of record NC_142353.1, read on the forward strand.
AATTAAATCATATGACAGATATAAAACAGGACAGGCTTGACATTCAGCATTAGCTTTTTATAATAATAGAGAATAGCTTTTTGATGGAACCGAGACGCACGAATAATCCGTACGACAGATCAATTGAAATATTCTTGAGAAAATAAGGAAGGATTTTGTGCAGGGCAGCACGGCAGCGCAGTGGTTAGCGCATGTGTGGTGAAGTTCTGTGGTCATGAGATCTAACCTTCCTGTGTGGAGTTTGCATTTTCTCCCTGTTCTTGTGTTGGTTTCCTCCCACATTTTAAAAACATGCATGTCAGGTTAAATTGGCCGGTCCAAATTGTCCCTAGGTGTGAATGAGCGAGTGAGTTGTCTCCCTCCATGTGCCCTGCGACTGGCTGGCAACCAGTTCAGGGTGTCCCTTGCCCACTGCCTGAAGATGGCTGGAATGAGCTCCAGCCCCCCACGATCCTACTGAAGATAAGCGGTGGACAGATAAAAATGATTTTTGGTGTGTAAAATGTTTTTACAATCCAAAATAATATTTCAGTTTTATGAGGTTGTTACTGATGCTTTTTAAATGTGTCGCAGCTGTAAGTAGCAGTAAATATTTTATAGCCATAAAATATGGAGGGTTAGATTTTTCAGACATAGCACAATGAAGGCCTAGGTGGGAAATGTACGGCCCGCCACTGTTAAACACACAATGGTCAAATTAACTGAATGCCTACATGATGAATATTGTGTCAGCAATTTTAAAGACTGCTTTTCTATGAAAACTGAGATGTGAGAAAATTAGCATGATGCACATTTACATAGACATTGATCTATTCAGTTTGGTCCAGAGTTTAAATGAGTTCACCTCAACATCCCGGAGTGGTTTGTTTTCAATGGGCCAATCCGTTTTTCGTTAACTAGGCTCCTATTTTTTCCCTCTCATTATTCGCCGTCTTTGTTTTAGGTTGAATAGCGTAACGTGATTTCCCTCATCTCGGGAGTGGTTTGCGTGGGACGGTGAATCCCTTTTATCTGAAGGGTGCTCGGACTCATTGAAATGCACAATTTAGCCTTTACAATGGCACTCAAATGTTTTTTTTTTGTTTTTTTTCTTATCCCATGTTGGTCATCATTATATGTACAGTATAACTTATCTTAAGGTTCAGTACAGCTTGACAATTTGAAAAGATTGCAGAGGGCAATGTTTTTGTTCTAGCATGCTCCACTGCCCAAATAAATGGTACACTGAGTAAACTTTGATCTCAAGCCTATTAAAAATAGTTTATATAAATTAGCAGTGTCCGAAATAACGCCTCCCCGGACCATTTTCAAATCAAACGTTTGGTTTATTCCGATTTCGAAATCTTCGTTCGGTTTGGAAATTTCGGAATTTCGTTTCGTTTGGCAATTTGATACTCGGCAGCCAATCAGAAGCCTGCGTCAAATAACTTCCTGCTTCCGGACTTTCCCGAGGGTTATAAGGTTGTGCATTTGCATATCATTTTCCAAAGTAAACACACAGAGAACACGAGAAAAATGAATAAGTGGTTAGGAATCAAGCCAAAACCTCACCCCCAGAAGAAAGATTCAAAAGAAGCTAACTAAAATGATGACGCTACAAAACGTAAACGTACATTAAAAGCATCGTGGAAAGAGGAGTTCATGTGGTTTGTAGCAGACGATGCAATGCAAACATTACATGAATGAAAACGAGTAAATACAGGTACATACTGATGGCAGATGGAAAACATTTACCGGTAGGCAAGTTCTGAATTTTTTTATCTTACGGTGTGTAGGGTCTTCCCCAGAAACCTTGATAAGCCTGGTGATAGGGATCGGTTATACTGTAGCTCCTCTACATACAAGCTATTCAAGTTATGAGAAATTTGAGATCTCTTGCCCAACATATAAGGGAAAATCTAAGTAGCGAGAGTTTCCAGATGCTAGCACTAGAGGACCAAGTGCTTGAGACCGCTCACCCCTAGCATCAACTCGTCCCAGATCCCGTGCGCTCGTGTTGTCTTTTTGGTTTCTATTATGCTCCCTCACTCCTCCTGCACTACTCCACTACATGCATACACCTCCCTTAGAACCCGCCGACATCCTCCATGGTAAGTGCTCATAATAAGCATGAATATCTCATTCATCTTATTACTGAATTTTCATGTTAAACTATTATTTGAATGCATTTTTTAGTGGTGTTTTATAGCTGTAGAGGGTTAACTTGGATGATTTTGGGAGGCTGGTAACGGATTACTGTAAATTCCGGACTATAAGCCGCTACTTTTTTCCCCAAACGTTCAACCCTGCGGCTTATTCAGTGATGCGGCCAATTATTGTAATTTTTCTAACAGCCGCCAACGGTGCTCGAATTCAAGGCACATGACGCAGCTTACAAACTAAACGCAATCGAGCAGTCCGATAAAGAAGGAAACAGAGCTACTGCACGCAAACTTTACCTTGCGAGCGTGTTGCTAGCGTGTTTTTGATTAAGGGAGCGTGGAACGTTGTCTATATGACAAAGACTCTTACCCACACTGGGGAAGACAACTTTGATGATGTCAATTATAAGGAGGTAGATGAGGACGGTTTACCGGGGGTTTTTAAGGGTTATTGATCTATCTTCGTTATTCATTATCCATTATCCGTTATCGGTCAGTTCATAATACGCTACAAAGCCTAGGAGCCGGGACACTTACTCTCAGCCAAAAGGCCAAGCTAAGGTCCTAGCCCTAAAGCCTTGCTGCGATGGTTTCTGCAAGAATCGATTGTTTTTTTTAACAGCTCGGTTCAATGTGTTGCGAGCGCGTTTCTAGTAGCGTTTTGCTACCCTTCACAGGCACGGTTTGGGATTAAAGTTATAATATTATTATTAAAGCTTTGAAAACCCTCTCGGTGTACCGTCTTTCTTTGTAAATATGTGTAACCATTTATAATATGTATTTGCAACTGTATATTTTTGTAATGTATTTATTTGTATTTATTTTGGACACTTATTCTGATAAGTCTTGCACTGACCAATTAAAAAGAAGGGGCGTAACAGACGCGGGAGATGACGGGAAGTGGGGACCGGTAAAGGTGAGTGTTTGTGAACACAGCAGACAATAGTGGATATATATTTTTCCCACCCTTACCTTTGGAAATATACACTTTTTTTCCTTGGATTACTTTTAACGGGACCCGGACTCTGCAGGTCTGCAACCAATGTTAACTACCGGTATCGTTTTCCGTTATTTAGCCGGCTGTGGTTTTTGATCTGTGAACTTCGTGTTCAGTTAAAATCGCGGGACTCAAAGTTGGGTTTGGGTTGATTTTATGATTTCGTTACAAATTTTAATTTGGGCGCATGCGGCTTATATACAGGTGCGGCTTGTGTAAGTACAAAGGCGACTGTCCTCTCAAAATGTGGTGGGTGCGGCTTATAATCAGGTGCGCTCTATAGTCCAGAATTTACGGTAATTGGTTTTCAGTTATTTCTTATAGGGAAAATTGGTTCGAGATACAAGACATTCTTATCAGAAGCTTGATCCAGGAACAAATTATTCTCGTATGTTGTTCGACCTGGACAAAGACTGGTTTGAAAGCAAGAGTGTTTGTGTGTTTGCAAAGTTTTAAAATATTCTAAAATGTTCCTTTTCAAAGATAATGCATATGAAATTAAGCAAAAATGTCCTAAATAGCAGACAATTTTGCTCATTTGAATTACTTTTTCTAATCTTACATACCGTCCCTTTAAGGCTTGGATTTGACAAGAAATAGAACCAAAATACTACAAAAGTAAAAATAACAGTAATACTACAAAAAATACTATATAAATAATAAATATCTCTAACTGTAAAAATACTACTATAATACTATCCTTAACCAGTAGGGTTGTAGGGGCACCATTTCCTGTGGTGTGTCTTGGGCAAGTACACCCTGGTGGTGCCCATCCCTCTCCAGGCCAAACAATGTTCTAATTAATATTGTTTTTTAAAGAATTACATTTTTGCACCACTAGAAGGCGCTAAATAATACACACCGTTCATCGAAGGTTCTGAGGGAAAAGTTTGAGATAGTGGGTTGGATATGTAGAAATATGCACAAACCAATTTTACATTGAATTGAATCTGAATTGAATTGTCTTGTCATTGAGAGGTGATGGCTGGGGTAGGAATTGTCTTTTATAATGTTAATGGTTCTGCTACTGTATTACAAGCTGGCAAAGTCATTTAAACTGGGCAGAGAGCAGCCGATGACCGTTTGGGCTGTGTTGATTACTCTGTATGCTTGGCCTGTCCGCTGCCGTGCTCCCAGCATACCACAAGTTGACGACAGGCATCATACTGAGATAGCATAAGGTCACATATATTTCTTGTCTGTCCATCAGCGAGCATCTCCAGCATGTGTGACGTGGACGTAACAGAGCCCACCAGTCCCACCCTCTATGGGGAGTCTTCAGACAAGTATTTTAATGTGGATCGTTGGCAGAAATTGCGTACCGCCGTGCGCAAACTCGAATTTTGGGAGAACTTCAACACTGAGCTGATTGGGAGTGGCTTCTTCTCCAAGGTCTACAAGGTAGGCATTCAAGTATCCAGGTCTTACACCACAGTTTTAAGAGTTTTGGTTTGGTTTTGCAGCAGGGCCTACTCTTTTAGTGCTGTTGATGATAGTGGTCCATACCGTTGTAGAAAATCTTCAGTTTTCTGGAAATTACTCGTATGGAATAGCCTTCATTTCTTAGACCGAGAATAGACTGTCGAGTGTCACAGGAAAATTACTTTTCTTCCAATTCTGAAAATGTAATCACACCCACAATTGTGATGCTACAGATGCCTGACTAGCTCAAAGGAAGGTCAATTTTATAACTTCCCTAACCAACTGTGCTAACATCATTGCACAAGGGTTTTCCAAGAATCGATTAAACTTATAACTAGAGGTAGGATCAGACGTAAACATTTAGCCCGACCCGACCCTAGTCTCAGGTATATAAACCCGAACCCGCTCAAACCTGACGGATTAACTTTCAAGCTTTTTAATTTTCCGCCAAAGTAAACAGAAAGCTTTACTCCAGCCGTGTGTACTTTTGGCTGAACTACCCAGCTTGGAGTTTACTTGGGGCCTTAAATCAAGTTTGCAATGCAGGTTTAGCACCTAAATCAAGTCAAGTCACATTTTTTTTATATAGCCCTTAATTACAAAAATGTCTCAAAGGACTGCACCGGAATATAATTACACTATTACCTGATCTTACACCAACATGCAAGGAAAAACTCAAAACCTCAGCGTGAGGGAAAAAGAAATCTTGAGAAGGGGCCTCACAAGTGGTAATCCCTCTTCCAGGATGACCAGGGTGGAACGGTTTGGCGCCCAAGTGTGCATCTCAGCGACGTGCAGCGAACAAAAGTATAACTGAACAAAATGGCTCCCAAAAGAAAATCAAATTCTCCATATTATAAGCCACAAATAGTAAAAATGTTGGCCAAAAAGCAGAAAGAAATTTTATAAAGCTTGTAAGCTATTGACAAGAAGCAGAAATGACGTCTGACGTGAGGGAGGTGGAAGGAGGAAGACGCGTGTCTTTTAACCCAACACCGAGGAGGGAAAATTACTTTGGATTCAGTGATTTTGAGTTGCACTGATAGTTTGGTAGGCATTTTCTGTATCTAAATAATGACTTGAGTAAAAGTAAGTGTATGCTGTGCAGATCCTCCACAAAGGGGAAAAAAGGAAGAAGAGAAAAAAACGTGTTCAGGTCCAACATCTTACCTCTACTTCTAACACAATTACCTAGCACAATGTACTATTAGATCACTGGAGTACTGGAAATGGGCCTCTATACACGAATTTACATACTAAGTTAAAAAACAGACATTTGCAGATAAAAGTCATTTATTACATTGATTATGTATATGGTGTATTTCTAAATAATTTCATGTTATCTTGATCGAAAAAAAACAGTGCTTTTACTTTAAAAATAAGGATATTTCTAAGCAACCCCAAATCTTCTGAAGGGGAGTGTACCCGCCTACATGTGACCCGCAATCAAAGCTTGTGTTGTTCGAGACATAATTAGGACATTTTTATCATTCCATTATTGTCCCACACGGTTTGGACAATGTGTGTGGGGCGGATGACAACACCGTCCTCAGCTGAGGCATTACGTAACCCTTATTGGTACCAAGGAAGCAGATATCTATTTAGCGCGGTTTAAATACTTTAAGAATTTAAGGGGAATCAGAACTTGCTCTCCATAAATTTTAAAAAGGTAACAAAAACTTAAAGTTCATCATAATCACTCAGCATGGCTTAAATGAGGGGGTAAAAGCAGTGTCTGAAATAACGTCTGCCTGGACGCCAGGGGCGTGCATCTTTTAAGTCGGGCATACAACTTACAAAATGTCTTCGCCCGGGTGGCTGACTTTAAAAAAAAAAAAATAATAAAAAAATAAGTCAATATACTCTTAAAGCACCATTCAGATTCAGATTCAGATTCAGATTCAGATCTACTTTATTGTCATTCTAGTACACGTGTATACAGAACGAAATGTCGATGGATCTGACTCCCACAGTTTCCCTCAGTGTCCTTCAGTGTACAGATATAAATAAAGCTGTATTGTGTTATTTACCATAGTGCCGATAGTGCAAGAAGAGACGCTAACCAGATGTGCAAGATGGGCAGTCAGGTTAACAAGTCAGGTACACAGTACCATTATATTGTAAACAATAACACTGTAAGTAATAACACTGTAAGTAACAATAGTGCAGAGATCAAATGTGCAAGGAGTGGCAAGCTATAAAAAAAAACTGCCACTAGTGCAAAGGTCAAATTAGCAGCCGTTTAGATTTAAGTTAACTATATGTTAGATTGACCATTTAACAGTCTAATGGCCAGGGGGACTAGACTATTGCGGAGCCTGGTGGTCCTGCACCGCACACTGCAGTACCTCTTCCCAGAGGCTAGCAGAGTGAATAGTCCATGATGGGGGTGAGAGGGGTCCCCGGTAATGTTCTTAGCATGGGATAAGCAGCGCTTCTGGCCAATGTCCTGAATGGAGGGAAGTGTAGTCCCGATTATTTTCTCCGCTGTCCTCGTTACCCTCCTCACACTACCCCAGTCGGTAGCGCTGCAGCCTCCACACCACACAGAGATACAGCTGGTCAGGATACTCTCTATGGTGCCCCTGTAGAATGTGATGAGGGATGGTGGGGGCAGGTGGGCTCTCCTCATCCTCCGCAGGAAGTACAGGCGCTGCTGTGCCCTCTTAACCAGAGATGCAGTGTTCACGGACCAGGTGAGTTTGTTTGTGATGTGCACCCCTAGGAACTTGATACTGCTGACAACCTCCACAGCCTTGTTGTTGATGCAAAGTGGGGCATGGTTGGGCTGGTTTTTCCTAAAGTCGACAATGATCTCTTTAGTCTTGTCAACATTCAGGACCAGGCTGTTGTCCTTGCACCAGCCCACCAACTGCTCCACTTCCTCTCTGTAGGCCAGGTCGTTGTCATCCCTGATGAGGCCCACCACCGTTGTGTCGTCAGCATACTTCACGATGTGGTTTGTGGCGGACCTAGGGACGCAGTCGTGTGTCATCAAGGTGAACAGCAAGGGGCTTAGGACGCAGCCTTGGGGGGAGCCCGTGCTGAGGTAGATGACATCTGAACTGTTCTGACCTATCCGCACAGATTGGGGTCTGTCACAGAGGAAGTCCAGCAGCCAGTTCCGCAGGGGGGTGTTGAAACCCAGAAGCCCCATTTTGTCTACCAGATGTTGTGGGATGATGGTGTTGAATGCTGAACTGAAGTCCAGGAACAGCATCCGCACATGGGTGTTCTTCTCCTCTAGGTGTGTCAGGCTCAGGTGAAGCGCAGAGGAGATGGCATCCCTGGTGGAGCGGTTTGTCCTGTAGGCAAACTGAAAGGGGTCGAATGAAGAGGGGAGACTGGAGGTGATGTGCTCTTTAACCAGTCTCTCGAAGCACTTCATTATGATAGGAGTCAGTGCAACGGGCCGGTAATCGTTGAGTGATAAGATCTGGGTTTTCTTTGGCACTGGGATGATGTTGGCAAATTTGAAGCATGATGGTACTTTGGCTTGGTCTAGCGAGGTGTTGAAAATGTCTGTTAGTACACAAGCCAGCTGATCGGCGCACTCCCTAAGTACCCGCCCCGGAATGTTGTCCGGGCCTGGAGCCTTCCTTGTGTTGACCCTTCTCAGGGTCTTCCTCACGTCAGATGAGTCCAGGTGGAGTGCTCTTTCGTCCTGATTTGGAGCCGCTTTCACTGCAGGGGTGCTGTTTTGTGCCTCGAACCTACCAAAGAAATTGTTGAGGTCATTCAGAAAGTCCATGCTAGTGTTCTGCACTGGGGTGGTGTTTGGCTTGTAACTGGTGATGGCCTGGATGCCTTTCCACATATCCCTGGTGTTGGTTGTGCTGAGGAAACGTTCCTGAATCTTTTGACTGTACGTTCGCTTTGCTAGTCTGATGGCACGGTTCAGGTTAGCCCTCGCTGATAACAGCGCCTCCTTGTCACCAGATCTAAAGGCAAGGTTGCGTACTTTTAGTTGATTGCGTATTTCAGCAGTCATCCAGGGCTTCTGATTGGCACGGGTGCATATAGTTTTGTTATTGCTGACGTCTTCTGCGCATTTACTGATGTAGGCTGACACAGAAATGGCGTACTCATCTATATTTATTTTGTTGTTGTAAGTGGCAGCCGATTTAAACATGTCCCAATCAGTGCACTCAAAGCAGTCCTGTAGTGCCTCCATAGCCCCCTCAGACCACACCCTCACCTGTTTCACTGTTGGTCTTTCTCTTGTTAGCAGGGGCTTGTATGCAGGAATTAGCATAACAGAAAGGTGATCTGATGAGCCTAGGTGGGGGCGGGGGGCTGCTTTATATGCACCTTTGATGTTTGTGTAGGCCAGGTCTAATGTGTTCCTACCTCTTGTAGCAAAGTTTACATGCTGATGGAAATGCGGGAGAACTGTTTTCATATTGGCCTGGTTAAAGTCCCCCGCCGCAATAAAAATGCACTCAGTATAAGCATGCTGCAGTTCACTCACAGTTCGGTAGAGAATGTCCATTGCCTCCTTCGTATTAGCGCTGGGGGGCACGTACACGGCCGTAATGATGGTCGCGCTGAACTCCCTCGGTAAGTAAAACGGTCTGCAGATCACCGTCAAAAGTTCAATGTCTCGTGAGCAGTGATTCGAGATTATCTTCGCATTTCTGCACCATTTATTGTTTGTGTAAATGCATAGACCGCCGCCCTTGCTTTTGCCGGTGAGCTCGCCGCTTCTATCAGCGCGGAAAGCAGTTAGCCCCACAATGCTAACCGCGTCATTCGGGATAGATGAGTTTAGCCATGTCTCCGTCAGAATCAAAGCACAACAGTTCGTCAACTCGCGGTTCGATGAGAATTCCACTTGTAGATGGTCCAGTTTGTTGTCCAGGGAGCGGACGTTGGATAGGAAAATGGATGGTAGAGGCGTTTTGAAGGGTTTAGCCTTCATCCGAGCCGTTAGCCCGGCCCGACAACCTCGTTTCCTTCCCCGGTCACAGCGCTTCCGCTTGCCACTTTTACTCGCTGCTTTGTAGGCCTCTGGCTTCTGTTGACGTAGCACTCCGAGGCTAAGTAAACACTCCAGAGTGGTCGTCGAAATTTGCGCTGGATTTCTGGATGTTCGCATATCCAGCAAAAAACTGCGATCGTATATTAATCTGCAGTTAGAGTTGTCTTTGTTCGCCCTCATAGACTGAGTCGAAGATTGGGGTTTTTGACCAAAATGTGAGAAACCATCTGCATGAATATTGTCTTTTGTTCTAGGTATTTTTTTCAAATCAAACGTTTGCTATATTCCGATTTCGAAATCTTTGTTCGGTTTGGAAATTTCGGTTCGTTTTGCAATTTGCATACTCAGCAGCCAATCAGAAGCCGGCATCGAATAACTTCGTGCTTCCGGACTCTCCCAAGCGTTATAAGGTATAAGGTTTGCATGTCATTTTCCAAAGTAGATGCACAGAGAACACAAGAAAAATGGAGAAGTGGTTAGGAATCAAGCCAAAACCTCAGCCCCTGAAGAAAGATTCAAAAGAAGCTACAAAATTGATGACGCTACAAAACGTAAACATACATTAAAAGCATCGTGGAAAGAGGAGTTCACGTGGCTCGTAGCAGACGACGCAACACAAACATTGCATGAATGAAGATGAGTAAATACAGGTACATACTGATGGCAGATGGAAAACGGCGATGTCATATACATGCAATGAATGTTATAAGTAGATTTATAATAAACGTAATTTTAAAGTGTTGTTCTGTTATATATTTAGATTATCAAACCTTAATACTTTGGAACGATGTTTTTTTGCGATGGGTCGTCTTATTGTGTTTCAAATTGTGAAAAATGGGGCAGGTAACTTTATGGCTGGGCAGGCAACTTTTCAGAGTTGTCTGTCAGTAATCTTTCATTTTCAACAGGTAAAAAATACATTTTTCTTTTACTGTGGATAAAAATCTCCACAAGAAAATGAAAGAAGCTCCTAATGCTATTTGCTAATGTTGCGCTTGTTGCAGATAGCAACCCTAAAGTGTTGACAATACAGATACTAATGCTGTTTACCACTAAAGGTAAATATGTGATCAGTACTTAAAAACAAAGAATAGGTTATTTTTGTGGTGTATTATGTGCATTCATTTTGAATCATCCATTGTTTTTAATTGAAAAGATTGGTGCTAGAAGCTGCCTCACCCACGCTAGCCATTTTTACTCGGGCACCAGTCTATAGTTTTTATTTTAGCAAACTTGGACTGAATTTACAATAAAGAAAACAAATTCTAGGATTTTTCCTGCTATTCACTAAATTGAATCAGATCAAATCAAATTTATGTGTGAAGCACTTTCCAGCCAATGAATTTCCATTTTTCTTAACTAAAATTGGATATAAAAAAATAAAGTGCAAATATATATTTAGTAAAAACAGCACTTTCTTTAAGGAGAAGTAATGTACAGTAAAAAATCAAATAAAAAAGGAAGATCTCTGGTGTATGATCCAATAATAAACAAAGAACATGTCGGGGGCCTTAGAGAAGCTTTTTGCAGGACACACCTGGCCCGCGGGCCTCGACTTTGACATTGTAGGCTGAAAAGCACAACTTCTTTTCAGGTGATACACACCTCTAACCGGAAAGTGATGGTTGTGAAGATATACAAAAACGATGTGGACCAAGACAGCATCGTACGTGAAATCAGCCTCCTTCAGAAACTCTCTCATCCCAATATTGTCAGGTAACGGTCAGTCCCTATCTCAGCATTTTAACGCATAGCATGAGTAAAAATACTGTAGTAATCCTCATTCTGGTTTCCTATTACTTTTTGTATCACAAACGCCAACATTGCAAAAATATCTACCATTTAGCTGCTAAATAATAATATTTTTAAAAGCATTATGATATAAAGATGTCACGGTTGCCATGGCGCCCAATTGGCCCCGCCCGTGTGGCGCCAGATGCGGCTCGCTGACGGATTGGCTTCCCTGCTATTTAAACCCAGTCTTGTCACTCTCCTTTTGTCAGTCCGTCTGCGAATTTCCGTGTATACTAGGCAAGCTTTTTTCGACCCTGACTCCCGCCTGTCCCGTTTTTGCTCCCGTTTGTCTCCGGCTACGACCTGTTTTGATCCCGACCACGTCTGTTCTCCTGTCCTGGCTTACGACCCGTTTCCATCCCCAACCACGTTTTTGCTCTCTGTCCCGGCAATCAACCGGTTTTTCTGTCCCTGACACCGCCATCGCTCGCTTCCGTGTTCGGATCACAATCCGAGTACGAGAGCGATTCGCTTCCTGCCTCCAGCGAACACCGGATCGTGGGCGCAGCTCTTCCTCTTTCCTTCAATAAAAATTGTGGTAAACGTTACGCAATTTGGTCCTGTGCCAAAAGGTTAAAATAAAATATGATATATGCATAAAACATAGTATTTTGCTCATTTAAATAATAGTTTTTGATTTTTTTCAAGATTTTAGATCATTTTGCTCGTTTTCAGAAATATTTTCTAACAAGATGACATGAAATACTTGTGAGCAAAAAGTAACCATCTACTGGATTAGACTGTTATGCTATTTCAAATTTTTAATTCAACAACTTATTTTACTTTGAAAAACAAGATAAACTATCTTAAAACTAGAAAATTGTAAGTAAAATAAGCTTTTTTTTTTACAATTTTAACTTTTTAGTAAAAAATGATAGCGCTAATATAGCAGTTAGTATAATAGTTTGTTTATTTTAGCTATATAAAGGTAATATATTTTAAAATTACACAAAATAAACAAAATGGCAGACATTAGTGAAAGATGTTTTTTATACTTGAAAATATAATTAATACTGTTTCAATTTTCTAACTGGACTTTTTGTGGTCTCGCATATTCAGTACACATTCAGTTTAGATGCACTAGCCATAGAGAAAAAATGTCATCCTTCCCGAGGGCATGCATTTAGTAAATATGTACCATACGATAAAAGACAGCTTTAAAACAAAACAAAAAATCCTTAAGAAAGGAAAAACACCAAAATGAAATAAAATAAGTAAAAAAGTTGACCGACTACTATGACGATCGAGGTTGCCAGAAAATAAGGCAATTACATTATTGAAATTGTGTATTCCTAACCCCTGACTCCGCCCTTGCTTAACATAACTAACATAAGTACATTTACTCTAAAAGCACCATCTGCATGAGTATTGTCTTTTGTTCTAGGTATCTGGGAATATGTGTCAAAGAAGACAAACTTTATCCAATTTTAGAGGTAAGTTTATCCGACTAAAAAGACCCAATTTTTGTGGGCGTCTCTCGAAAAGATTGATACACTTTTGGGAGCTTTTAAACAGGATATCACCTACATGGATGGATGGAAATAGAGATAGATAAATACATACCGTAAATTCCGGACTATAGAGCGCACCTGATTATAAGCCGCACCCACCACATTTTAAGAGGAAAACCGATTTTGTACTTACACAAGCCGCATCTGTATATAAGCCGCAGGCGCCCACATTAAAAAAATGTAACACAAACACAAAATTAACCCAAACCCGACTAAGTCCCGCGATTGAAACTGAATGTCCTTCATAAAAGTACACAGTCCAAAAATCACAGCCGGCAAAATGAACGGAAAATAATACCGGTACTTAAGGTTTGATGCAGACCTGCAGAGTCTGGGTCCCGTTGAAAGTAATCCAAGGAAAAAAGTGTATATTTCCAAAGGTAAGGGTGGGAAGAATATACATCCACTATTGTCTGCCGCGTCCACAAACACTCACCTTTACCGGTCCCAACTTCCCGTCAGCCCGTGTTTTTTTCGCCCCTTCTTTTTTATTCGCCCGTGGGAAACATATCAGAATAAGTGTCTGAAATAAAGACATTACAAAAATATACAGTTGCAAATACATATTATACATGGTTACACATATTTACAAAGAAAGACGGTACACCGAGAGAGTTTTCAAAGCTTTAATAATAATAACTTTTATCCCAAACGGTGCCTGTGACAGGTAGCAACACGCTCGCAACACGCTCGCAACACAGTAAACGGGTCTGTTAAAAAACATACCGTACTTGTAAAAATCACGGTAAACCGTCCTCATCTTCCTCCTTACAACTGAAGCCATCGAAAAGCAACTTTGTCATATAGACGTCGTCCCACGCTCCCTTATTCCAAAACACGCTAGCAACACGCTCGCAACACAGTAAACGGGTCTGGTAAAAAAAACCGTACTTGTAAAAATCACGATAAACCGTCCTCATCTTCCTCCTTAGAACTGAAGCCGTCAAAGTCGTCTTCCTCAGTGTCTGAAAGAAACTTCGTCAAATAGACGTCGTCCCACGCTCCCTTATTCCAAAACACGCTGGCAACCTGCTCGCTCCTTCTTTATCGGACTGCTCGATTGCTTTTAGCTTGAAAGCTGCGTCATGTGCCTTTCTTTTTGCATTTTGCATGATGGGGGTATGTTCACGCTAATTTAATTTACTGTATGCACAAGCCAAAAAAGTTGCAGTCTTCCTCGGTGCATATATTTCACCGGTCTAAATCTTACCTTTTGTACTCAAGCGCCGCTGGCGGCCGTTAGAAAAATTACATAAATTGGCCGCATCACTGGATAAGCCGCAGGGTTGAACGTTTAGGGAAAAAGTAGCGGCTTATAGTCCGGAATTTACAGTAGATAGATAGATAGATAGATAGAGATAGAGAAATGTGTATTTCTTTTACATATCGGAATCAATACTTAGTAGTTGCCACCATGTTTGTCTGGCATCTTGCTTCTATGCTGTGCTCATTTTACAACGGTTTCCATTCCTAATAGATGATGCAGTGCCATCTAAAGGTCACATATTACACATTGTACCTTTAAAATATCAAAAAACAATTCATGAACTATTTTTGGGGTTTTATTTTGACCCTACTGCCGCTAGAGGTCTCTTTTGCACAGCTCTTTAACTATGCAAAGTGATAATCACTATTTGAAAATACAGTGGCTCCTCTTCATACTTGACGAAGATGTTTGCGGATCAAAGTCGTATGTAGAATTTCTCTTATTTTAAAAAAAAAAGTAACAGAATACCAATTTTACTGTTCCGGCTTCCAAAAATCATCTAAGTTAACCATAAATAGCTAGTGGTAGCATCTGGAAATTCTCGTAACTTGGATTTTTCGCCCACATTTGGGGCAAGATGTTGCCTCAAAAGATATCTCGTATCTCAAATATCTCATATGTAGAGGGACCTCTGTATTCATTTTTTTTTTTCACATTTGTCATGTGTGCTTTAAAAATTCATATTTCTGACACGTTGTAGTATGTGAACGGTGGCTGTCTGGAGGAGTTCCTGGCCAGGAAAGATGTTCCTCTAAACTGGAAAGAGAAGGTCGACCTTGCCTGTGACATTAGCAGGGGAATGATCTACCTTCACTACAAGAATATTTACCACAGAGATCTCAATTCAAAAGTAAGACAACACGATTTTTTTCATTCCCAACACACATTTTGCAGTACATTTTCGATTTTGTGGGAAATGGATTGCAGTTTATATTCTAGTAGACACTCAAAATGAGGAGAGAATACATCAATGTATTTTGAACGTAAAGAAGATACCAAGAGAAACCTTCAGATAAGAAAGTCCAATCTTTCTCTAACCTTTGCTTTCTATCAAATCTCCAAGGTGACAAAAGCAGATCCGCTCCAAAGGGTGTGGATATCAAAGAATAGCCACAAGACTGGCTGATAATAACAATGATGTAACAGTCAAAACAATGAATAACAATGTGCAATAACAGTCAAAATAACGATCTGGCATCCTATGAAATCGCCTCTGCTGCTGTCCAATATTAAAAGATGTCAGGACCAGAACGGAAACAGGACCCAATTGCGTTACGTTTCTCACAAGTTTTATTAAAGGAAAGAGGAAGGGCTGCGCCCACGATCCGGTGTTCGCTAGGCGCGGGAAGCAAGTCGCTCTCTGACTCGGATTGTGATCCGAACACGGAAGTGGATCTTCCGTAGCGAGCGATGGCGGTGTCAAGAGCGGAGAAATAGGTCGATAGCCGGGACGGGAGAGCAAAAACGTGGTCGAAGTCAGAAACGGGTCGTTAGTCGGGACGGGAGAGCAGACGTGGTCGGGGTCAAAAACGGGTCATAAGTCGGGACGGGAGAGCAGACCTGGTCAGGATCAAAATGGGTCGTAGCCGGAGACAGACGGGAGCAAAAACGGGACAGGTGGGAGTCAGGGTTGTTAAAGGCTTGCCTAGTATACACTGAGGTTTTCAGACGGACTGACAAAAGGGGACAGACAGGACTGGGTTCAAATACTGATCGGGAGCCAATCAGAACCCGCGGCAGTCTGGGCCAAAAGAGCGGGCACAACTGAGTCATATCAGTAATCATGACACAAGAATAAACTTATTATGATTGTAGGAACTAAAAGCACACTGCAAAAACATCCAGTTAAAAATGAGTGAAAATACAAAAATATTGTAAATTCATGTCTAATCCAGTTGCATTAAATGTTCCGCCATGTTGATATCAATGACGATTTAAAAAAATATTCTATTCTGTTCTGTTCTGTTCTGTTCTATTAGTTGAAACCCCTTTTTTCTCATTTTACAACTAATTGTACTTAAATTTTGTATCTGGACTTTTTGCATTCAACACTCTGCCTCATTCACTGCGGCTTCGATTTTGTGGTTGGTTGAACCCCTTAAATGCGTGCTAATGTATGCTTTCCTACCTCTGTAACGTCACGCAAATGTTTTCCACTTTAGTTTCCAAGATTGTTGTTTACTTAGCACAAAGGATGGGCTGAATTCAAAAGGAGTCTTTCGTACAAAAGCGTCCCCCCCAAACCCACTTAAAATGGCTTCAGGGTCCGCTGCAGTAACAACAGCCAGATGTGAATATGCAACATCTACAGTTAAAATTAGAATTAGGATTGCATTTACTGTCATCTATAACAGCCAGGGTTGGGTAGGGTTACTTTAACGTGATTACTTTCAATTACTTTTGGATTACTCCAATACCAAATATGCTAATAAAAGACAAAAGAAACTAAATATGAATAAAATGATAATAATAATAATAATAATTTCCTTTGTATTGTCATTCTGTGTAACAATGTACACAGAACGAAATGTCGATACACCTGACCCGTTGTAGCGAGCCGATGCAGCCGCAGCCAACAGAGGGCGCCGCCATTTTACCAATGTTATAAGTCTTAGGTATGACTCGGCCGAGGCGCGAACCAGCGACCTCCCAGTCTCAAAGCGGGCGCCTTACCATCTAGGCTACTGAGCTGGTATGACTCGCAACATGTGGTAAGCTTTCTCTCCTGGCTTTGATCTCTTTGATCTCCGGCAAAACTAACATCAAATGCGACAGAAACAAAATGAAACGGCAAAAATGATGTTTGCAAGCTGTTTGGATTGATTTTCATTTTGTTTCTGTCGCATTTGATGTTAGTTTTGCCGGAGATCAAAGAGATCAAAGCCAGGAGAGAAAGCTTACCACATGTTGTGAGTCATCATTTTATTCCTATTTAGTTTCTTTTGTCTTTTATTAGCATATTTGGTATTGGAGTAATCCAAAAGTAATTGAAAGTAATCAAGTTAAAGTAACCCTACCCAACCCTGATAACAGCATAGTAAAAATGTGTTTACAATAAGATTAGATGTGGCCCTCTGGGATAAACACGTAGTAGAGACTTAAAAGGGAAAACTATGATAAAAAAAATAATAGGATGGTTAGTTTAGAATTTTACCCCAATAAGGTGTCGCTGTTGCCATGGCGCCCAGTTGGTCCCACCCGTGTGGCGCTAGCTGCGACTCATTGACGGATTGGCTTCCCTGCTGTTTAAACCCAGTCCTGTCACTCTCCTTTTGTCACTCCGTCAACGAACTTCTGTCCCGCAAGACGTGGGTTTTGACTCGGTCCCGTTCCTGTTGGTATTTCCTGTCCGGTATTATTCTTGTTTATTTTGTCCTGTTTAATTTCGGTTTCCAATTTTGTTTCCGTCTATTTTGGTTCTGTTTATTATTTCTCCAGTTTTCGTTCCCGTCTACTTTTTGCTGTTTATTTTCGATATCCTGTTTTATTATCTATCCTGTCTGTTTGTCCCGTCCTGTCCGATATCAACTCAGGCAATTGGTATCGATCTCGTCAGCCTCTGGCTTCCTATCATGTCACGCCAGACTGCTGCCTAACATGCATGACTCCCCATTTCCCTTCAAATAAAAGGCTTGTGTGAGAAACGTCACGCGTTTAGGTCCTGATCCTGATATGGTTCATTACATAAGGTTAGATTTCATCCGGGTCTGGCCTCATGTTTGACATATGGGTCATCCCAAATTGTATCAATTGTTTATGATAACCCCAAATAATGGCAATGGCAAAAATTTAAAGCAAAATATTTCCTCTATTAAGTATGTAACAAAAATGCCCAACGGAGTTCAAAGAGCCCTTATGCTTTATTTCCCACTGTGCCTTTCTGCTTTTGTATTACTTCTAGCAGAGCTGTTTGGGGCAGGACATATTAATTTCCAGGAATTGGGTCTGGGGGGTAGTCCTTGAGAGTGACGCCATGCTTGTCTCCATGGGTATTTGTTTTTCTTTATTTGTTGGTGTAGCATGAAGAGGGTTAAGGTAAGAAAAGGCCATATTTAAATGAAGTCCAGATGCCGACCCAAACCCCTAGGAAGATGAAACAAGAAGAGTTTATTCGTGCGGGTCTAAGAAATGCATGTACTTGCATGCGCATCATAAATGAGGGGACTGGCTGCAATGAAGACATAAGCCAGGAGATGGCAGCGGAGAATAACAAAGTTTCAAATTCTGTACAGCTAGTTTAAATATACAGTATGAATCTGTGTTATTTCCTGTATAACTATTATTTGGTCGTTCCTTGCTAGAATTGTCTGATCCGGATGACATCCCGGGGTCGGGAGGCGCTGGTGGCAGACTTCGGTCTAGCCAGAGAGGTTGTGGAACTGCCAGTTAAGGACCCAGGCAGGAAGCTCTCGTTGGTGGGTTCGGCTTTTTGGATGGCGCCGGAAATGCTCAGAGGAGAGCCGTACGACCGCAAGGTAGGAAACAAAATTTGGCTGGATTATGTAACCCAAATTCCAGGACTACAAGCCGCTACTTGTTTTGATACATTTCAAACACTGTCGCTTTAAATACGGTGCAGCGTGTTCCTTTTTTCATGGCAGCACCAAAGAATAGGGCGAGCTGCTCTTTTTCACAACGCTCTAAATACAAAACTTTGCGGTGACATCAGGGAAACATTTATGATGCACTTGGAGAGAAATGTTTCTGTTATTTATAAAATGCATGACAGGAGCAAAACATGACGTTTTACAGCAATTTACTTAACATTTACAACATTCTCACTTTTTCACCCAAGTTCTGAATTAATACATACAAATTGAAGAGTGGAAGTCATCCATCAAAAACGTTACACTACTCCTTCCGTATCATCGGCGTCAATGTCAGGTATTTGAAGTTTCCTTTAATCCTCGAGGAACAATGACAAGCAAATGCAATATGGTCCGGTGTTCTGAAATTCCTTCCTACCCATCGAGACGTACTATCATTGCGTACGCATTATACAACACTGATAGTGATTTCCAGGGAAATGTTCAAGTTTTCGTCCTACCTATTATATGTGCGTTTGAAAGCAGTGATGCATTCAGTTGAAATCGGTGACTACTTACGATTTTTGATTTTATTTAGTCTTATATGACTATTTCATTGCTTTAAAGTACTGTTTTCTGGCATAGCTTATGTCAGACTTTTACCCTCGGTGTGCCAGGGACAGGGGGTGAGAAGAGTGATTTAACGAGCGTGGTCGCAGGTTTGATTTTTTAGGATGAGAATGGTGAAAGTAAGAGAAGGGCTGTTTCAAATACAGTCCCACCAATGCCAAACCCCAACAAAGATGAAACAGGAAGGGTTCGTTTGAGCGCATCTAAGAATTTCACATACTTGCACACACAACAAAAGCAGATTGAAGGAGGCTGCAATGAGGATTTTAGCCTAAAGATGGTGTCAGCTAATAGAATATTTGGAAGTTACAGACACCCCATTTAAGCCTGCCTGTTTTAAATCCGGTGCAACTCGTACAAAAACAAAATTAAGTTTTTTTTTTCTAAATTCTAGCATCCGGCTTTAAATCAGCTGCGCTCTGTATGAAATAAAACAATATTTAATTAGTGCTTTGTGCTTTCTGTATGTCACCTCCCTTAGGTGGATGTTTTCTCCTTTGGGATTGTGCTTTGTGAAATCCTGGCAAGGATTCCCGCCGACCCTGAGATATTGCCAAGAACGCAGGTCAGGGTTTGTATTTGTATTTTTATCGAAAAAGTCCACAAAAAACATGTTGGTCTTATTGGTTAGCACAGTTTTTTACATGTTTAAGGTTTAAAACTGTTCATACTTTTTCAATTTAGAACAGTGATGTGCAAACTGCTCTCCTGGGGCATTAACACTAAAACGATAGCTGTTATATGATGCAAATTTATCATTAATTCTTATTCTAAGTGCTTGTCCTCTTCATGCAAAACATGCAAACACCACACGGGGAGGCCAGTAGCTGGAATTGAACCCGGAGCCTTTGAACTGTGAGGTGGACATTTAACCATGTATCCATCATGCAGCCAGATGTAAATTATTAATGTATTTATTTATTTTGGGGGGTAAAATTCTAGACTTACGTTACACACACTTAACTAACGCATTAAATTAAGCATAATGTAGTGGAGTAAGAGTACTGTTTCTTCTCTACAAATTGGTTCAAGTAAAAGTATAGTGATTTAAAAATACTCCCAGAATTACAAAATGTCCCAAAACTTGTAACAGAGTAAACATATTTTTACTACCCACCTCTGCTGACATCTAGCGGTGAACTGAAGAAACCACTACAATGCTTCAGTGAAGTCAGACATTTCACCATCCAACTGCCAAGTATAATCAATTATTGAGCATTTATTCCTGGCATTTTTAATCATTTTTATCTTCCCATGATGTACTGTAGTCGTTTTAGATGAGAGTTTGCCATCTGCCTAAAGATCCCTTCAGTATATTACTATTACCTTGTCAGTTCATGTAATATTGTTATTGTCATATTTTAGGACTATGGCTTGGATAAAAACGCATTCAAGGAAATGGTGTCAGGGTGTCCTCAACGTCTCTTGGAGCTGGCGGCCAACTGTTGCATGGTGGGTATCATTTTTATGCATCTAGTCAAGTCAAGTCAAGTCATGTTTATTTGTGACGCCCTTAATAACAAAGAGTTGCAAAGGGCTGCACAGACCACAGATTATTGCAAACTCTTGACTATTGTTACACCATCCCCTGATCTAAAACCTACATGAAGGCAAGGAAAAACTCGAAAACCTCAACATGAGGCAAATGAAGAAACCTTGAGAAGAGACCGTGCATGAGGTCATCCCCCTTCCAGGATGCAAGGCTGCAATGGATGCTACAATAACTAATAATACACAGATATTGTCAACATGAAATATAGGTCATTCATAAGCTATAAAATAGAAGTGTGTTTTAAGCCTAGATTTAAACAGTTCCACTGAGGTTGCAGATCAAATCTCAGGGGGAAGCGCATTCCACAGCACCGGGGCCCGGATGGAGAACGCCCTTGAGCCTGCGGATTTCTTCTTGGCTCTTGGGATCAACAGCATTTTTAGAGCGAAGGCTCTGAACAGGAACATTGGGGATAAATAAATCTGAAAAATATGAGGGAGCACGTTGATGAATTATTTGTCACGGTTGGCATGGCGCCCGATTGTCCCCGCCCGTGTGGCGCCAGCTGCGGCTCGTTGACAGATTTAAGCTCTCACTATTCCTTTGTCAGTCTGTCAACGAACCTCTGCCCCGCAAGACGTGGGTTTTGACTCGGTCCTGTTTCCTGTTTGTATTTCCTGTCCGGTATTGTTCCCTTTTATTTTGTCCTATTTAATATCAATTTCCAGTTTAGTTCCTGTCCATTTTGGTCCTGATTATTATTATCTCCAGTTTTCGTTCCCGTCTAGTTCGTCCTGTTTAATTTCGATATCCTGTTTTGATATTAATCCTGTTCGTCCCCTCCTGTCCGGTATCTACCCCATCCGTCCGATATCTGCTCGGGCAATGGGTATCGATCTCGTCGGCCTCTGGCTTCCTGTCATTCCACGCCAGACTGCTGCCTAAAGTACATGACTCCCCATTTCCCGTAAAATAAAAGGCTTGTGTGAGAATCGTCACGCATTTGGGTCCTGATCCTGTTCTTGACATGATTTTGTAAATCACTTTGAATATTTTGTGTAAATCAACCCTGGGCTGCTCCTGTTGTGGAATTTTGCACCATTTCAGATTATTAACCATAGGTAAAACATGCCTGGCTGCCCTGTGAGGCTTTATGTATGTAGAGTAAGTAACTCACCATCCCAAATATTGATTTAAAATATTTTTTTTGCAAATATGGCGTCTGCTTCTGTGCCCTTATTCACAGTTGAGTAGAACATGGAATGAGTTTGAATAGGTATGCAAATGATCAAGTAATAGGGGCAATGTTCCCTCTAATTTTCCACGGGTCTGAGCGTTTACACAAAGTCGGTGAGCAACGCTTGAAACAACAGTGAGCAACGGCAATCCCAAGTGTGGCAACTAAATCATTATCAAACATGTCCCAAACTTGACATCAAGTTACATTTTGCTGAGTTTCCGGCAATGCAAAATTATTTTTCTCTTTTGAATGAATTGACTCATGTATTATTGCAAAGGTTTTACGGCCTACAAACATCGTTTGTTCTTACAATTCTTTCACAAGATATTCATTTCTTTTTTTTCCCTGATATATTTTGTCGCATAATATTAACATTTTTGGGGGCTTATTTAGTCGGTTGTAAGATACAGAACTGTACTTAATCACATTTTTTAGTGGAAGTACAATTTTGGCGACAAGATTCACTTGATATAATTGGAAATTATTTGAATGCAACACAAACTTTTTCTTCTTTTTTCCGTGTTTTTTTTTCTACTTTTTTTTTAAATTCCTTTAAAAAAGTCTCATTGTGTTTATTTTTTCCAAGCTGTTACTTTTTTCTTTTTGTTCTCTAATTACTTTTTTCCTCTGTTTCTTTCTTTCCCTTTTTCTGGCTTTTTTCTAAAATTTTTTCCTTCTTTTTTTCTCTTTTGTTTCTTTTTTTTCTCCGCTTTTCAATACTTTTTCATTTTGGTATTTTTTTCTTTTTTGTTCAATTCCCCCCTTCCTTTAAGTCATTTTGTGCATAATTTTACATAAAATTTGGTCATGTTGGGATTTAAGAAGCAAAAACAACCTGAAGAGCCGTTTAGGACCCGAAAGAGCCTGTTCCTTTTAGTGAGCCGAGCCGAAGAAGCCGGTTCTCGACAAACTTTACTAACTTTACTCAACTTCGTTCTACTTCGACTCGACTTCAAAATACCTCATTTAGCACACAACGTCAGAGGAACCTGCGTATTTTTACCTTCATGCACTGTGACTTTGACTTAAGTCGCTTCTTAATTAGTCATTTTGAGCCCTGATTTTTGTGCACTGGCTAGATTTTCTTGTGCGCTGAGAATGTGCGAGCAGTGCGCAGCTTAGATGGAACACTGAATAGGGGCATCCCAAATCTAATTTTGCTTAGGGCCCCTTGAAGGGCTCCTGTGACAAAACATGCTATTGAGGCAAATTACGCATTAAAAAAAGAATGCAGCTGAGCATTTTCCTTTTTTTAATATATTCTACAAGTGGTCTGCTCTGAGATATTTTTTTCCAAATACATTTTAACTTCTAGCACGCTATAACTGTTTTCTCACTCGTGGTTATCTCCCTCAGGTCGACTCTTTCAGGCGTCCAGCCTTCACCGAGCTGTTAGACGAGTTGGGAGAAGTTGCAGAGAGTCTTGAAGCCCCTCCAAAACTGGAACCGGCCTTGACCTGATTTGCCGATGAGACGGATCACTAGGAGAAATCACTTCGACTTGAATAAGAGATAAGATGTCATCCACTTGCGACAAGACTGCTCAGATGAGGCAGCGCAAACATATTTCATGCTGTCGGGAAGAAAGGCAAATATGTGTCATGGACGCTTTTGTGTTGACACTTGCATTTAGATAGACATAGACTCACTTACACATGTATATACATAGGAAAGCATACTCTAAATTAGGGGCCTAGGTTTGGTCTTGACATTGGTGGGGACATATGGTGGGGACCAAAGAATGATTGCTCAATAGTGGTGGGGACACGTCCCCACTATTATTCCAAAACTACGCCCTTGCTCTACATAGTTAGTCCCCTTTTCCCCTTTTATGAGTTGCAATGGATTCCTTTCCCTTCTAGTTCTAGACTGAAGGTGTGTCTGTAACCAAGCATTAAGTCATTTTCTGCTATAAAAACGTTTTCCTTAATTTTTAATTCAGGTTTCTCTGATACTACCACCACAAAGCAAGACATATAAAAATTGCATAGCAATTCAACCAACTTTTTGGATTCACATTTTTTATTATTATGTAAATAAAATTTACAATCTAATTGCAAATGGAACGCCACATATAATACACCACCATACATGTTTTACTACACAAACTTCCAACTGTAAATTTCAACAACACCCTGTTAGTGCTATGTTACTGTCACGCTCATTTAATGTCTTTATTTCACTCATCAAAAAAATATACCAGAAGGCGACAGAAGAGAGTAAGATTGTGACATCCGCCCATAATTTGCATAATTGAATGGAAAGTCAGTCTAGATGAAGACATTCAAATACAAAACTAAAAACCATACAGACATAAACCGAAAGCGTGGTTTTGTGATACACACCAGGATCTTGCATGTTTTCAACAACTGTGTTTTACTGCATTTTTAAATATAAAGACAGATTAAGCTCTATTTCATTTTGGAATCAACACTATCACGGTCATTGTTTGGGGAAACATAGTTAAGGTATACTATTAAAACCTGGAAAACCCGTTCTGTGTATTACCTTTCAAAGTAAATATATCATGTTACAAAGTGGGGACCTGCAGCTTGCAGTCCGGTGTTGTTCATTTATGTATATGCAAGGTTTTTTCCTTTACAAAATAGGTGCATACAATAGCCTTTAATTCTAACGGGGGTTACATGCTATAAGCCTTCGGTACCGTCTGTAATCATGGGAAATATGAACTCTCTACCAAATAAGACGACGAACTGACTGTGCTGGTGAAAAACATCAAAGTGTACAGGGAGTGCAGTTTGCTGTGTTTTACGGAAACGTGGCTCACGTCTGGCATCCCGGACGCTATTGTGTAGCTACCCGGCTTCAGCGCTGTTAGGGCAGACAGAGACACAAAAGCCTACAGGAAGCGGAGAGGAGGCGGACTCAATATCTACGTGAACACGAGGTGGTGTAACCCTGGGCACAAAGATTTCCATCTGCTGCAGGGACGTCGAACTTTTGGCCTAACGTGTGACGTGATCCACTCTGCTGTTGCTAAACTACAACACAGCACCCTGAGGCCATCCTGTTAATCTGTAAAGACAACAAAAAGATACTCCTGGAAGTGTGAATTTCCCTACGGGAATGAATAAAGTATCGATCTATCTATCCATCTATCTATCTGTGTCTATCTAATAACTGTGACCTTACAAAAGGAAATGTAAAAATTATTTCAGTTCATGCTTTAGTGATCAATGCTATTCTAACCGGCACACCTGTGACAATGAACTTAGCATTATTTAGGAATCTTTGACCACAAACTGAGCAGTTAGAGGTATCTCACCAGCATGGGTTCTGATGTGTGTTTTAAATTGTCTTTTCAGATTAAATTTTTGAGCACAAAATGAGCAGGAGAAACGTTTCTCATCAGTGTGGAAAATTCTTGTGTGTTTCTTCAAGCTCCCGCTCTCTGTGAATTTTTTATCACAACTTGAACAGGCAAACGGTTTCTCTCCCGTGTGGGTTTTTGTGTGCTTCTTGAGCCCGTTTTTAATGGCAAATTTTTTACCACAGACTGGACAGGCAAAAGGTTTCTCATCCAAGTGGGTCATTTCGTGTGTTTTCACATCTCCCTTCTGGGCAAACGATCTCCCACAAACTGAGCAAGGAAAAGGTTTTTCACCTGTGTGCGTTCTTATGTGCCTTTTCAAGTCTTCTCTTTTAGAAAACTTCCGAGTACAAACAGAGCATGGAAAGGGTTTCTCACTAATGTGGGTTCTGGTGTGTGTTTTTAACTGTCGTTTCAGATGAAATTTTTGTCCACAAATTGCGCACATGAAAGGTTTCTCATCTGTGTGCATTTTTAAGTGTTTTTTCAGGGACCCACTCTCTGTGAATGTTTTATCACAAGTTGAGCAGGAAAAAGGTTTCTCTCCAGTGTGGGTTCTGGTGTGCTTAGTCAGGGCGGTTTTTAGGGCGAATTTTTGCCCGCAAACCGGACAGGCAAAAGGTTTCTCACCAGTGTGGGTTATTGCGTGCGTTTTTACGTCTCCTTTCTGAGTAAACGTTTTACCACAAACCGAGCAAGCAAAGGGTTTTTCACCAGTGTGCGTTCTTATGTGTCTTTTCAAAGTTGAATTGTCTGTGAATTGTCGACCACAAACGGAGCAGCTAAAAGGTTTGTCACCCGTGTGGGTTCTGGTGTGTCTTTTTAAATCCGACTTCCACGAAAATGTCTTCCCACATTCGGAGCAGACGAAAGGTTTCTCACCAGTGTGGGTTCTGAGGTGTCTAACCAAATCGGACTTCCAAGCAAATGTCTTTTCGCAAACTGAGCAGACAACAGGTTTCTCACCGGTGTGGATTCTTGTATTTTTTTTCAATCGTTTCTGTGAAGAACATTTCTTCTGACCATCAGTGCACAATGCTGTATCACTTTCGGACTGCTCGTTGTCATCCGTGTAAGGGGAGTGTGACGGGTTTTCATCATCTGACATCGGCGCCAACCAGATGTCTGCTTGTGACTCATCCCGGTGCTCTTCATCACCTTCTGTTATGTCTGGACTTGAACCGCCGCTTGAAGACCTCGTCCATTTTCTCTCTTCACAGTGACCTTCATCTTCAGACTTTAAACAGACCACAGTTACTGGCAAATCTGTGAAATCCTCCTCCTCTTTAACGTATGGTAGCAGTTGCTCCTCATCTTCATTGAGAAAATGCTCCTCTTTAACATCAGGCCACTGTGGTTCCTGCCACCCAGAGGGAAAATATTCCTCGTCGTGGTCTGTGGGACACAAGATGGACATGGTTTTGGAATATGAGATTTGTGATGTACTCATTATCAGGGTTGGGTAGGGTTACTTTAGCTTGATTACTTTTCAATTACTTTTGGATTACTTTTGGACTTCCCAAAGCGCTTTACGTTGTGCTTCACATTTCCCAATAGCGGCCGTGCAGCCATGTAAGGCGCTAACCTGCTTATTGGAGGTATTAGGGGTTCAGTGTCTTACCGAAGGACACTTCGACATGTAACACGGAGGAGCCGGGATTCGAACTGCGATCTCTTGATCCCAAGACGAGCGCTCTACTTACTGAGCCACTGCCGCCCCAAAATGACTAAATTTTGTGCAGGATTGGGGAGTAACGGAATACATGGAACGGCAAAAATGATGTTGGCAAGCTGTTTAGATTTGTTTTCATTTTGTTTCTGTCGCATTTTATGTTCGTTTTGCCGGAGATCAAAGAGATCAAAGCCAGGAGAGAAAGCTTACCACGTGTTGTGAGTCGTAATTTTATTCATATTTAGTTTTTTTTTGTCTTTTATTAGCATATTTGGTATTGGAGTAATCCAAAAGTATTTGAAAGTAATCAAGCTAAAGTAACCCTACCCAACCCTGCTCATTATTGATAGTGGATGTCCACTGTTATTAACATTTGGAGCAGAGGTGTCAAAGTCAAATGGATGTAAGGCCAAATCTAAATTTTGACAAGCCAAGGGCCGAACTTTTTAGTAAAAGATAAGATAATCCTTTATTCGTCCCACAATGGGGAAATGTCTTTTGTTACAGCAGTACGAAAACAGCTAATATCAAAAGTTTAATTAAGTATTTAGAAATATAAAAACAGAAATAAAAAAACAAGCGGTATATCTCATCTAATCTCATTAGCTGCACCGCTTATCCTCAGTAGGGTCGCTGTGCTGGAGCCCATCCCAGCAATCATCGGGCAGTGGGCAGTGGACACCCTGAACTGGTTGCCAGCCAATCGCAGGGCACACAGGGACAGACAACTCGCTCGCTCATTCACACCTAGGGACAATTTGGACCGGCCAATCCACCTGAAATGCATGTCTTGGGAATGTGGGAGGAAACCGGAGTGCCCGAAGGAAACCCATGCAAGCACGGGGAGAACATACAAACTCCGCACAGGAAGTCCGGTAGCTGGATTTGAACCCACACAGGAGGTTCCCAAGACCTTAGAACTGTGCTGCCCTTTTTAAAATTATTGATCACGATATTAATTAAATGTCATGCAATAAAAAACACTTCTGAATCAACCTTATTGCAAGTTGTTATTCAAGAAATGCATATAAAACTTGTTGCCCTTTTAACCAATCAGTATGTAAAGTAGATCATATTCAGTTAATTGTGTATTTCTCTGTGTTCTATGTTACAAATAATCCTGATGAAATTAACCTGCATTTTAACTTGTTTTTTCTCATTTGTATTTACTATTTTTCCATTTTGAATGTATGAGTAATCATTAAAACAGTATATATAGTCTGATTTTAATACACACATATACTTCAGTTGTTTTTCGTCGTATGTATGGAAAGACGTATATGTGACGTCATTGATAACTGCCACGCATGCGCGAAGTTTGAATAAAACTCGTTCGCTGTCTGCAAACGGGGTGAGAGGAGTCTTGGTACCGCCTGGAACGGGAGATACCACTTCGCTCTCTCTCCACTGCGCAGTGGTTTCTGAAACTGCATTTGCATTCCTGTCTGATCACTCTAGCCATTAGCGTATTAATATTTTAATAGCTCTAACACGGTAGCGCTCAGCTAAAGCAGCACGGCGGTGCAGTGGTTAGCGAGTGTGCGGCACAGTTCTGAGGTCATGGGTTCAAATCCAGCTACCAACCTGTGCGGAGTTTGCATGTTCTCCCCGTGCTTGCATGGGTTTCCTCCGGGCACTCCGTTTCCTCCCACATTCCAAAAACATGCATGTCAGGTTGATTGGCTGGTTAAAATTGTCCCAAGGTGGGCTGTCTCTGTGTGCCCTGCGACTGGCTGGCAACCAGTTCAGGGTGTCCCCTCCCACTGCCCGAAGATGGATGGGATGGGCTCCAGCACCCCCGCGACCCTACTGAGGATAAGCTGTGCAGATAATGGATGGATAGCTCTCAGCTTCAAAACTCTTGGTGACCCCTGGTCTAGGATTTACTGCAGGGGTCTCTCACATGGTGGCCCTAAAGCCAGCTGAAATGCCTTCAGAAAAATAGCTCACCAGTACTTGGTCATTGTAATTTTCTAGTAAAACTCAGTCTACGTATATAACCCTACCCTCAATGATAACATAGTAACAACAAACTAATAATAAGATGAGTTATTTTAGAAATGCACATGAAAATCGATGCACTTTGTGCTAATTAGTAACAAAAAGAAGTTCTCAGGTTGAAAAACGATGGGAACCCTTTATATATTGTGTATAAAAGTAAACAAAGTGACACACCTGACATGTTCAACTCTCGAGGTTCCTTGCACACAGCCTCCGATTGTCGCTTTGTCTCTTCTTGTGCTGCCAACAGTCCAATTTCGTTCTTGTGTTTAATTTTTGTGGACATTTTCACACGTTTAGGTCACGCTGATCCCTGCAGAGAAAGTCGTCATAAACGCGTCTCCTTTGTTTAAGTAATCCGAAATCAAATAAAAGTTAAACAATGCAGGGAATTTTCCATTGACGCATTGGGGATATTAAGCAAACATAAATGCATTAGATAATTCCAAATATTGGATAAAATTGTCGGTTGAAGTGATCGTTTTACTCGGCTTATAAAACTGGACTGGTCCTCTAAAGAGAAGCTGAAGTGCGCACGCGCAGTGCTCCCAAGTACGGCTACCACCCTGGAACAAAATACCTTTACAATGGATACACGAATAAAGGTAGTTGGGCTTGATTACAATTTGAATAATTAAAAATAATAAAAGATTTTATTGCCTACAAAGCAATCAGAAAAACTGAGAGTTGTGGTTATCAGAAAGCAGGACATAAAAAAAATATGAATTGGCATTTTTTTCTAAACTGCACAACAAATAGAGTTTACGATGAATTCAAATTCAACAAATTTCATAAACAATTGAGTAATCAAGGGGAAAAAAGTCTTATGGGAAAAGCTGAAGCTTACCTTGGTCCTGTCACGATGACGATTCAAACACTTTTCACATAAATCAAATCATGTGACAAGTCATTGTAACGAGGTATTATATCTAAACTGAATTATTATTATCATTCAACCTAAATAAGAAAATAGGATTCATATAATGTCAGATAATAAATATAGAATTATAATTTCTCATCAACATTTTTGATAAATTTATACATGCATGTTTTTGTTTGTACAGTGTTTGTTTTTTTCCCATTTACACTCTCACGAAGCCACTTTCTATTCATTTTGGATCAGGTTTCGATTTTGTATCTGATTTGCTGCAGTAAAAACTGGTTGCCAGCCCCAGTGACAGTCAACAATTTGGACCGGCCAATTAACCCGACATGTATGTTTTCGGAATCTGAGGAAACTGGGGTGCCCTGAGGAAACCAACGCAAGCACGGGGAGAACATGCAAAATCTACACCGGGAGGGTGCAGTAGCGGGACTTGAACCCTGTACCTCCGCACCATAGGCCAAGCGCTAACCACCCATACACCGTGTCGCCGATAAACATGTAATGAAGACTTAAAAGAGAACAATAAGATTAAAAATAATCTTAAAGAACATAGGATAAAATATTTAAAATTGCAGAAGGTGGGCTGAGACAGAAAAGGAACTATAATAATAATAATAATAATTTCCTTTGTATTGTCATTCTTTGTAACAATGTACACAGAACGAAATGTCGATACACCTGACCCGTTGTAGCGAGCCGATGCAGCCGCAGCCAACAGAGGGCGCCGCCATTTTACCAATGTTATAAGTCTTAGGTATGACTCGGCCGAGGCGCGAACCAGCGACCTCCCAGTCTCAAAGCGGGCGCCCTACCATCTAGGCTACTGAGCTGGTATAATGTGAGGGCCAGGAGGGAGACTCTTGGGCTGGTAACCTGGTCTGGGTCTACAGCCCAAAAAGGACTGTAAGTTGGACTGTCACCGGGTGGGGCCGTGTGTGGTTTTGGAGAAGATTGAAGAGGTGGTGTACGGGGTCATGCTGCTGCCTTGGGGAAGACGGGTAACCCTCCAGGATAGATATGATGTGTAAGATTTTAAGACTTTTTTGTTATTGGCTTCAAACAATAGTTTTATTGTCAGCCAACCATTATAGTTTGAATCTCACTTTAAAAAATGGTGAGTGCTCCTTTCTTCATTTAATCTTCTTTCAAACCACCGACTTCATCTTTTATGTGGGAACATGCAATAACCTAGATGAAGACGACCTCTGGTACCAAAACAAGGTTTGGACTTTAATTTGCACTAACAAAATCAAAACAATGTCATCAGTATGTATAACCATTTTTTTCCTAGGCTTCAAACCACATGGCTTGTTCAGTAATGCAGCCAATTTATGGACCAGGTAATAAGTTAGACCAATAGATACTTCATGAAAATTGAACTGAACTGAGTATATTAATTACAAGAGTATAAAAAGGGGCGGCACGGCAACTGAGTAATTAGCACGTCTGCGGCACAGTTCTGAGATCATTGGTTCACATGCAACTAACAGCCTTCCTGTGCAGGGTTTGCATGTTCTCTCATTCTTGCGTGGGTTTCCTCTGGACAATCCAGTTGCCTTCCACACTCCAAAGTCAGGTTATTTGGCCGGTCCAACTTGTCCCTAGGTGTGAATGGGCAGGGTTGGGTAGGGTTACTTTAACGTGATTACTTTCAATTACTTTTGGATTACTCCAATACCAAGTATGCTAATAAAAGACTAAAGAAACTAAATATGAATTATGACTCACAACACGTGGTAAGCTTTCTCTCCTGGCTTTGATCTCCGGCAAAACTAACATAAAATGCGACAGAAACAAAATGAAAATAAATCCAAACAGCTTGCCAACATCATTTTTGCCGTTCAATGTATTCCGTTACTCCCCAAGCCTGCACAAAATTTTGTCATTTCATTCATATTTAGTTTCTTTTATCTTTTATTGACATATTTGGTATTGGAGTAATCCAAAAGTAATTGAAAGTAATCAAGTTAAAGTAACCCTACCCAACCCTGTGAATGAGCGAGTGAGTTGTCTGTCTCGGTGTGCCCTGCGAGTAAATGGCAACAAGTTCAGGGTATCCCCTGCCCACTGCCCGAAGATAACTGGGATGGTCTCCAGCACCCCCTAGCAAGAATAAGTAGCGCAGAAAATGGATAGATGAAGTATGCTAATGTACAGATAACCTAAGGTATATAATTTGCTTGGAAAAATTGGAGTGTCCCAAACAACAAGTTCTTAGGACTGGAACGCCACAAACACATCAAACACTAAATACACAAATAAATGTCAACCTGCACGTTTCGACAACAGTTTTTATTGCCTTTTAGTGGTGTCACTGCCATATTTGATTGAATTTCTTTATTCCACTTATTGAAAGAAGACTGAAAGCAGTCCAAGCTTGTGACCACAGCCCCTACTGAATGAAAGACATCAGTTAAGTTATTTATCCATATATAGACGCTCCCCTACTTACAACCATTCGACTAACGTAAAACGGTAGATACGAACATTTTTTAGGGATGTCGAAAAATATCCGTACATTGCTGTAAGTTAGATTTTGTATCGTGTGCACCTTTTTCCAAGTACAGGACATTACTGTTGTGTTTCTTTCCACCGCTACAGGCGTGTGGAGCTGTGAGAGGTCACCCAGCATTCACCCGGAAGAAATCGGCTTCCTCTTTCTAGTTCGTGTGTAAAGATTCTATACTTTATCTCCAGCGTGCTAAGAGCTTTGTCATTCTTACTGTTTAATATCTTGTGCATCCATTCAATATGGTCGGTGTAAAAAAGAGGCGAGCCGCTTCTTTGGAAACAAAAGTGAAATAAGAAAGCTTGATGCGGTTGAGAAAATGGTTGAATTGCTCTTTTTCGCCCATTTTCTTCCACGGAGGAAGTCGCCTAACTTTTGAAGCTCATTTTCCAAAAGTATGTTAAACCTAACTTAATTTGTCTTTATAGAGCATATTATTTTATGAAATGTTTATTCTTTAGTACAAAACAATACAGGTTACTTATACAAGGCTGAAAGATACTTATTTAAACCTTAAACATACAAAATATAGCAATGAAGCAACTTACCGACAAATTCAACTTACGATCGTCCGGAACTTTGTTTGTAAGTAGGGCAGCGTCTTTAAACTGAATCACGAAATTAAAAAGAAAAAAACAACAACATATACAACACACAAAGATCATACAAGATTTAACAGTGATAGTAAACATTTTTAAATACAAAATCATATTAGATTATTTTTTTGTAGTCATCATTTAATGCAATGTTTGGAAAGACATCTTAGGGTATTTTTTAAAAACCATAAACATTTTGTAATCTTGTAGGTGTGGTTTAACTACGTACATTTTTTTCCCTTTAGGAAATAGATGCAGTTTATTATAAAGTGTGCCTTATATTTTTTCTGATATGTCAGTATGACTGCTATTCTCACCAGTTAGGGGTTGCTCACCAGTGTGGTCTCTGATGTGACTTTTCAAGGTTCTTACCTCAGTGAATTTTTCACCACAAAGTTGGCAAGTGAAAGGTTGTTCATTGGTGTGGGTTTTTGAGTGTCTTTTCAAGCTCCAACCATTCGGGAATTTTTTATCACAAACGGAGCAGGCAAAAGGTCTCTCCCCAGTGTGAGTTTTCATGTGTGTTTTTAAATGTCCTTTCCAATTGAATCTTTGATCACAAATCGAGCAGGCGAAAGGTTTCTCGCCAGTGTGGATTATTTCGTGGTTTTTTAAAAGCCCACTTTGTGTGAATGTTTTACCACACTTTGAGCAAGCAAAGGGCTTCTCACCAGTATGGGTTTTAATGTGATTTTTTAAGTTTTTACTTAGGGTAAATTTCTGACCGCAAAACATACAGGCAAAAGGTTTCTCTCCCGTGTGGGTTACCGCGTGTGCCGTCACGGATCCCTTCTGAGAAAACGTTTTGCCACAAATTGAGCAAGCAAAGGGTTTCTCACCCGTGTGTGTCCTTTTGTGCCTAATCAAAGCTGAATTGTCTGTAAATTTTTGACCGCACATTGAACAGGTGTAAGGTTTCTCACCAGTGTGGGTCCTTGTGTGCTTTTTTAAATCTGCCTGTCGAGCAAAGCTTTTTCCACACAAAGAGCAGGAAAAGGGTTTCTCACCGGTGTGCGTCATTAAATGATTTTTCAATGGGTTCTTCTGAGCAAATTTCATGCCACACACTGAACAGGTGTATGGTTTCTCACCCGTGTGGACGCTCACATGCCGGATGAAATAAGACTCGCGTTGAAATGTTTTTGGACACCAAGAACATTTCCAACTTTTGCCATCCGGGAACAACGTTGTATCACTTTCGGACAATTCGTCGTCATCAGTGTGAGCCGTGTTGTCATTATCTGACATCGTCACCAAACAATTGTCTTCTTGAGAATCTTCCTGGTGTTCTTCTCCTTCCGTTTTCCTGTGTGGACTTGAACCGCTGCTTGAAGGCTCCATCCGGTTTCTCTCTTCATATCGACCTTGATCTTGGGTCTTTAAATAGACCCGAGTTACGGGCAACTCTGTGAAATCGTCCTCCTCTTTGATGTATGGTGGCAAATGCTCCTCCATTTTAATATGTGGATCCTCTTCAACATCAGGCGACGCTGGCTGCTCCCACGCAGGTGGAAAACACGTTTTATCTTTGTCTGTGGGACACAAGTTAGACATCGTTTTGAAAAAGAAGATTTGTGATATTGATGTTGAGAGTTCTATTTAGGAATATGGAACATGGCATTTGTTATTAAACATGTATTCCTTTAAGGCACATGTGTCAAACTCCCTAGCTGTAAACACTTTCGGCAATGCTAACATCTTCATAGTAAAAAATTTTGGTAATGGCTATATTTTAACGACTTCATATTTACAAATTATCCTAATGGGTACATGTTGATGAGTTATGCTAACAGGTACATGATAAAAAGTGATGCTAACGGCTAAATGCTAATTCTTCATGCTGAAAAATTATTCTAATGCTAACCTTCTAACGACTCAGCAAATTGAATGGGCTCAATGCATTCCAGATGGGCCAATTCAAATGGAATGGCTCATTCCTTTCGACCATGTACATTTTAATTTTTTTAATGTGTAATAACAGTGTTATTGCTATGTTATTACCATTAATGTGTGTTTTTTTAGACCTTCACAAGGCATATAATTGTTGCAAACGGTTGTGGGCCAATCTCAAATGAACTTGCCAGTACCAGGGGGGGGGGGAGTCCCCCCACAGAACCAAACCAAGTAAAAAAAATGACAGAAACATCTCTCTGAGTTAAAAACTTTATGCTAACTCATAATGCTAACAACCGGGGTAATATATACATGCCGGGATCATCTTCCAGATCAATCACAACTCTTACAATTGCCGCGGGAATTGTCTAGTTGTTATTAATGGCCTGTCAATATGAACAACGCCGTCTCATCTCTGGACACCATATTCTGACGTTTTAGTCACTGTACCTATTCCTTCATATATGACGTATACTATACTATATACCAGGGGTCGGGAACTTATGGCTCGCGAGCCATATACGGCTTTTTCTATGAGTACCTAATAAGTAACAAACAATAAATAATCAACCCCCGTGTTCTCAAACACAATCTGTTTTATCACCCAAAAAACAATTCAGTGTCATAAAAACCAGTATCAATTATTAATTTTAATAGTTAATGTTTTATAGATAATCCATCAAAATGTGATAATAATGCGGTCAACTGATGAGGAGAAAATACATAATCATCAGAATGCATCTCAACGCGGTGCTAAGAATCAAATGGACTGAACCATTCAAAAGCAGGGGAGTGTTTCCGCGCTGCGTTGGTCACATCTTTGTTTTGTTTTCCTTTTTTTTTGTTTTTTATCTTGGGTTTTCATCACATTTAAGCGTATCCTGTCCTATATTAAAAAAGAGAGTTTTTAAAAAGCTATAACTTTTGGGGGTGCTTGGGTTGAATTTGGGAGGCGCTTGAGCACCCCGAAAACAGGCTGGTTACGCCTATTTTTTGCACTATGATGACTGTTTTTGCACCAAATGCATAATTGCACAAACCCTTACGATACCAAACTGTATGTAGCATCCTACATGCCGACATTTCTTGTGTAAATATTGTGTAAATTATAACTATAACCTTATCCTCCTTGTTTTATAACCTTATCTTCTCTGTTCCTTTATCTTCTTGGCTTTTTTACCTCACTGTGAATGTGTGAACTTGGAGCGTCATGCCCAATTTCGTTGTCACAATGTGTTAACCCATTTTGTAACAATGACAATAAAGGTCTATTCTATTCTATTCTATTCTATGTTAATGACGACTAGTCGTGCACAAGTAGGCTTTATATATCATACTACAGTAGCCTTATTATAATGCATGATGTATCGTTTTCTAGTTGTTCAATTATTGCTGTAACCAAATCAATAATCTGACTAAGACCCTGGTTTTATTGGTTTTATCCGCATAACCCACCACACTTATTAGTCATGTGAAAGTGAAATATTAGTCATGTTAGTTGTGTTGAATTACTAATGTGTTTACTGTATAGGTTTTAAGTTCGCTAGTCATGTTTTATTTGAACTTATAACAATGATCCTTTGTCTCTTTTTGCTTTATAACATTTTCTTACGCATATTTCTAAGCTTTTACTGCAAATATATATAATGTCGGCTCCAAATATCGGTTATTGGCCTCCTTTTAATACTACTAATAGGTATCGGCCCTGAAAAACCCATATCAGTTGATCTTTGGTATATACTTGGATCGGATCAATACCAAATTCCAGGTATTGCCTAGCTCTAGTAAAGACGTACATGCCAACCTATTGAAATTAAAAAGCGGTTGATGTTGTCTTTCTATAACGTGCCAGAATATGAAAAGAAAAAAAACATGAGCTTGAGGAAACCAGAAGTGGCAAACTTTTACCTCAACAGAAATTTAATGCGGGCAGCACGGCGGCGCAGTGGTTAGCGCGTGTGCGGCACAGTTCTAAGGTCTTGGGAACCTCCTGTGTGGGTTCAAAATCCAGCTACCGGACTTCCTGTGCGGAGTTTGTATGTTCTCCCCGTGCTTGCGTGGGTTTCCTCCGGGCACTCCGGTTTCCTCCCACATTCCAAAGACATGCATTTCAGGTGGATTGGCCGGTCCAAATTGTCCCTAGGTGTGAATGAGCGATCGAGTTTTCTGTCCCTGTGTGCCCTGCGATTGGCTGGCAACCAGTTCAGGGTGTCCCCTGCCCACTGCCCGATGATTGCTGGGATGGGCTCCAGCACCCCCGCGACCCTACTATGGATAAGCGGTGCTGCTAAGAGATAAGATGAGAAATTTAATGCAATTGTTAGATTAGGCCTCATATTGTCTTGTAGGGGACCACGCGCACATAAAAGATTTTTGCATACACAAACAGGGGGTGGGACGAGGAGGCCAGCTCAACAGGGGGAGTTTCTAACTTTAAATCAAGGTCAAGTTTTGTTGAGTGGGGACTCAAACTGGGGGGATTGTTAGATTTGGCCTCTCAGATCTTAGAAATACTTGAGCTGACCCGCTATGTTGCTTCCTTGCTCGGCATATTCCTTTCTAAAAGCACTCTTGCACACATCATCCAGTTTGAATCATGACTATTGAGTCCCACATAGGCACATTGAAGATGCCAGTCGCCACCTCCACCACTCTCTTTGGGTGGGCGTCCAAGAAAATATAAGACTAGGAAATATTTTAAAAAGAGACTTCTTCCCGGTCATGCTGAAAAAGGCTCCACAGCTGGGTATTAATTCCTCCTGGCATCCAGTAAATAGTTAACCCTTATGTTGTGTTAGTGTCTCCGATGACCCATTCCAAGGTTATAAAATGTAATAACTGCTGGGTCTCAGAGGCCATAAAATCTAATTACAATGAGAGTATATGATTTCGGATGCATATAAACTTTGGTAAAATGATGTATTAACTATATTGAGCAATACACATTTATTTTTGATGGTCAGGAGTCAGGACTGAGTTAAAACCAGGTCAAAATTGCGGTTAGTGGTGTCAATTCCTAACACAACATTAATTTTAAAAGAGAGCATGCAATCTCCTGGTTCTTCATTCTATTATAGCGAGCATTTGAGATAATAGAAACGGGCTGGAGTTCCGGCATACCTTTCACTATTATTGGGGCGTTTTTAGACTGGTAAAGCCGTAGACTAAAATACTAGACTCGAGTCAAGAGTAATGAAAGCACGGTTCAAAGAAGGGATAGGAAAAAGTGAGGTTTCAGAAAGGTACGGAAGAATTTCCCCTGGTAAAACTCCACCCTAGATCTCGTGTTCTACTGTTCAATAAATACGAAACGCCTCGGTTTCCTGGTACAAAATGCTGCAGCGAGGCTTTTAACTAAGACAAGAAAGTTTGATCACATCATCCCGATTTTAGCTGACCTGCATTGGCTCCCTGTTAGCTTAAGATGTGATTTTAGGGTTCTGTTGGCAGTATACAAAATCATGCATAGACTTGCTACCTTATATCTTTCAGATTGAATTTACCCCTATGTTCCGGTCAGGAGCCTTCGCTCTGAAAACGCTGGTCTACTAGTAATCCCAAGAGCCAAGAAGAAAACCCGCAGGTTCGAGAGCGGTCTCCATTCGGGCCCCGGTGCTGTGGAATGCTCTTTCCCCTGAGATTCGATCTACAACCTCAGTGGAAGTGTTTAAATCTAAGCTTAAAACACACTTCTATTCTATTCTATAGCATATGAATAACCTATATTTTAAGTTGACAATATCTGTGTATTATTTGCCCTCATGTAGGTTTTAGATCAGGGGATGGTGTCATAATAGTCTGTGGTTTGCAATAATCTACGGTCTGTGCAGCCCTTTGAGACTCTTTGTAATTAAGGGCTATACAAATGAACTTGACTTCTATATTTTATATGATAGATCAGCAGACCTACCTCTGAAGTGTAAGCTCTACAGCAATTTCGCTTTTGAGATGCCCACCTCAGATCGATGAATATCCCACTGGTCTACTGTATCTCGTATCAAAGAAATGACGAACCTTCTCTGTCCTTGCACACCGCACCCGGCTGTTGACGTTGTCTCTTGATCTCTTCTTGCGCTACCCAAAGCTCCATTTTGGACTTTGTTCTTCTGCAGATTTACACAATCACAGGTCACAATTGATGCATGCTGAGTCAGAGTCAACAACCGTCTATCCTTTGTTAGCGCCGCTCAGATAAGCTAGCCTACTCCAAGACTAAATACATGACACAATGCCGGGACGTTTCCACCAATGAGGAAACAATGAAAGCAGCACCAATGCATTTATTACGCATTATTTGACTTGTTTAATTCTATAAGGAAATATAATTAGTGTACGTGTTCTTTTGATATGCTAATGATGCTGACCGTGTTCAGGAAATACATTATTAGAGACGCGCATGCGCAAAAGCCAGGTCAGTTTGGGGTCCTAACTACGTCTGCCGGAACACCTTTTTAATGCCTGCATATTAATCTGCATCAGGAAGATAAACGTAGCCATAATACCCGAAAATGTCTTTATTATAGCATGTATAAGTAAACAAATATCATTTTGTGGTTAAATTGGAGCATGTCGTGGACAACTTTGTCAGCTTATTAAGTTGCACGTGTCCTAATAATATATAATAATAATAATAATAATACAGTAATCCCTCGGTTATCGTGGTTAATGGGGACCAAAACCACCCGCGAAAAGTGAAAATCTGCGAAATAGCGACGCCCCTTCCAAAATACTTAATTTTTTTTTTTACATTATTATTTTTTTTATTTTTTTTTAAGACGTGCAAAGCTCTGAACCCGTGAACATGGAACCACGAAGTAGCGAGGCCCTTTCAAAAATGCTAAAAAAAATTTTACATTTTTTTATTATTTTATTTTATTATTTTTTTTTTTTAGACCCGCGAACGTGGAACCGCGAAGTAGCGAGGTCCCACTGTATTGGTGGCCTGCAACAAATAGAAAGCGACAAACAAAGTGACCACTAGAGAGTGCTCTAACTACACAAACACACGTTAACCTGGCAACTAAAAGCTGTTGTTGAAATGGCCACTTTAAAGGGACAGTATGTGGCACATTCGCCTAACGCGCGAAAGGTCACCGGTTCGAGACCATGTGGAAGCATAGGTTGGCCTGGAGAGGGATGAGTGCCACCAGGCTGTACTTGCCCAAGACACACCAAAGGAAATGGTGCCCTTACGACCCCAGTGGTGAACGGATCCAACCAAACAAGTAATATTTAGCGCTTCCTAGGGGTCAAAAAAAAAACTTAATTCATTAAAAAACAATATTGATTTAAATGATAAGAAGTACAAATATGCATTTTAGATACTTGTGAATCCAAAAAGTAGCCATTATTTTACATAACATGAGCCCAACCTAAAGGGATCTGATTGTCCACTATCTTGCTGTTAGGGGTACCCAAAAACCTGGCAAAAAATGAGAAGTAAATTGGTACATCCCGTAGTTTGCATTCTTCTTTTGGATTTTAGCGGTCGTTTTTAGTTGGATTGCGTCGTACAGCGACATCTACATCTGCACGCTCACCCTTTAAGCCTTTAATTTAAAATTCACGCAGCGCTTCACAAGAACTGCCACATTAATTATTATAAGACTAGACGTGTTAGCTTTCAAGCCGACCAATCAAAATGTGTGCATTTTTAATGTGAAAATGTCTCATCTCATCTCATTAGCCGTACCGCTTATCCTCATCAGGGTCGCGGGGGGGCTGGAGCCCATCCCAACCATCTCCGGGCAGTGGGCAGGGGACACCCTGAACTGGTTGCCAGCCAGTCGCAGGGCACACAGGGACAGACAGCTCATTCGCTCATTCACACCTAGGGACAATTTGGACCGGCCAATTCACCTGAAATGCATGTTTTTGGAATGTGGGAGGAAACCGGAGTGCCCGGAGGAAACCCACGCAAGCACGGGGAGAACATACAAACTCCGCACAGGAAGTCTGGAGCTGGATTTGAACCCACGACAGGTTCCCGAGACATGAACTGTGCCGCACAAGCGCTATCCACTGCGCCGCCGTGCTGCCCTATGTGAAAATGTCTCATCTCATCAGCCGTACCGCTTATCCTCATTAGGGTCGCGGGGGGGCTGGAGCCCATCCCAGCCATCTCCGGGCAGTGGGCAGGGGACACCCTGAACTGGTTGCCAGCCAATCGCAGGGCACACAGGGACAGACAACTCACTCGCTCATTCACACCTAGGGACAATTTGGACCGGCCAATTCACCTGAAATGCATGTTTTTGGAATGTGGGAGGAAACCGGAGTGCCCGGAGGAAACCCACGCAAGCACGGGGAGAACATACAAACTCCGCACAGGATGTCTGGAGCTGGATTTGAACCCACGACAGGTTCCCATGCCATGAACTGTGCCGCACAAGCGCTAACCACTGCGCCGCCGTGCTGCCCATGTGAAAATGTGTTCTACTCAAAAAGAAAACATAAAATGCATTCAACCACTCACTGCTTAGTGGTTCAGTTGTATAGCCAGTGCTCCAAACAAGCTCAGGAAGAGCTCCCGGTGAAAAAAACTGACAACTATCTAAATAACAAAATGCGGGGTGTTTAAAATACATTCATTCAACAATAACAATATCATTTGATTCAAGCATTGTGTTAAAAAATGGTAGAGCCGACATGCCAGGAGGAAAAAATGATTCATTCAGACTCGCCCACCAAATAAGTTTAATATGCCAGTTTATTGCAAATTACAAATAACAGTACACATTTTCTATGAAAACAAGGTTCAGTTTTCTCTTTTAGGTGGTGCTATTGTTTTAAATTTATATTGGTAAACTGATGATCCAAAGAGCCAAGAAAAAATCTTGAGGTTGGAGAACGTTCTCCATTTGGGCTGTGGAATGCTCTGCTCTGTGAGATTTAGAATAGAATAGAATAGAATATACCTTTATTGTCATTGTTACAAATGGGCTAACATATTGTGACAACGAAATTGGGCATGACACTCCAGTTTTACACATTCATAGTGAGGTATGAGCAAGAAGATAAAGGAACAGAGAAGATAATGTTATAAGACAAGGGGGATAAGGCTATAGTTATAATTTACATGGTATTTACACAAGAAATGTCGGCATGTGGGATGTTACATACAGGGTTGTCGTGATAACGTTGGTATCGTAACGGTTGTGCAATATTGCATTTGGTGCAAAGTCATCATAGTGCAAAAATGGTCAGCATGAAACAGGAAATGGTCAGACATTGTGCAATTTGAGCATTAAACGTAGTGCAGTCGACATGTGCAAGAACAGCAAAGAAAAGATGAGAGATAAAAGAACACTTAAAAGTAAAAAGATTTACTGGAGAGACACAAGCCGCTGCGAATAGTCGCGCCGCCATGTTGAAAAAAAAAAAAAAAAAAAAAAAAATTGATCTGCAACCTCAGTAAAAGTGTTTAAATCTAGGCTTAAAACACACTTCTATTCTATAGCTAAAAATGATGTTGACCTCAGAAAGCTGTCAACCAGACATTCTGTTATTACCTATACTTCATGTTGATTATGTGGCGTAATAGTAGTCTGTAGAAGCTTTTAGACTTCTTGTGATAAAAGGCCAAACAAATAAACATGACTTGAGTTAATTTCTCGCACGCATTGTGGGAGGCCCAGGTTCGATTTCTGGGCCATGGAATAAAAAAATTTCAAAGTGCGGCCTTGTAAATATCCATCCATCCAATGTCTTCCGCTTATCCGGGTCGGGTAGCGGGGGCAGCATCCTTAACAGGGAAGCCCAGACGTCCCTATCCCCAGCCACTTCACCCAGCTCAACCTACGGGGATCCCGAGGCGTTCCCAGGCCAGCTTAGACACAGTCACTCCATCGTGTCCTGGGTCACCTCCGGGGCCCCCTGCCTTGTAAATATTTCCCAATGATTCCGAACATTTTTCTCTTTTATTACAAGTTCGTCCCACAGTGCCCTGTCTAATCTCATTGTAAACAGTGTTCATTACATTGTTATCAATGACTATAAAGACAATACTAAATGTTATCCATTTAAATGTTTTTATCTTTGTTTTATTTAATCGATCCTTCATAAAGAACTAACTTGTCTGGCCAAAAGAGGACCTGGCAGCGAGTCAAAATTAAATAGAAGAACACTCTGGAAGCTGGGCAGTGAAGTGAACAAATGAGGCGATTAATCAAGGTTTTTAACATGAAATGTATGAGTTGTAGCAGTAAAAAAGGAAGACACAACTTGTATAAATCGGATCTCCTTAAGATTTAGTGATCACCGCTATTATCAATGACACACATGTGACTCTTAGCTTTAGCGTTGTTCAGAAATCGTTGACCACAAACTGAGCAGGTAAAAGGTTGCTCACCGGTGTGGGCTCTGATGTGATTTACTAAGCTTCTATTAGCAGTGAATTTTTCACCACAATGTGGGCAGGTGAAAGGTTTCTCACCAGTGTGGATTCTTGAATGTATTCTCAAGGCTCCATTCTCAGAGTATGTTTTACCACAAACTGAGCAGGCAAAAGGCTTCTCCCCAGTGTGGATTCTTAAATGCACTTTCAAGGACCCCCTCTCTGTGAATGCTTTACCACAAACTGAGCAGGCAAATGGCTTCTCACCAGTGTGGATTCTGATGTGTGCTTTCACGTGTTCCTTCCGTTTAAATATTTTACCACAAGTTGAGCAAGGAAAACATTTTTCACCAGTGTGTGTTCTTCTGTGCCTTTTCCATGTTGATTTATATGTATATATTTTACCACAGACTGAGCAGGCGTAAGGTTTCTCACCAGTGTGGGTTCTGGTGTGTGTTTTTAAATCAAACTCCCGAGCGAATTCCTTTCCACACACTGAACAGACGGATGGTTTCTCAGCAGTGTGGGTTCTTATATGTGTTTTGAGGTGTGCATTCTGAGTGAATTGTTTATCACAAACGGAGCAGGCAAAACGCTTCTCACCAGCGTGGATCATCACATGTCGGTTCAAATTAGACTTGTTATGAAACGTTTTCCCACACCAAGAACATTTACAGCTTTTGCAACATGTGTTATGGCTTTGGGTCCGTTCTTCGTCATCAGTGTGAGCCGAATCTGACATTGGAGCCAACCAGCTGTCTGCTTGTATCCCTTTATCGGTGTCCAGTTCCATTTGAGGATTCGAGACACTGCCTTGAGCCTGAATCAATCTAGTTTCTTCATATTGACCTTGATCTTGAGGCTTTGAACAGACCCCATCCAGGGTCAACTCTGTGAAATCTTCCTCCTCTTTAATGTATGGTGACAGCTGCTTCTCCTCTTTGCCACAAAGATGCTCCTCTTCATCATCAGGCAAAACTGGTTCCTTCCACCCAAGAGGAAGATATTTGTCATATTTGTCTGTGGGACACAAGTTAGACGCGGTTTTGGAAAAAGAGATATGTTATTTTGATGTTGAGTATTCTATTTAAGATTATGAAAGAAAGAAAATGTTATTAACCATGTATTGCTAGAAAGTGTGCATTGTTCAGGTCTTCACATTTATTAACATAAAAGGCAGTGATCCAAAACAACAGGCCGAAGTTTCTGTCTAATCATTGCACTAATTTTAGTCACGGTAAGTTATTAATTTGGTTGGTTGGTTCCCTTAACCTGTAGGGAAGTAGGGGCACCATTTCCTGAGGTGTGTCCTGGGCAAGTACACCCTGGTGGAACCCATCCCTCTCTGGGCCAATGTGTGTTTTGAACCTAGTTCGAATAGGGGACCTTTCACATATAAGGTGCATGTGCTAACCACTGCACGAAAGAAACATCGACCTAAAGTTCACCATTCATTCACCTAATGTCCCTCAATGTCCGATTTATCGTTAGATACACCAAAAAATTGTTTTCCCTTGTCATACTT
Source organism: Urocampus carinirostris (assembly GCF_059441175.1). NCBI lineage: Eukaryota > Metazoa > Chordata > Actinopteri > Syngnathiformes > Syngnathidae > Urocampus > Urocampus carinirostris. The sequence goes on from NC_142353.1 coordinate 41,144,030, forward strand.
TCATACCTGTCAAGCTCCAGGGCTCCATGCCCGTACAAACTGTTGTATTTTCCCGTACAAAATACAAAATAATCGTACATCATTTTTTTTTTTTCCGGAATGATGCATGATGGGAAATCCCCAGGCAGCAGACGCATGCGATTGACAAATTTGCGTTTTCCGTACAGATTTCTTTGTACGTCGTACTCGTCTTAAAATGCATAAAAAACGTATTTTGTACGGCAAAACTGTACAGGTTGACAGGTATGTACTTTTTGCGCTTCTTACTATCTTTCAGGACGATTTGGTGACACAAACGAGAGTGATAATGATACGAAACCTAATGCCTTTTCCTATGTCATGTACATCACTAGTGGTCTAGTAGTTACACAGTGGATTTAGTTATTAATTATTATTATTATCCACCCGTCCATTTATTATCCGGACCGCTTATCCTCAGTAGGGTCGCGGGGGCGCTGGAGCCCATCCCAGTTATCTTCGGGCAGTGGACAGGGGACACCTTGAAAAGACAACTCACTTGCTCATTCACACCTAGAGACAATTTGGACGAGCCAATTAACCTAACATGCATGTTTTTGGAATGTGGGAGGTAACTGGAGTGCCGCGAGGTAACCCACGCAAGCACGGGGAGAACACGAACTTCCATATGTATATGTTGAATTGCGCACAAGGCGGGACACAAAGTGTCTTCTGCCTTTTAGTTTCAAATGTCAAACTGCATTTGAACGCGTCTTGACAAACGCTATAAGTGTTTATGCTGATGTTATTAGCTTGTTGATATGGTCGTACCATGAGATGATGGCAAAAAAAATGCTGCTTCACTTTCAAAACAGCATAGTTTCTGCTGGTTGAATCGTTAGCAGGTATGATAGGATACTGGAAACCCATCTCTTCTCAGATACAAGTGAAAGGTAGGGGTGGGAGATACTCATTGTTCAATTGAAGCCTAGTTTGTGTATCATGTTTCATAGTCATGGTTGGGGGATAACCGCATGCGGATATAAATGTTTCTTCATTTTCTCCATGGTGATGTTTTTGAGTTTTTCCTTGCCCTCATGTAGGTTTCAGATCAGAAGATGGTATAATGGTAGTCTGTGCAGCCCTTTGAGACTTATTGTGAATAAATATGACTTGATAAGTAGGGAAAGAATTAAGAAAGATGCTGAAGGAATTGTTTTTGGTGTTTATTTACCAAATAGAATAATATTATTTAATTTTGTTATCTTTGTTTTTAATCTAATAAGCAAAAAGCGATGACGTTTCATACAAACACGCAATAATTCCAAGTAGGTACTCATTCGGTATTGAATCTATCGACATTTGTATCGATCCACCCTTAGTGATAAGGAAATGGTGTCTTGCCTAATTACTTTTATAGAAAGCAGCATGAACCCAAATACTAAATAAGTTTGTTTATTTATTTCCGTAGACCTCTTGAACATAGTTGCACTTCGAGATTCCTTGATTTAACTACCATGGGTTTCTACTCTCGCTATACGGAAATGTCACAGTGTGATCCTTGACTCAGAACGGGCTAATGTCGTATCCCGAGGTAGACATTTTCGCTTATAAAGTAAAGAAGAAACCAACCTGCTGTGATGTCAATTCGAAGTTCCTTACACACTGCACTCGGCGATTGAACTTGTCCCTTGATCACCTCTTGCGCTTTAAAAATCTTCGTTTTCGAAGTTTTCATGATAAGTTAGTCAACAAACACGTTTTATTTTTCAGCACCCTTCAGCTTACGATCGAACAAGTTACACAATGTCGGGGAGTCTTCAGCAACGAGTTAACTAAATAGAAATGCATTTATTACAAAATAGTTGACTTAATTTTGAAGAAAAGTGGAATTGCGCTTTCCACTTAGCTAATGGAGCTGTCCTGGTTCAAGAGACAAGATTTGCGACGCGCATGCGTAAAAGTCAGGGTCCGTCAGCGCACTGTTTAGCGTACTTACGTGGCGGCCACATTGGTCGGGTCAACGTCTCCATTAAGGCTCTGTGTATGTACATTGAAAATAAATCTGAACTTGCTCCTTTTATAAGCGATTTTCATGGAGGTAACCTTTTTTTGTCAACGTCACTACGTGTTGTTGTTACAGAATATTAATTTGAAAATATACAAACGGAAAAAAGGCTTATTTTTTAATTAAAAACAGTTTATCAAAAACAACCATTTATGAACAAAAATCCAAATTACAAAAAAACTGCAATCAAATTGTAACACTATAATAAATTCGTTGAGGATACTATTCACAATTTAAAATCAGTGTTAAGAGGATATTTTAAGACTTTAAAAAATAACTTTGTTTTATTTTAATTTTGCAAATCTAGGTAAATTTATAAACATAAATATGCCCACATAACCATATACTTAACCAAGTATGGTCACTTGCCAGTCTAGGCTAAAAAGATTAAATAAAATAAAAATGCTTTATGTATATAATACTTTAAAAAATAACACAAAGTGGGCAGCACGGCGGCGCAGTGGTTAGCGCTTGTGCGGCACAGTTCATGTCATGGGAACCTGTCGTGGGTTCAAATCCAGCTCCAGACTTCCTGTGCGGAGTTTGTATGTTCTCCCCGTGCTTGCGTGGGTTTCCTCCGGGCACTCCGGTTTCCTCCCACGTTCCAAAAACATGCATTTCAGGTGAATTGGCCGGTCCAAATTGTCCATAGGTGTGAATGAGCGAATAAGTTGTCTGTCCCTGTGTGCCCTGCGATTGGCTGGCAACCAGTTCAGGGTGTCCCCTGCCCACTGCCCGGAGATGGCTGGGATGGGCTCCAGCCCCCCCGCGACCCTAATGAGGATAAGCGGTACGGCTAATGAGATGAGAACACAAAGTTAAACTACGATCCTGGCTATTTCAACAACTGCTTTTAGCTGCTGTAGCTTAATCCCTACTTTGGTTTTCCCCTTAACTCCCCTAAGTGCAATGTTACAGCTTGTTCATTTCATTTATTTATTCCGTCAATAAAAGGAATGAAAGAGGGCAGACAAAAGTAAGAGCTAGTGAAATTTGCCCCTTATCGACATAAAGCAACAAATGGCCACCGTTAAAACATATAAATACATCAAATCACAAACAAAACAATATGAATGACAGCATGGTTTAATGCTACACATCAGGAACATGTTTTTAAATACAATATAGATTTTGTTGTTTGGAGTAAACGTTGTTACAGACAGTATTTCGAAATATCCTCCATCCATTATCTGTGTCGCTTATCCTCACTAGGGTCACGGGTATGCTGGAGCCCAGCCGTCTTTGGGCAGCGGGCAGTGGACACCTTGAAATGGTTGCCGTCCAAATTCACCTGCCATGCATGTTTTTAAGACACAGGGAGAACATTTAAAATATACACGGGGAAGCTGCGGTAGCAGGAATTGAACCCTGCCCCTCCGCACCATGTGGCTGTATTCTAACCGACCAACCATCGTGGCGCCCTTGGAAATGTCAGTCATAGCTTTTTATGAAATTTCTGAAAGCTCTTTCTCTGTCTTGTCCTTTTTTTTACTGTGGGCTCCTGCAGCTCCTGTGTAGAGTAAATTTAAATACAAATGTCAAAATGTAAATTGATGATATCTCATCAAAATGTTGTGATATGTTCAACAACACACTCATGACTCTTAGCTTTAGCTTGGTTCGGAAATCGTTGACCACAAATTGAACAGGTAATAGGTTGCTCACCAGTGTGTGTTCTGATGTGATTTTTCAAGCTTCTATTAGCAGTGAAATTGTCACCACATAGTGGGCAGGCGAAAGGTTTCTCACCAGTGTGGGTTCTTGAATGTATTTTCAAGGCCCTGTTTTCTGTGGATGTTTTACCACAAACTGAGCATACAAAAGGCTTCTCCCCGGTGTGGGTTCTTGAATGTGTTTTCAAGGACCCATTTTCCGTGAATGCTTTACCACAAACTGAGCAGGCAAAAGGTTTATCACCAGTGTGGATTTTGATGTGTAATTAAGTGACTCTTCTGATTAAATGTTTGACCACATGATGAACAGGCATAAGTTTTTTCACCAGTGTGTGTTCTGGTGTGCTTTTTTAAACATGAATTTTGAGCAAATGTTTTTCCACACACTGGGCAGAAGAAAGGTTTTTCACCAGTGTGGGTCATTAAGTGATTTTTCAATGGGTTCTTCTGAGCAAATTTCCTTCCACACAATGAACAGGGGAAAGGTTTCTCACCAGTGTGGACCATCACACCTTATCAAATAAGGCTTGCGGTCAAATATTTTCCAACACCAAGAACATTTCCAGCTTTTGCCATCAGTGCACAACGTTGTATTACTTTCAGTCTGTTCGTCATCAGAAGTTTGAGTCGAGTGGGACGTGATGTCATCATCTGATATCCGTGCTAACCAGGTTCCTGCTTGTGTCTCTTCATTGATGCCACCGTTTGGAGGCTGCATCCATTTTTTCTCTCCATATTAACCTTGATCTTCAGTTTTTAAAAATTCCCTGGTCATGGGCAACTCTGTGAAACATTCCTCCTTTTTAATGTAAGTTATCATCTGTTCCTCCATTTTAATATGTGGATCCTCTTCAACATCAGGCAACACTGGCTCCTGCCACCCAGGAGGAAAATGGTCTTCCTGTTTGTCTGTGGGACACAAGTTAGAAATAATTTTGGAAAATTATATTTTTCATTTCGATTTTGAGTATTCTATTTAAGATTATGAAACGAAGTAACTGTTATTGACAGTGTATTGCTGGAATGCCTACATTTTAGATATTCACAATTTTAACATTAAATGCATGATTTAAATTATTTTTGTTTGAGTTTCAAATGTCAAATGCCACCCGAAAATGTCTTCATTTATCGAATGATTTAGATAAGTTAACATATATTGTAGATAGAGCTTTGATTGCCATATTTCGGATGGCAATTGCAAAAACATACCGGTTGTTACCCAACCAGTATGGCCGCCACTACTTGGGTTGCCCGGATGTTTTCACATAATTAGGAACGGTCTATAAACCATGCCATTTTACCTTCCTCTACATATATATGTAACGGGTGTAATAATAACTTTTGTTTTATTGAAATTCCTGCTGAAATATGTGTATAGTTTTTGGTAAGTGTCCTGCAATGATGAATCCAACAGTGTCACCTGCTGGTATGGGGTGGGGTTTGTGCTGGCTTTTGACATGTGACCGGAAGGCGGGGTTTTGTTGGCAGTCTACAGAGCCAGCTGCCAACGGTAAGACACATCTTTTGGTCACATGTCAAAAGCCAGAACAAACCCCACCCCATACCAGCAGGTGACACTGTTGGACTCATCATTGCAGGACTTTAAAAAAAAAAAAGTTGTATCACCAAAAGATCTGCCTTACCTTAATCTGTCTTATCAATAATATTGTGTACTCGTGTCCAGGTATATTATAACATAAGTAGTACCTGCTATATACTATTTGGTAATTTCAATGTTTTTATCTGCAGAACCGGGGATCGGAATGCATGAGCTGATAACCGTACATTTCTATACCCCGCTATACGGCGATTTAACTGTGATCCCTAACTTAGCACGGAATAAAGTCGTATTCCGGGGGTCTACTGTATCGCATATTCAAGGAAAGAAGTGACGAACCTGCTGTGTTGACAACTTGAGGTTCTTCGCGCAAAGCGCCCTGTAATTGAACTGGTCCATTGAGCTCCTCTTGTGATTCCCAAAATGCCATTTCACACTTTGTTATTGAGCACATTTTTACATTTGAAGCCTGCTAAGTCAGTGGCAAAAAAAGGGTCTCATTTGTTAGCAAGCGGAAATGCTGGGTAGATTCTACCAACAAGAAAACGAGTTAACCGGACACAAATTCAGCAATGATTTGCTTGATGTATTTCGAAGACGTGTTTAGCGATGACGCTAACGGAGCAGGCCGAGATCAATAAAACTACAATTTGCACCGCGTATGCGCAGCAGTCGGGTGAACATGGGTCTCTAACTACGGTTGCCACACGAGGACAAAATACCATTATAATGCCTGCACAAATAACCCAAGCTATGATAAATATTGCAATCGCATAACTGTCAACCTGCAGGGTTGGGTAGGGTTACTTTAACTGGATTACTTTCAATTAGTGGTCTAGTCGCTTTGGCACTTACTCTGCCGTGATCTAGCAAGGCTTTGATGCTAGGTCCTTAGCTTGGCCTAGGTCCTTAGCTTTATTGCTAAAGGCTTTGATGCTAGGTCCTTAGCTTGGCCCTTTGATGCTAGGTCCTTAGCTTGGCCTTGATGCTAGGTCCTTAGCTTGGCCTTGATGCTAGGTTCTTAGCTTGGCCTTTAAAGTCACTATCTTTGATTTTTGCATTTCGGAGATGGAATATGAGCTTGCTCTGTCCACTCCACGCATCGGCCCGGTATTGCAGTACCTCCGGGAACGGTGCATTCGCAATGATCGCAGCAAGGCTTTAGGGCTAGGACCTTAGCTTGGCCTTTTGGCTGAGAGTAAGTGTCCCGGCTCCTTGGCTTTGTAGCGTATTATGAACTGACCGATAACGGATAATGGATAATGAATAACGAAGATAGATCAATAACCCTTAAAAACCCCAAACCCCCAATACCAAATATGCTAATAAAAGACAAAAGAAACTAAATATGAATCAAATGACTGAATTTTGTGCAAGCTTGGGGAGTAACGGAAAACATGGTACGGCAAAAATGATGTTGGCAAGCTGTTTGGATTTATTTTCATTTTGTTTCTGTCGCATTTTATGTTCGTTTTGCCGGAGACCAAAGCCAGGAGAGAAAGCTTACCACGTGTTGTGAGTCATCATTTTATTCATATTTAGTTTATTTTGTCTTTTATTAGTATAATCCAAAAGTAATTGAAAGTAATCCAGTTAAAGTAACCCTACCCAACCCTGTCAACCTGTACGTTTTTTATGCATTTTAAGACGAGTACGACGTACAAGGAAATCTGTACGGAATAACGCAAAATTGTCAATTATGGGTACCATCCGGTATACACCGACTGTACCGAAACGGCATATCAATCAAGTCAAAGGAGAAGCCTCTATCTTGGTATCGTTTTTTTCGTTGCAAACGAAGCGAGCGGTTTGATGCTAATGTGCGCATGCGTCTGCCGCCTGGGGATTTCCCATCATGCATCATTCGGAAAAAAAGGTGTACGATTATTTTGTATGGGAAAATACGACAGTTTGTACGGGCATGGAGCCGTGAAGGTTGACAGGTATCCAATCGAAAGACAAAATAAAGTAGAGTATTCAGATTGGATCAGAATGATTTTTATTATTGCATGCACAAGCAAAGAGATATCATGCGATTGGAAAATTTGAGCATGGCAAGGGTGTTAAGAAACATTAACCGGTGGGCAAAGACTATGCCTATCACAAAGGGAACCCACAAAAATCAATCCCCATATGGTCAAGTCATGTTTATTTTTGACGCCCTTAATCACAAAGAGTCTCAAAGAGCTGCACAGACCACAGATTATTGCAAACTACCGACTATTATTACACCATTCCCTGATCTAAAACCTACATGAGGGCAAGGGAAAAACATAAAAACCTCAACATGAGGAAAATAAAGAAACCTAGAGAAGGGACCACACATGAGGTAATCCCCCTTCCAGGTTGACCAGACTGCAAGGGATGTTGCAATAACAAATGATACAAAGATGTTGTCAACATGAAATATAGGTCATTCATAAACTATGGCGCTCTAAACTATACAAACATCAACCCGGCATTTTCAACAATACAACTTGTTAGCTCTATGTTACACTCATTTCATGAATAATAAAAATCAAAATTAGATTTTCATAAAATCAATTCAATTGTTTATTTTAGTCCTTAAAATAAACAAAAGGCATGCAGAAACGAATTACAGCTTGTAAAATTTACCCGAAATTGGCATAAAGGAATGAATGACAACAGTCAAGACACATTAAATCACAAAATAAATTATGTAAATGAAGGCATGGTTTATGCAACACACACAGATCATACATGTTATAACCGTTGTGCTTTTAAATGCAAAAATCCATGTTTTTGTTTTCATTTTGTAGTCAATGTCAATAGGCAGTGTTTGGAAAGATCAGTTAAAGTGTGTTGTTAAACTGTGTGCTGTTCTTTTTGTAAATAACTCATGTTACAATATGGGCCCCTACAGTGTGGTTTCTGTGCAAAATGGGTTTTTTTCTTTATGGTGCAGCCTTTACTCAGGTGGGTCTTACAGTTTTTAGTCATGTATGTCTCTATGACATGCTATACAGACTATTATAGCATTATTAGAATAAATCGGACATTTTAAATGTGAATGTCAAAATAAGATCCCATCAAAGTTTAGTGATCAATCCTATTCTCAACAACACACTTGTGACGCTTAGCTTTAGCTTGGTTCGGAAATTGTTGACCACAAACTGAGCATGTAAAAGGTTGCTCACCAGTGTGTGTTCTGATGTGATTTTTTAAGTTAGTATTTGCAGCGAATTTGTCTCCACAAAGTGGGCAGGTGAAAGGCCTTTCACCAGTGTGGGATCTTGAATGTATTCTTAAGGCCCCATTTTCTGTGAATGTTTTCCCACAAACTGAGCAGAAGAAAGGCTTCTCCCCAGTGTGAAGTCTTAAATGTATTTTCAAGGACCGACCCTCTGTGAATGTGTTACCGCAAACTGAGCAAGCAAAAGGCTTCTCTCCAGTGTGGATTCTTAAATGGTTTTTCAAGGACCCACCCACTGTGAATGATTTACCACAAATTGAGCAGACAAAAGGCTTCTCACCAGTGTGTGTTCTTAAATGTTTTTTCAAGGACTTACTCTCCATGAACGATTTACTACAAACTGAGCAGACAAAAGGTTTCTCCCCCGAGTGGGTTCTAAAGTGTTTTTTCAAGGACCCACTGTCGGTGAATGTTTTATTACAAACTGAGCAGACAAAAGGCTTCTCACCAGTGTGGGATCTTGAATGTATTTTCAAGGAACCACTCTCTGTGAATGTTTTACCACAAACTGAGCAGACAAAAGGTTTTTCACCAGTGTGGGTTCTGATGTGTATTTTTAAGTGTCCCTTCTGATTAAAATTTTTACCACAAGTCGAGCACGTGAAATACTTATCGCCTGTGTGTATTCCAATGTGTGTTTTTAAGTGTGCCTTTTGAGTAAATTTTTTACCACAAGTTGAGCAAGCGAAATATTTTTCACCGGTGTGGATACCGATGTGCGTTTTTAAGTGTCCCTTCTGATTAAAAGTTTTACCGCAAGTTGAGCAGGCAAAAGGCTTCTCACCAGTGTGGATTCGTTCGTGGTTTTCCAACATCGCACTTCGTGTGAATGTTTTACCGCAAATTGAGCAGGCATATGGTTTATCAGCAGCGTGAGTTTTTGCGTGCCTGTTCAAGTATTTACTCAAAGCAAATTTATGACCACAAACTGAACAGGCAAAAGGTTTCTCTTCTGAGTGGGTTATTGCGTGATTTTTCAAGGCTCTCTTCTGAGAGAATACTTTACCACAAACTGAGCAAGGAAATAGTTCTTCACCAGCGTGTGTTCCTTTGTGCTCGCCCACTTGCGACTCTTCCTGGGGATCTTGATTCCCTTCGGTTTTCATATGTGGAATTGAACCGCCGATGCCGCGGTTTGGTGGCTCCGCCCGTTTTTTCTGTTCGTATTGACCTTGGTCTTCAGTCTTTAAACAGACTCCTGTTACAGGCAACTCTGTGAAATCTTCCTCTTCTTTAATGTATGGTGGCAGCTGCTCGTCCTCATTCATAGGAACAAGGTCCTCTTGAACTTCAGGGAACACTGGCTCCTGCCACCCAGGAAGAAAATATTCTTCATCTTTGTCTGTGGGACACAAATTGGACATGGTTTTGGAAAATTATATTTGTTATTTTGACGTTGAGTTAAGTTATCTAAGATATTTAAGATTTTTATTGGCCACGTATTGCTAGAACACAAACATTTTTAAGATATTCACATCTATTAACAGTGTCTGAAATAACGTCTGCCCGGACGCTCGGGGCGTGCATCTTTTCCCCCCAAAAAAATTTCAAATCAAACGTTTGCTTTATTCCGATTTCGAAATCTTCGTTCGTTTTGGAAATTTCGGGTCGTTTGGCAATTTGCATACTCGGCAGCCAATTAGAAGCCTGCATCAAATAACTTTGTGCTTCTGGACTTTCCCGAGCGTTATAAGCTCTTGCATTTGCATATCATTTTCCAAAGTAGACGCACAGAGACCACAAGAAAAATGGAGAAGTGGTTAGAAATTGTTGAGATTTGTCAATTTAATAGTGCTCCTACTCGTGATACTGCGGTAAGACGTTTTCCATTGTGTGATGTCATTACGCGCACACCATTTTTCGTTTTGCTAATTGTTGATCGCCATTTTGTATTGAATGGAGCCGTGTTGTAGTTTCCTTGCTGTTGAGGAATAAATATGCTAAAAGGCTGAACCACAATGTCCTGCTTATCTTCTCACGCATGAGGAAACTGCACACTCTGACATATCCTTACCAGGAATCAAGCCAAAACCTCCGCCCCAGAAGAAAGGTTCAAAAGAAGCTAACCAAATTTGATGACACTACAAAACGTAAACGTACATTAAAAGCATCGTGGAAAGAGAAGCTCACGTGGGTTGTAGCAGACGACGCAAGACAAACATTTCATGAATGAAAATGAGTCAATACAGGAAAACAGCGATGTCATATACATGCAATGACTGTTATAAGTAGATTTATAATAAACTTCATTTTAAAATGATGTTCTGTTATATATCCTGATTATCAATCCTTAATACTTTGCAACAATGATTTTTTTTTTTTTGCGATGAGTCGTCTTATTGTATTTCAAGTTGTAAAAAATAGGAGAGGCAACTTTATGGCTGGGCAGGCAACTTTTCAGAGTTGTCTGCCCTGGTGTCCCGTAACATTTGGTCATAACTTTCTGACACTGCTAATTTACATTACTGCATGAATTTCTTTGTTTCAGTTTGAGTTTCAAATACAGGGATCAGAATGGAGATTTTCATTTTCAGCTGAAATAGCCAGCGTCCAGGAATAAACCAGGGCGGAGCCCCCCACACCCCCCACCCCCAAATCCACCCCCCCCCAAAAAAAAACCTGGGTTTTAGGCAATTTACTTGTCCAAAACCATGCTTATATTTATCATTTAAGTAACATTTTTAGAAGATTAAAATAATTTGCCCACATAACTGATTTTTTTGTAAATACTGCAAGATAAGTTCAAATGCAGTTCAGTCCCTGCAGCTTGTGCGACAATGCGGCCAATTTTTCTAACGGCCGCCAGGGTGCGCCAGAGCAATAAAGGAAAGAGTGAGACAGTCGGATTTTGAATTTGTTTGCTACGCAAGAGAAAAAGTGAAAAAGTCGGAATGCCTTTGGGGTTCAAAAACAGCGGAAATCCGCGGATCCGCTGAAAATTCTGATCCCTGCAAATATCAAATTGCATTTGACCAAGCCTTGACAAACGCTAATAACGTTTATGCTCCTGTTAGTAGGTTGGTGCTTTGTCGTATTATTAAACGAGAGACACCGAAAATAGTGTTTCTTTAGTCTCCTTAACAAGGGATAAGATGTGATTTTAACCGTGCCAGTTAGGTGCTTTATACGTCAATACTGTATTATCAGCACTGCATTTATTCGCTATGGATCCCAAGGCTTCTGGTGGTGGTGCAGGGGAAATGAAGCTCTTGATTATTAAGAATTGTGAAGAAGGCACATGAAACGCAACTCTTGCTAAGTTTCATGGCTATGACCAATCGATAATTAGGAATATTATTAGCACAGAACAGGTCTTTATTGTCATTGATAACAACGTAGTGTATGCAAGGAGATTAAACATGGCACTCCAGGGTAAACATGTAATAAAGACTTAGAAAAGAAAAGAGGATAAGAGTAAAATAATAATAATAATAACAATGTAGTGCTTAGGAATAGAGTTGTAATAATATAATGTAAGTGGAAATTTTAAAATGAGTTTCATTTTCAAACTGCATCCACTCAAGCAGCTCAAGTCACGTTACACAAGAGGTAAATATAATTTCATTTTTCCTCTACATATATTCAACTTGGGCAGCATGGCGGCGCAGTGGTTAGCGGGTGTGTGGCACAGTTCTGAGGTCGTGAGATCAAACCTTCCTGTGTGGAGTTTGCATGTTCTCCCTGTGCTTGCGTGGGTTTCCTCCGGTTCACTATGGTTTAGTCCAACAGTGTGCCCTGCGACTGGCTGGCAACCAGTTCAGGGTGTCCCCTGCCCACTGCCCGAAGATAGCTGGGATGGGCTCCAGCACCCCCCGCGACCCTAATGAGGAAAAGCGGTGCAGATAATGGATGGATGGATTTTCAACTTTAAATCAAGGCTAAAACTCACTTCTTCAGGGTGGCTTTTAGTACCCAGTAGTTTGACGACACTTATTATATTTTATATTATTTGATTCCGTTGTATTTTGTTATCATTGTCCTTTACTGTTTTTTTTTGTTTTGTTTGGTTTGGTTTCCACTTTTTGCTCTTTTATCATCTAATGTAAAAAAAACTTGTTTGTTGGTGATAGGATTGAGTGGTGAGGTGTTGTAAAAGGATAGTGGGATGTTTGGACGCGTTCTAAGGGATGGGCAGGGCACCCGTATGATGCGGCAGGGGTAAACCAGTGAAAGCTGTCGGGCCCTGCTGTTGAACAGAAGAGTGTGTTGTGTCGCCCTGACCCAAGTGACATGGCCGCTTTCTTGTGTACCGTTTCATCTGGTGGGACGAAAGCATGACCAACTTGGGTGCCGAGGTGCTTAACTTGTTTGAGTGTTTGGGCATTTGGGTTGGCCATGGTCCAAAAATGTTTGTGTGCGTTTTTTGCTATTTTTTTCCCTTTTCCCCCTTTTTTATTTTTTTCGTTATTGTATGTGTTTGTCTTGCTGTCCGTCACCCCTCTTGGGGGATATGACCAAGGTAGATAGATAGGAAAAAAATGGTTCACTGAAAGGACTGTTGTAAAGGACTGAATAAATTAAGTATATTTACCTCGAACTGATGTTATTTAATCATATGCAAGTACAGTGACAATAAGAAACTATGAACTATTTTGGTTGTTTTAATGTTTTTATCTGCAGGACCAGAGGTTCGAGACCGAGTAGGAGCATATGTCACAATATGTTAACCCATTTTGTAACAATGACAATAAAGGTATATTCTATTCTATTCTATTCTATGTTGGTACCCCACAGGAAATGGTGCCTCTAGGACCCAAGACACGAGGGGTTCAGAATGCATTAAGTAATTACCGTAGATTGAAATTCCCCGCCATACGTCAATGGGACATTGTGATCCACACCTCGGCACGAATTAATGTTGCATTACTGGGCTTTTCTGTATCGCCTATCAAACTAATAGAAGTGACAAACCTCCTGTGTCCACAACTCGAGGTTCCTTGCACACTGCACCCAGAACTTGAGCCTTGATCCTTCCTCGTGCTCCCAAAATATCCAATTCGTACTTTGATTTTGTGCACATTTTCAAGCTTATAAATCACACTTGATCCCTGCTGAGTAGCAAGAAAAGCGTCTCCTTTGTTAGCGCAGCTTCGCTAACACACTCCAAGATCGAACAGGTTGCACAACGCTTTCACCAACACGAAGACGATTTAACCAGGCGCAAATGCATTTATCGCAAATTAACTGTCTTGATTCATTTTGAGGAAAACAGAATCGGTGTAGGTGCTCACTCCACTTAGCTAACGAAGCGGGCCCGGTTGAGTAAAGACATATCGAGATGCGCATGCGCAGAAACCAGGTCGGCTTGGCCTTAACTACGGCTGCCACAAGAAGACAAAAGACCTTTTCACACCCTGCACAAACTACCCGAGCCTTAGTTTTCACACCCTTAAGCAAATAGATTACATTTATTATTAAAATTGGATAATGTTATGAACAACTTTGCTCATCGATTTGCACATTTATAGGTAGCCCAAACAAATCCAGTCACATACCTGTCAACAGGGTTGTGTAGGGTTACTTTAACTTGATTACTTTCAATTACTTTTGGATTACTCCAATACCAAATATGCTAATAAAAGACAAAAGAAACTAAATATGAAAAAAATTACTCAATTTTGTGCAGGCTTGGGGAGTAACGGAACACATGGAACGGCAAAAATGATTTTGGCAAGCTGTTTGGATTTATTTTCATTTTGTTTCTGTGGCATTTTATGTTAGTTTTGCCGGAGATCAAAGCCAGGAGAGAAAGCTTACCACGTGTTGTGAGTCATAATTTTATTTTATTTAAAGAATAATACATTTTCTTCCCGTGACCCTACTGAGGATAACCGGTGCAGCTAATGAGATGAGAATACATTTTCTTATTCAAATTATGAATTCATTTTCTGCATTAAATTATTGTTGGTAATATACTGATTAAAGGGATAACCACAAACCTGTCTTTTTTCGTGTTCTCCTTTTATACTTCCTTTTTTTCTTAACTTCTTTATACAACAATAATGATTCATAATCAGGGTTGGGTAGGGTTACTTTAACTGAATTACTTTCAATAACTTTTAGATTACTCCAATACCAAATATGCTAATAAAAGACAAAAGAAACTAAATATGAAATGATGACTCACAACACGTGGTAAGCTTTCTCTCCTGGCTTTGATCTCTTTGATCTCCGGCAAAACTAACATAAAATGGGACAGAAACAAAATGAAAATAAATCCAAACAGGTTGCCAACATCATTTTTGCCATTCCATGGGTTCCGTTACTTCCTAAGCCTGCACAAAATTTTGTAATTGTATTCATATTTAAATTACTAAATTTAAATTACATGGTATTCTATTCAACATATGGAAAGTCAACAACACAAGATGAAAAGAGTCTGGAATGGACTATTGTTTTAAATAATAAAATTTGATATAGGGTGTTGTTGTAGGTGCTGTTGGTTGCGTTTAACATTTTTGGTGTAATAATAGTTGTACCCTGTTGCATTTGATATGCAACTGATGTCTGGTGATGCCACTGATATGTTATGTGCCTGTGTTCGCATGAACTGGATAAGAGTACTGTAGGGATTATTCCAACTTTAATTTTGAAAATCATTAGAATTGAAACGAATTATTCTTTACTGCAATCGCTTAATGTATTTGCCTCTAGGTGTTGCTGGTGCTCCAACATAAGGA
The DNA here is from genome assembly GCF_059441175.1 of Urocampus carinirostris. Classification (NCBI taxonomy): domain Eukaryota; kingdom Metazoa; phylum Chordata; class Actinopteri; order Syngnathiformes; family Syngnathidae; genus Urocampus; species Urocampus carinirostris. The sequence continues at coordinate 41,159,181 of NC_142353.1, forward strand.
GCACCAGCAATTTCCTACACTGATCAAATTAAATTATGTAACTATTTGAGTTCTTTGAGTTCTGATATGAATTACTAATCCCAAGAAAATTGAATCAATGAACCAGGCCGTTTGAAATAGCATACACAATTTATTCACACAGAGAATCAATGATAAAAAAAAAGAAAGGGAGGGAGAGGCCTGGGGGTGTGGCGCCGGAGATAATGGGAGATTTCGACAGATGAAAATCTGGTAGTTACTAGCACAAAAAGAAAGTTTTCCGTCGTAATGCTAGTCGATTTGGGGAGATTCCCTTGTAAAAAACCCAAGAACCAGCAAACATGGTGTTAAATCTGTAACCGTCCTCTTTCTTGATGATGCGGTGTTTGTGTCTCAGATATCTGAGACCACCAGTATTGGGTGACAGTGTTTGAAGTTGCTAAACCTGTTAGAAAGCCAAAGAAGTGAGGAATTTACGTAATGTTCTGTACTCGAAAATGCCCTTCCAGTGGACATCATTACGTACGGTGAGAATATTATTTTACATACATAGCCTTGGATGTTTTAATTACATTCAAACTTCATGTTATCAGATTTCATTATGGTACATGTTAAATTGGTACGTTCGGGAACTGTCCAAAAGGGGACACAGTCGTTCCATTCATTCCAAAGTTTTGAGTTACTTGGAAGTCAATTTTGTGCTGGGTTTATTTGCTCTACCGTACATATATCTTTATGATTCGGTACAATTATTTTTTTCATGTAATACTGTATTTGGTTTCCTGAATGTAATATTGTGAAACATGTTTACACTGTCAAGGGGAAGAGACCATTCTAAGCCTGGCTTCTTCCAGTGAGCCCCTTTTTACTTTTTGTTTTTTTTTCAAAATAGTTTCAAAAGTTGTTTAATTTAATCTTATTGTATTTGCATGGACAGATGGCAAAACATACACATTTCAATCAATCAATAAGATATGAAATCAATCAATAAGATATGAAAGGACAGAAATAAGTAAATGAGAAGTAAAAACTTCTTCCTTAATTAACATAAAAGAATGATAGGCATTAGTCAAGCTACATTAAATCACACACACACAAAAATAAAAGTATGTTTTTTGCTACACCATAAGATCAAGCATGTTTTAACATGTGTTTTAGATACAACAATAGACTAAGACATTTTTATATTTGTGTTCAACGTTGTTAGTCAGTGATTGAAAAAATTGGTTAAGGTTTGATATTCACATTTTAAAAACTTTAAATTGACTGTCCTTTTTTGTAAATACAGTATCTTATGTTACAATATGGGCTTCTGCAGCATATAGACCCGTAAGGTATTTCTAATTTTTCTTCTTTACAAAATTGGTGCAGCCTATAATAATAATAATAATAATAATAATTTCCTTGTATTGTCATTCTGTGTAACAATGTACACAGAACGAAATGTCGATTGCACCTGACCCGTTGTAGCGAGCCGATGCAGCCGCAGCCAACAGAGGGCGCCGCCGACCACTTTTTAAGTCTATAGTCAGATGTGCCGAATATTTGTTAGGTATGTGTGTGTATGACACAATGCACAGATTATTTGTTTATTCAGAAAATCTGAAATTTTAAATGGAAATGTAAAAATGAGATTCCATTGAAATTTAGTGATCACTGCCATTTTAAATAACACATTCGTGACTCTTAGCTTTCGCATTTTTTGTAAATCGTTGACCACAAACCGAGCAGGTAAAAGGTTGCTCACCAGTGTGGGCTCTGATATGATTTTTCAAACTGGTACTAGCAGTGAATTTGTCACCGCAGAGTGGACAGATGAACGGTTTCTCACCAGTGTGGGTTCTTGAATGTGTTTTCAAGGCCCCGTTCTCTGTGAAAGTTTTACCACAAACCGAGCAGGCAAAAGGCTTCTCACCAGTGTGGATTCGTAAATGTGTTTTCAATGACCCATTCTCTGTGAATGTCTTACCACAAACTGAGCAGGCAAATGGCTTTTCACCAGTGTGGATTCTGCCGTGTATTTTTAAGTTTTCCTTCCGATTAAATGTTTTACCGCAAGTTGAGCAAGGAAATGGTTTCTCGTCCGTGTGTGTTCTTCTGTGCCTTATCCATGCGGACTTGTCTGTAAATCCTCGACCGCACACTGAGCAAGCGTAAGGTTTCTCACCAGTGTGAGTTCTGATGTGTCTTTTTAAATCTGACTCCCAGGCAAATTTCTTTCCACACATCGAACAGGTAGGTTTCTCATCGGTGTGGGTTCTTGTATGTTCCTTAAGGAGGACCCTCTTTGTAAAGTGTTTATCACAAATTGAGCAGGCAAAATGCTTCTCACGTGTGTGGATCATCACATGGCGTTTCAAATTAGACTTGTTATGAAAAGTTTTTCCACACCAGGAACATACACAGCTTTTGCCGTCGATGCAACACGGATCATCACTTTTAGTCTTTTTGTCATCGTCAGTGTAAACCGAGTGGGACGTGTTGTCTGAGATTGGTGCCAACCCGCGGTCTGCTTGTGTCTCTTCATCACCTTCTTTTTTCATGTGACTTGAGACACCGCTTGAAGTTTCCACACATTTTGCCTCTTCATATTGACCTTGATCTTCACTCTTTAAACAAACCACGGTCACGGGCAAATCCGTGAAATCGTCCTCCTTTTTAACGTATGGTGGCAGCTGCTCCTCCTCTACAACATCAGGCAGCACTGGGTGCTGCCACCCAGGAGAAAGATATTCTTCACCTTCGTCTGTGGGACACAAATTAGACATGGTTTTGGAAAATGTGATGAAGCACGTATCGCTAAAAGGCGTAAATCCTTCCGATATTTTCCTTTATCAGCATTAAGTGCGTGAGTTTCGTTATTTTCATTTGAGTTTCAAATGTCATACTGCTTTTGAATGTGTCTTGATGAACAGCTTTAATGATGTTGCTCCTGTTAATGGCTTGTTGCTGTTGTCTTATCATAAAACGAAAGACACCAAAAAAAGTAAATGGTCTGCATTTACATAGCACTTTTCAAGTCAATGAAGACCTCCCAAAGTGCTTTACAATGTGCTTCACAGTTACCCATTGACCAGTGTCTGAAACTCATGACAAAAAGTTACCGGACACCCCGGCAGACAACTCTGAAAAGTTGCCTCCCCAGCCATAAAGTTGCCTGCCCCATTTTTTACAACTTAAAACACAATAAGACGACTCATCACAAAAAAAAAAACATTGTTGGAAAGTATTAAGGATTGATAATCAGAATATATAACAGAACAACCCTTAGTTTATTATAAATCTACTCATAACATTCATTGCATGTATATGACATCGCTGTTTTCCATCTGCCATCAGTATATAACTGAATTTACTCCTCTTCATTCATGCAATGTTTGCGTTGCGTCGTCTGCTACAAGCCACGTAAACTCCTCTTTCCACGATGCTTTTAATGTACGTTTACGTTTTGTAGCGTCATCAATTTTGTTAGCTTCTTTTCAATCTTTCTTCTGGGGCTGAGGTTTTGGCCTGATTCCTAACCACTTCTCCATTTTTCTCGTGTTATCTGTGTGTCTACTTTGGAAAATGATATGCAAATGCACGACTATATAACGCTCAGGGGAGTCCGAAAGAACGAAGTTATTCGATGCAGGCTTCTGATTGGCTGTCGAGTATGAAAATTGCCAAACAAACCGAAATTTCCTAACCTAACGAAGATTTCGAAATCGAAAATGTTTGATATTGAGGGAATAAAAAAAAAAAAAAGGAAGATTTTTGGGGGGTAAAAAAGCTGTCGGCCACCCGGGCAGAGAAGTTTTGTAAGTTGTACTCCCGACGTAAAAGATGCACGCCCCAGGCGGCCGGGCAGACGTTATATCAGACACTGTTTTATGTCTGCTTTATTTTGATTTGAGACTAATTCTTTGTGTGTGAATAAACCACTCCAATAATCATTTCAAATTTCCATTTTGGTCAAAGTTTACCACCCCCGGTTTTAAACAAATAATGTTTTTTTTAGATGCTCTGGAGACGAATTGTGTTTTGTGCGTAAAAATGAAGTGTGCAATAAAATCCCACCATCTCCTTGCTTTTGTCATCATCACAGCAATTCCTGATGCGCTAGCATTTCTTAGACACGCTTGAATAAACTCTTCTTTGTTCATTTTTTTCTAGGGTTTGGGTTTCCGCTTGGACTGTACTTGAAGCAGACTTTTTCTAACTTTCACCATTTTTATGTAACACCGACAAATAGAATTAGTTTAAAAAATTGCAGCGACGAGCGTGTCGTCCCTCTCCAACCCGTCCTTAAGCCCCCATTCCTTGAACCTAATATGTTCCGCCCCGGACAGCTCTACAAAGAGTAAGATAAAGGCAGAAACATGCAGAGGAATTTAAAGCATAAGGGCTCTTTGAACTCAGTTGGGCATTGTTAACTCATACTAATTAGATAATATATTATACTTTCAACCTTTTGAAAAATACCTTAAACGACACACCCCAACTTTAATGTTCAAAGGTTGGCATGTATGGGTGAGAGGACAGAGAAGGGAATAAAGTTAGGAATTAGCACAATACCAAAAAAATGATTCTAGTGTGAGTCCACCCAAATTTTCCAGTTTCCTTTGCCTGTCCAATAAACTGTAACATGCCCAACACTTTTTTTAATGATATAGTAGAATATAATGTATAATAAGTTGCCATTTCAGGACGGCACGGCGTGGTTAGCGCGTCCGTGGCACAGTTCTGAGGTCATAGGATCGAATCCTCCTGTGCGGAGTTAGCATGTTCTCCGCGTGCTTGCTTGGGTTTCCTCCAACATTCAAAAACATGCATTTCAAGTTAATTGGCCGGTGTGAATGAATGAGTGAGTTGTCTGTCCCTGTGTGCCCTGCGACTGGCTGGCAACCGGGTCGGGGTGTTCCCTGCCCACTGCCTGAAGATGGCTGGGATGGGCTCCAGCACCCCCGCGACCCTACTGAGTATAAGCAGTGCAGATAATGGGGGGGGGGGGGTTGTATAGGTTTATTGTTCTTTTTTCTTTAGCAATTATCAGTTATCCATTATCAGTTATATCATGATACATTTCAAAGCCAATAGGCCGAGACACTTGCTACCAGCTAAGAGGCTGAGTCAAGGTCCTAGCCAAACTGACACATGGATGGATAGAAGTTGCCATTCCACACTTATTATTCACATAGTGCCACACAAACAGCAACTTGTAAAATAGATGGCTTGCGACTGGTAAGCTTTAAGTTTATCCAAGATCTAGAAACACGAGTTGACCACATCGGTGTATGTATGTTTCGGTAGTCTTCATATCGACACCCCAGGTCACTTTGAAGCAATACGTGAGGATCTAAGCCCCCGATTTGATTCAAATGTCCTTACGTAACCGACTGTGCTTAATGCATAATGTATGTTTTTTTTTTGCATCATGTTATACTGAAATGTAACTTTGTGATCACCGTTTCAACATAGATTGTCATATCTCGGGGTCTATTGCATCGCTTATGAAAATAAAGAAGTGACGTACCTGCTGTGTCGACAACTCGAGATTCCTCAAGCTCATCACCCGAAAGTTGAACTTGTCCCTTGATCTCCTTTTGCAATCCCAAAATATCCACTTTGTACTCGATTTTTGTTGTTGTGCACATTTTTTCACCGAGTCAATCAACAAACCTGTCTGCTTTGTTAGCAACGTTTAGCTAACGTACTCCAAAAATAAATAGGTCACACAATGCCGGGAAAATTCCACCAACATAAAAGCAAGATGACCAGGCACAAATGCAATAATTTGGCATCGATTGATTTGATTTATTGGGAAGAAAAGCTTAAGCAGTTTGATTCGGGAAATGAGGCGCGCATGCGCAGAAGTCATATAAGCTTCCCTTGTCTACGGCTACCACATTTAAACAAAACACATTTCCAATGGATGCGCAAATTGCTTAAACACATTCGATTTTGCAATACATGACTTTGCAAAAGCATTTGGAATCATCTCGGCTGGTGTCTGCATGCCATTTAAATATCAGATTGGTGAGGGATTCCAGCATATATGTAGCTCATCTGTGAATATCACTATGTTTGGAAAAATCAAATAAAATAGCTCATCAAAACAATGATTAAAAGGGGAAAGGTGACTGTTCCATGAGTGATGTCTTTATGGAAGAAATGTGTTGACCCAACTGCTATTTGTTAACAAATTCGAGACATTTCCTTTAAAATAATTCACAGGATATAACCCTCCGGAATGCATATTGTAGTCAACGGGGTTGGGTAGGGTTACTTTAACTGGATTACTTTTAATTAATTTTGGAATACTCCAATCCCAAATATGCTAATAAAAGACAAAAGAAACTAAATATGAATAAAATGACTAAATTTTGTGCAGGCTTGGGGAGTAACGGAATACATGGAACGGCAAAAATGATTTTGGCAAGCTGTTTGGATTTATTTTCATTTTGTTTCTGTCGCATTTTATGTTCGTTTTGCCAGAGATCAAAGCCAGGAGAGAAAGCTTACCACGTGTTGTGAGTCATCATTTTATTCATATTTAGTTTCTTTTGTCTTTTATTAGCATATTTGGTATTGGAGTAATCCAAAAGTAATTGAAATTAATCCAGTAACCCTACCCAACCCTGGTAGTCAAGTCAAGTCAAGACATGTTTATTTGTGACGCCCTTAATCACAAAGAGTCTCAGAGGGCTGCACAGACCATAGATTATTGCAAACCACAGACTATTATGACACTATCCCCTGATCTAAAACCTACATGAAGGCAAGGAAAAATTCAAAATCCTCAACATGAGGTAAATGAAGAAACCTTGAGAAGAGACCGCGCATGAGCTCATCCCCCTTCCAGGATGCAAGGCTGCAATGGATGTTACAATAACTAATACTACACAGATATTGTCAACATGAAATATAGGTTATTCATATGCTATAGAGTAGAAGTGTGTTTTAAGCTTAGATTTAAACGTTTCCACTGAAGTTGCGGATCGAATCTCAGGGGGAAGAGCATTCCACAGCACCGGGGCCCGAATGGAGAACGCTTTTGTATGCACCTTTTGTTCTGCTTTCCTACAAACTGTAACATTTATTTTGTCATCATCCCTTGGTGAAAGAATGTTGGTCTGAAATTCTTAATTTTATTGCTGATAAAATTGACAATGGGGTTTAATTATTTTGGAAAAATATTCTGTTTGGAATATTTGACCCTTAGAAATTTAAATCAAAGCCAGAAGAAACTTTTAAGGTCAATTTTAGCTAGATTTTACATACATACGTGCAAATTCTCAGGCATAGACATTTCTTTCATCAAGTTGCAATGTGAAATAAAACAATATATTGTGTTCATTGAGATTTTCCCTAATCAAAAGGTCATTAAACTAATAATATTTGTAAACATTTTGGTATTTTCATATAACTGGTATTCACCCCAAGCCATATTTATCAATCTTTATATCTGTTTCGTTATTCAGCTGATAATGATGTTACGCAATGTTGCAATACCATTTTTGTATTGAAGTGTGTATGCATTATTTCTAATTAAATATCTTATTTGGATGCATTAAATGAAATGAAATGATCTGCATTTATATAGCGCTTTTCAAGTTAATGACTTCCCAAAGCGCTTTACATTTCCCAATAGCGGCTGTGATCTGTGCAGCCATGTAAGGCGCTAACCTGCTTATTGGGGGTATTATTATTGGGGTTCAGTGTCTTACCCAAGGACACTTCGGCATGTAACACGGACAAGCCGGGATTCGAACTGGGATCCCTTAATCCTAAAACGATCGCTCTACCTACTGCCGCCCCATTAGGGAAAACACTTTGAATATAATTAATATATAATTGAATATTGCAAATACAAACAGAAATGGCATGGAAAATTCACACACCAACACAAAGCTAACGATTTTTAGGAGACCATAAGGTACTGGAGAAAAACAGACAAAAAGTAAATAAATAAAATGAAAATATTGTTTTAAAATAAGGTACCTAGATTACAAACAAAAATGGTTTTATATTAGCATAATCAGACAAAGAGATATCATTTGCTTACAAAATTGGAGCATGCAATGAACAGTTTCACCTGCTCATCAAGTTGCACTGGACTGTAAATACAGTTATAGGTGGCCGAAAAATTGCCTGAGAAAAATGGAATGCAACTAAAAAAATCGACCACTAGAAGGTTTTTGAACTACACAAACATCAACCTGGCATTTTCAATAGTACGTTTGGTGCCTGGTAAGCGCTGATACAAATGTCCATTTGTGTTTTGTATTTTTTATTATCAATTGTGTTTCAATAAACATCACAAAATGAACAAATCGACGGAAACGAAAAAAGGATGACAGGATGAAGCCAATGGCTTTTTAAGAGATCCGTCCCCATAATAACTTTGCACGCTTTCAATTTAATTTGTTTATTTCACTCTTAATAGGTGAGTGATTATGGTGAATCAGATGGTTGGATGAGAAAGGATGTGTAGAGCAAATAAGCCCAGCACAAAATTGACTTCCAAGGAACTCGGAACTTTGTAATGGATGGAACGTCTGCATCCCCTTTTGGACAGTTCCCGAACGTACTAATTCACCATGTACCATAATGAAATCTGATAACATGAAGATTTGAATGTAATTAAAACATCCAAGGCTATGTATTGATAAAATAATGTTCTCATCGTGCGTAATAATGTCGATTGGAGGGGCATTCTTGAGTACAGAACATTACACAAATTACTCACTTCTTTGGCTTTCTAACAAGTTTAGCAACTTCAAACACGGTCATCCAATACTGGTGGTCACAGATATCTGAGACACAAACAGATATCTGAGACCACACCCAAAAGAGGCATGATCCGGTCAAGCGTCCCTGGTCCATATAAAAACAGGAACTGATCGATAGCTTGTTCTCTTTTCTTATACCTGGCTGGCTGGTTGGTCTCGCAGGTGGCCGCGCCAAGCGGCCGTGCTGGCCTGCACGGTAGCCTTGAGTTCAGCACGTCGGCCATACGTTGTGACCATACGGAACATGAGATGAAACCTCTACGCAACACCAAGAGGACGGTTACAGATTTAACACCATGTTTGCTGGTTCTTGGGAATAAGCGTTTTTTTTCTGTACAAGGGAATCTCCCCAAATCGACTAACATCATAGCAAAAACTCCCATAATCTCCGGCGCCTCCCCCCTCCTTTTTTTGTATCATTAATTCTGTGTTAATATATTGCTTGTGTGCTTTTTCAATCGGCCTGGTTCTCTGAATCCATTTTCTTGGGATTAGTAATTCACGTCAGAACTCAAAGTAATGACTTAATTTATTTTTTATCAGTGTAGGAAATTCTAGCATACTTCAGAGAAAAAAAAAGATATATGGTGGAGCACAAGACACACCTAGAGGCAAATGTATTTACCGATTGCAGTAAAGAATAATTCCTTTCAATTAAATTGAAGCTAAAAAATCCCTACAAATTTAACCTTTAAATATTTTTAACTGGATTCAAGCTATACTTTTGTGTTGTTGTTTTTTAATAAAAAAATATGTTGTATGACTGTTAAAACTAACCTGATACAAGTACAGTGCATCCGGAAAGTATTCAAAATAGAATAAAAATAGAAAACTAAGAAATTACATTTATATAAGTATTCACAGCCTTTGCCATGAAGCTGAAAATTAAGCTCAGGTGCATCTTTTTTCCACTGATCATCCTTGAGATCTTTCGACAGCTTATTGGAGTCCACCTGCAGTAAATTCAGTGGATTGGACATGATTTGGAAAGGCACACACCTGTCTATATAAGGTCCAACAGTTGAGTGTGCATGTCAGAGCACAAAAAACAAGCATGAAGTCAAAAGAACTGTCTGTAGACCTGCGAGACAGGATTGTCTTGAGGCAAAAATCTGGGGAAGGATACAGAAAAAATTCTGCTGCTTTGAAGGTCCCAATGAGCACAGTGGCCTCCATTATTCGTAAATGGAAGACATTTGGAACCACCAGGACTCTTCCTAGAGCTGGCCGGCCTTCTAAACTGAGCGATCGGGTAAGAAGGGCCTTACTCAGGGAGGTGACCAAGAACGCGATGATCACTCTGTCAGAGCTCCAGCGTTCCTCTGTGGAGAGAGGAGAGCCTTCCAGAAGGACAACCATCTCTGCAGCAATCCACCAATCAGGCCTGTATGGTAGAGTGGCCAGACGAAAGTCACTCCTTAGTAAAAGGAACATGGAAGCCCGTCTGGAATTTGCCAAAAAGCACCTGAATGACTTTCAGACCATGAGAAACAAAATTCTCTGGTCTGATGAGACAAAGATTGAACTCTTTGGTGTGAATGCCAGGCGCCATGTTCGGAGGAAACCAGCCATCGCTCATCACCATCCCTACAGTGAAGCATGGTGGTGGCAGCATCATGCTGTGGGGATGTTTTTCAGCAGCAGGAACTGGCAGACTAGTCAGGATAGAAGGAAAAATGAATGCAGCAATATATAGAGATATCCTGGATGAAAACCTGCTCCAGAGCGCTCTTGACCTCAGGCTGGGGCGAAGGTTCATTTTTCAGCAGGACAACGACCCAAAGCACACAGCCAAGATCTCAAAAGATTGGCTTCAGAACCACTCCGTGAATGTCCTGGAGTGGCCCAGCCAGAGTCCAGACTTGAATCCGATCGAACATGTGTGGAGAGATCTAAAAATGGCTGTGCACAAACGTCTCCCATCCAACCTGATTGAGCTTGAGACTTATTGCAAAGAAGAATGGGCAAAACTGCCTAAAGATAGGTGTGCTAAACTTGTGGGATCATATTCAAAAAGACTTGAGGCTGTATTGGCTGCCAAAGGTGGATCAACAAAGTATTAAGCAAAGGCTGTGAATACTTATGTAAATGTGATTTCTTAGTTTTCTATTTTTAATAAATTCAAAAAAAGTAAAAAAAAAAAAACGTTTTCACATTGTCATAATGGAGTATTTTGTGTAGAATTTTGAGATAAGAGATTAAATTAATACAATTTGGAATGAGGCTGTAACATAACAAAATGTGGAAAAAGTGAAGCGCTGTGAATACTTTCCGGATGCACTGTATATGTATAACAATTGTGATAAGGAACGATTCCTCTTTTCCATGTAACACACGTTTATTATCATATGGTTTCCAGAATGTAATATTGTGAAAAGTATAAAGACTGTCAAGGGGACCAGACAATGAAACTGTGAACAGAGGTTAAACATGTTCATCAGGAAGATACGAAAGGTGGTTAAAAAGATCTAACAGCTTGTGGAATTTGCCTTTTATTTGCCCAAATAAAAGAATGAATGACAACAGTCAAGATACCGTATATTAACACATTAAACCACACACAATAGAACAATATAAAATGATAGTTTAATGCTACATACCACGATCATACATGTTTTATCCATTGTTTTAAGATACAAAAATAGAAAAAATAAAATGAGAGATGCAGTTTTTATTTAGGTTTACAACATAGTTACAGATCAGTTGAAATGTATTCAAGGTTTTCTGGATGCTGTCCTTTTTCTGTAAATATCTCATGTTACAATGTGGGCCCCAGAAGCCTATATAGTCCCACGTGGTTTCTCTGCAAATGTTTTTTACAATTTTGTGTGTCTACATGTCTGTATGACAAACTATTTTTTGTTACTTAAGTAAATCAGAAGATTTTAACAAAAATATTCAAATGAAATCAAATCAAAATGTAATGATCACTGATATTCTCATTAACACACTCGTGACTCTTAGCTTGAGCGATGCTCGGAAATCGTTAACCACAAACTTAGCAGGTAAAAGGTTGCTCAACAGTGTGGGTTCTGATATGATTTTTCAAACTCCTATTAGAAGTAAATTTGTCACCACAAAGCGGGCAGGTGTAAGGTTTCTCACCAGTGTGGGTTCGGTAATGTATTTTCAAGGTCTCATTCTTCGAGTATGTTTTACCACAAACTAAGCAGGCGAAAGGTTTCTCACCAGTGTGGGTTCTTAAATGTTTTTTTAAAGACCCACTCTCTGAGAATGTTTTACCACAAACTGAGCAGGCAAAAGGTTTATCACCGGTGTGGGATCTTGAATGTATTTTTAAGGTCCCCCTCTCAGAAAACGCTTTACCACAAACCGAGCAAGCAAAAGGTTTTTCACCTGTATGGGTTTTTATGTGTATTCTTAACTGTCCTTTCCGATTAAATTTCTTACCACAAGTTGAACAAAGAAAAGGTTTTTCACCAGTGTGTGTTTCTCTGTGCCTTACCCATGATGAATAGTCAGCAAATCCTCGACCACACACTGAGCAGGTGTAAGGTTTCTCCCCAGTATGGGTTCTGGCGTGTCTTTTTAAATATGACTCCCAAGCGAATTTTTTTCCACACACTGAACAGATGTGTACTGGTTTGTCACAGCTGTGGGTCTTTAAATGGTTTTTCAAGCACCAACTCTCTGTGAACGTTTTATCACAAACTGTGCAGGCAAAAGGTTTATCACCAGTGTGGGATCTTGAATGTATTCTCAATAACCCCTTTTCTGCGAATCCTTTACCGCAAACTGAGCAGGCAAAATTATTCTCACCTGTGTGGATTCTGATGTGAACTTTTAAATGTCCCTTCCGACTAAATGTTTTACCACAAGTTGAACAAACAAAAGGTTTTTCACCAGTGTGTGTCCTTTTGTGCCTCATCCATGTTGAATAGTCTGCAAATCTTCGAGCACACACTGAGCAGGTGTAAGGTTTCTCGCCAGAGTGGGTTCTGATGTGTCTTTTTAAATGCGACTCCCAAGCGTATTTCTTTCCACACACTGAACAGGTGTGTGCTGGTTTGTTACCCGTGTGGGTTTTTGTATGTGCTTTGAGGAGTACCCGCTTAGTAAATTGTTTATCACAGACAGAGCAGGTAAAAGGTGTCTTACTCTTGTGGCTCATCACATGCCGGTTCAAAGTAGACTTGTTATGAAACGTTTTTCCACCTTCAGGGCAACATGTCTTGTCACCTTTGGCCTTTTTGCCGTCCTTGTGTGACAGGTCGTCTTCATCTGACATTGGCGGCAACCAGCTCTCTGCTCGTTTCTCTTCATTGACGCCCGTTTTCATGTGTGTGCTTCTGCCACTACTTGGAGGATGCATCAGTTTATTCTCCTCATACTGACCTTGATCTTCAGTTTTTGAACAGGCTCCAGTCATAGGCAACTGTTTGAAATATCCTTCCTCTTTAATGCATGATGGCAGCTGCTCCTCTTCTTTAATAGGAAGATGCTCCTCTTTAACATCAGGCAACACTGGTTGATGCCGCCCAGGAGAGGGATAGTCTTCATCTTTGTCTGTGGGACACAAGTTGGACATGGTTTTGGAAAATTCAATCTGTGATTTGGATGTTGAATATTGTATTCAACAATATGAAACAGATCAAATTGTATTAACCATGTGTTGCTAGAAAGCATACATCCTTGACTTTAGTCTGGCAAGCATCTTTAATGTTTATGCTCCTGTTAATGGCTTCTTGCTCTTTTCATATAATGAGCGCTTCCTAGATATCCTCATGTCTAACTAGTGATTAGATGTGATTTTTACAAAACGTAAACATGAAGTCCTAAAAATGCGTGTTATGTACATCCCTAACGATCCATCTATCCATTATCCTCACCGCTTATCTTCAGTAGGGTCGCGGGGGTGATGGAGCCCATCCCAGCTATCTTCGGGCAGTTGGCAGGGGACACCCTGAACTGGTTGCCAGCCAGTCGCAGGGCACACAGAGACAGACAACTCACTTGCTCATTCACACCTAGGGACAATTTGGACCGGCCAAATCACCTGACATGCATGTTCTTGGAATGTGGGAGGAAACCGGAGTTCCCGGAGGAAACCCACGCAAGCACGGGAAGAACATGCAAACTCCACACAGGAAGGTTTGATCTCACGACCTCAGAACTGTGCCGCACACGCGCTAACCACTGTGCTGCCGTGCTGCCCCCTAACGATCGAAAAATGTTTTTCAGGGTTCACACACACAATTGTAATGGCCAAATTGAAGCCTATTTTCAATTTATTCAATACTATTAAATAAAGAAATCCGGTGTGAATCATGTATTTAGCAGGACCAATAATTGATCTGCGATTCACATATGCGATTTTTAATCCTGCATATGTATTTATCAAGACATCATTTTTACAACTTGAGTAAATCGCTAATTTTGTTGTTTTTGAGACAGCTTCCTCTCCATATAGAGTGCTGTTCTAAATAATAGCAGTGCAATGTGACTAACTAAGCAGAACATCTCAGGTTTTAGAATATATTTTCTTGTTACATGCCAAACAAGTTATCAGTAGGTGCAGTAGATTCTCAGAAAATAAACAGGACCCAGCATGCTCTGAAGGCTGTGCAATCGGGCAAAAAAATCAAAGGGGTGTGTTGAAAAAAATAGCAGTGTCTGCTGTTGACTGTACATCCTCCAAGTTATTTTGTATTTTCGAAGAAGGTAGGATTTAGCAATCCTAATATTTTGTTGCATGACCACATTTTCTTTTTATAACTGCTTCAGATCTGTGTGGCATAGAGTCAACCAACTTGTGGCACCTTTGATTTATTTCACTCCACGATTGCTTAACAACATTCCTCAATTTATTTATTTATTGGTATTTCTTCGCAATCAGCATTTTTTGATATCAGTCCACGTGTTCTTGATTGGATTGAGATCTCAAGATTGGGCTGGCCACTCCATAACATTAACTGTAATGGTCTGGAACCAAGACTTTGCTTGTTTAATGGTGTGTTTGGGGTCATTGTCTTGTCGTAACACCCATTTCAAGGGGATGTCCTCTTAAGCATAAGGGGATATAAACTCTTCAAGTATCCTGACATACACATACTGATCCATGATCCCTGGTATGTGATAAATGGGCTCAACACCAGAGTAGGAGAACCATTCCCAGACCATGATACTTCCACCACCATGCTTCACCGTCTTCCATATGTACAGAAGATTGAATTCAGAGTTTGGCGATCGTCTCACTCACAGTCCATAGCCCCGGGACCCAGAAAGGACTATTTTACCTTCATCAGTCCACAAAATGTTCCTCCATTTTTCTTTAGACCAGTTTATGTGTTCTTTGGCAAATTGTAACCTCTGCTGCACATGCCTTTTCTTTAACAGAGGGACTTTGCGTGGGACTCTTAAAAATAAATTTGCCTCACACAGAAGTCTTTTAACAGTCACAGCACTAACAGGTAACTGCAGACTGTGTTTAATAGTCCTGGAGCTGATTATCGGCCAGCCTTAGCCATTCTGGTTATTCTCCGGTCAATTTTAAGAGTTTTGTTCCGTTTTCTTCCACGTGTCTCTGATTTTTCTATTCATTTTAAGGCATTGGGGATCATTTGAGTTGAACAGCAAACAATTCTTTGCACATTTTTATAGGTTCTTCCCTCTCCTATCAACGTTTTAATCAAAGGACGGCGTTCTTTGAGCAGTGTCTTGAACAACCCATTTTCCTCAAATGCATGTTCAACCTGTACTGGCTTCAACCTTAATAGGTGCCACCTGATTCACACCTGAATCACATGTTTTTGTTTTTTTCTTCCCCAAAATTGAGGAACTATTTGCCCAATTGCAGTCTTTGGGGCATGCCTATTATGAATGCTGGGTCTTGTTTGTTTTCTGAGAATCAACTGTACCTACTGGTAACTTATCTGGCATGTAACAATAAAAAAATACTAAAAACCAAGATAATTACTTGAGTAAAGGTTAGTGCATACCGTTTAGTGTGTATGAATGCAGTGCCATTTTTGCCAAATGGGGCAGCATCGAGCACACATATTTATACTTAGTTTTTCGTTGTTTTTTGGCCATTTTTGGGAAAACCCCTTTTTGTTTTTTTCCTTCCCCAAAATTGAGGAACTATTTGCCCAATTGCAGTCTTTGGGGCATGCCGATTATGAATGCTGGGTCGTGTTTGTTTTCTGAGAATATACTGTACCTACTGGTAACTTATCTGGCATCTAACAATAAAAATATACTAAAAACTAAATAATTACTTGAGTAAAAGTACAGTGGGACCTCGCTACTTCGCGCTTCGACGTTCGCGGATTCAGAGCTTCGCGGGCCTAAAAAAAAAAATAATGATATAAAATATATATATTTTTTTTTTGTTTTCTTTTTTTTTTAAACATTTTTGAAGGGGCGTTGCTACTTCGTGGTTCAACGTTCGCGGGTTCAGAGCTTCGCAGGTCTAGAAAAATAATAATAATAGAATAAAATAATTAACAAAAAAAAAAAAATCTGAACCAGAAGATGTTTTTTTCCTCGGACATCTCGGACTATTCTGATGAGGATTTTGAACCTGATTGATTGGCAGAAGGGGGACAAACGGAAGAAGTTTCTGAAGACGATGAACCGAGTGACCATGTTGAGGATGAAGACATGGAGGACGGTCTGGGAGACGAGAATGTGCAATATTGTGGAGGATGTGTGTGGACGAAAGATTTGGCGATCCAAAAATAAAAAATATATATGGTCTCCATCACCTGAAGTGGCTGGCCACTTTGTGCGTCCGACACTGCCGGACCCCAGGCCACCTTTGTCCCCCATTACTCACATCAGTAGCCCCGTCACCGCAATTTTTGACCACATTGTTGCAATAACTGGCTTACGAAGGAAGAGTACGATAATTCGCCAGACCACGATGACCGCACAGCAACTCCGTGCATACTTAGGACTCACTTTAGTTGCAATGTACAAATGAAAAGATGAGTCTACGAAGAGGCTGTAGACAACGAACTGGGTCGATCAATATTTGCTGCAACGATGTCCGTCTTCAAGTTTAGGGGGTAAATTAATAAATAAACTAAAATCGACATTTCTAAGATATGGGCGGGGCACCTGTATGATGCGGCAGGGGTAAACCAGTGAAAGCTGTCGGGCCCTGTTGTTGAACAGAAGAGTGTGTTGTGTCACTCTGACCTGAGTGACATGCCCGCTTTCTTGTGTCCCGTTTCATCTGGAGGGACGAAAGCATGACCAACTTGGGTGCAGAGGTGCTTAACATGTTTGGGTGTTTGGGCATTTGGGTTGGCCATGGTCCAAATATTTGTGTGTGTTTTTTTGCTATTTTTTCCCCTTTTAATTTATTTTTATTTCATTTTCTTTGTTATTGTATGTGTTTATCTTGCTGTCGGTCACCCCTCTTGAGGGATATGACCAAGGTAGATAGATAGATAAAATCAACATATATATATAAATAGGTCTGATGCCACCCATCATTTGGAGTGGTTGGAAGTCAAAAAGTGACTGAAATATCACACTTCAAGGTCACGTCTAAATAATGTACACCGACATGCATTGTGCAAGGTTTTTAGGGAAACTTCTATTGTAAGGAAAAAAAATGCATGTATTGGAAAAAAAATTGTCACCACTTTTTGACTAATACCGTGATCTCATGTGCCTAATAACATAAGAACTGCCATACCCATGTTAATGCTTATGTTGACAAACGAGTGGCACGAAAGTAAACACCCTGTCCACGCCAACACACCTCCTCACCAAATGATGGTAGTAGCCCTTTGGCCACTTTGCCTATGGCTTTCTGTGACAATTCTAGCCCACCCTGTTACCGACAGGGCGACTACATAAAAAAAGGAAAGTTGACTGTGAGGGCAGTCGCTTACAAGACAAGTGCAAATCGGGGTAACAGCATGAGAAACACAAATACAAAGCTCTATTAGGCCATTTGAAATATTCACCAAGAAGTTGGATGTACAGTGTTCATTTTACCTCTGAAAAGTGATGAGTCCCGGGGACTCGCATGCTCAAAAATCTATGGGTCCCAACAGAGATCTATGGGTCCCCAAAATTTAGTGTTATCGAGGTTAAAATTGTAAATCGGTGACAAATATATAATGAAAATCTATATATTCATTCGGTTTTAATCATCAAATTATTAATTCATTTTCTGCATCAAATTATTGTTGGTAATATACCGTTTAAAGGGATCACCACAAACCTGTCTTCTTTTCATTTTCTCCTTTTATACTTCCTTTTTTCTTAACTTCTTTATACAACATAATAAATGGTAATATAATGGATCAAAGCAAGTAAGCCGTTTGAGAGTCGGCTCTCTTGAATGAGTTGAGCCGAAAAAGTCGGTTCCCTAAAAGGGACTTTTCACCACACAACTCGAGATCGGCGTGCAGACGAAAACTCGAACCGCGAAACCAAAACAACATCTGCCGGATCTGCCAGACGAAAAGTTTGGAGTGCGGTAAATCTTTGTTTAAAAAAAACGTAATCGGGAAATAATGACAATTTTGTGTCAAAAAAGTTGCGTCCCGGGGACGCACGTTGATTTGAGACTATGCGTCCCCAGCAAAAATGATGCGTCTAAGACGCAGGGACGCGGGCAAATGAGAACACTGGATGTATACAGTTCAGTGAGTTTTCTTTATAGTCACTTTTAGGATGTATACTGTCCTAAGGGGCGGGAGGAGGAATAAAATGAAAAACTAGGTCTGATGCAACCCAACATTTTGAGTAGTTGGAAGTAAAAACTATTCACAGATGGCTTATCAAAATGGTTATCAAAATTTAAGTTCACGTCCAAATAATGCACACTGATGTAATGACCCTTAAATCATGTACGACACAAGGGTCCAGTCACGCGGTTTATTCCCCGCATTCAACAAATAATACAAATAAGTCAGGGCGTCTGCGCACGACTGCATACATCTTCAGCACTAGTTGATATAGCTGAAGGTACGGCAAGTGCAGAAGCCCATAAAGTGCCAAACGAGGGACACAGTCGCACACGCCCATGGCTTACCAAATGAACGAGGTACCAGAGTTTTAACAGCAATGCAACTAAAACACAGATTTTGTGCGGATTCCAAAAAACTCAAAACAATCACATTTCAACTCTATTACACCGACATAAATTGCGTCACCCAAAAAATGCATGTCACGAAGGTCCTTGGACTTCAACATTAACTTCATTGCCATAGATTTTGACCTCTCACTAATAGGAAATGTCACTTTGTGATCACCACTTCAGCACAGATAATGTCGTATGTCGGGGGTGAACTGTATCACCTTACGAAGTAAAAATGACGAACCTGCTGTGTCGACAACTCGAGGTTCCTTGCACACCGCATCCGGCAGTTGAACTGGTCCCCTGATCTCACCACGCGACCCCAAAAGATCCTTTTCGTGCATGACTTTTGATCTCGTTCGCATTTTCACGCTTGATGCCTGCTGAGTCAAAAGTAACAAAAGGGTCTCCTTTGTTAGCACCGTTTAGCTAACGTACTCTAAAATCAAATATGTTACACAATGCCGGAAAGCTTCTACCAACACGGAAACGAGTTGACCAGGCACAAATGTATTCATTATGCATTGATTACCTCGAGTAAATTAGGAGAAAATGGAGTGAATGAAGATGCTTGTTCCACTTAGCTAACAGAGGAGGCCGAATTCCGTAGATATGCGACGCGCATGCGCAGAAGCCCAGTGAGCCAAGGTCCCTAACTACGGCTGCCACGTAAGAACAAAACACATTTAAAATGCAAGTTAAGTTAAGTCACATTTATTTGTATAGCCCTTAATCACAAAATGTCTCATAAGGCTGCACATGCCACAATTGCTACATCGTTCTGATCTGAAACCTGGAATACAATAAAAAATCAAAAACCTCAGCATGAGTAAGATAAGAGACCTTGAGAAGGGGCCACAACTCCAGGATGACAAGGATTCTTATATTTTGGGGGGATGAAATCATTGACTTTCTACTGATTTCACCTCAATTCAACTTTATTTATTTGGATTAACACAAAACGTAAGTACAATTTTGATTTCAAATTAAATTTTTACTGCACATAGCTATATTCGTTCTCTTATACTTGTAAGCAGGGTTGGGTAGGGTTACTTTAACTGGATTACTCTTAATTACTTTTGGATTACTCCAATACCAAATATGCTAATAAAAGACAAAATAAACTAAATATGAATAAAATTACAAAATATTGTGCAGGCTTGGGGAGTAACGGAATGCATGGAACGGCAAAAATGATGTTGGTAAGCTGTTTGGATTTATTTTCATTTTGTTTCTGTGGCATTTTATGTTAGTTTTGCCGGAGATCAAAGAGATCAAAGCCAGGAGAGAAAGCTTACCACGTGTTGTGAGTCATAATTCTATTCATCTCATTAGCTGCACCGCTTATCCTCAGTAGGGTCGCGGGGGTGCTGGAGCCCATCCCAGCAATCATTGGGCTATTCATATTTAGTTTCTTTTGTCTTTTATTAGCATATTTGGTATTGGAGTAATCCAAAAGTAATCGAAAGTCATCCAGTTAAAGTAACCCTACCCAACCCTGACATACAATTTTGCATTAGGGAGATAAAAAATCTTACTCAGATTTGAGTCAGAATGCTTTTATTTTTGCATGCACAAGCAAAGAGATATCATTTGGTAGGAAAATTGGGCTATGTCACGAACAACTGAGCTCAATGAGGTGCATGGCCGAAACCATGCCTATCACAAATGGAACGTAACAAAAGAAAAAAAAATCAACTCCCAAGGGTGGTCTGACTACACAAACAAACGTCTACTTGGCATTTTCAAACAATTGACTATCGAGGGGAATGGGCGCCACCAGGCTGTACTCGCCCAAGACACACCACAGGAAATGGTGCCCCTATGACTCTAGTGGTTAAAGGAATAAGCACAACATTAAAACCAAATTCATTTCATTTGTTTATTTCAGTCATTATATTTCTGTGTGTGAAAATGTTTAAACCAATGGTTTGATGAGAAAGTGTAATCTTTACGTATTTAATCTGACTTTATATTAAGCCATACGTTCCATGTCATCTTTTCTCAGAAAAAATAGGTTATGTGAATGTGTTCAGGTGAATCTAATTTGAGGTAATGATAAGATTAGTCCACCGGGTGGAAACATTTGCTGGCTCGGAGTGGGATGGGTGCCACCAGGCTGTACTTGCCAAAGACACACCACAGCAAAAAGTGCCCCTAAGACCCTAGTGGTTAAGGGATGCATCCTAGCACCCACCCATCCAATGTTATAATCATTTGATTTCGTTAATGTATTATTAAGAAAAACCTTTACACTGCTAAGGGGACGGGAGCAGGATAAGCCCCTCTTTTTTTCTTTTTCTAAATTGTTTTATACATTTATTGAATGTTATTTAAATGTAACCTTGTATTTGGATGAACGGAAGAGAAAATATATATGACAATTTATCAATAAACTGTGCCGTTAAAACACCTTCCAATTGCCTCACCTTTTCACAGCATTTGTTTCACGTTAGCTTTTTGTAGACAGCATGTCCTCTTGATATTATATATTTGAAAACAGCCATAGTCTTTTGGAAAATTAGACGCAGTTGTTTCGGATTTCGGTGAAAAAAATAATACTCCGATTTGCACTTGTCTTGTAAGCGACAACCCTCACAGTCAACTTTCCTTTTTTTATTTAGTCGCCCTGTCGGTAACGGGGTGGGCTACTGCCATCATTTGGTCAAATGGTAATTTATTTTATACCGCAGTCTACGTTACTGGCAGGCCACATATCATTACTTTTATGACAGAGGCCACGGGCCAGTAAAATTTTGATCACGGGCCGTAACTAGCCCCCGGGCCGGACTTTGGTCCGCTGCAGCCAGTCTGCCAGGCAGAGGAAATGGCGACAAAGAGTTTTAGACAGCCAGATTTATATGCCTGGCCCCAACAAGTTAAAAATGACAGTCAAACAGGAAGCGCAGCATGGATTTTTATTTTTCAACGACAGACAATGTCAGGTGTCATTTGTGTGGTAAAGTGATCTGCTTATGTGACAACGACACACATTTACATAAACACATGAAAAACTCACCCTGCAGAGAGCAACAAGCTGCAACCAAAAATGTAAGCATGTTACAGTTCCTGTACAAAGACCTGTAAAACTGTTGTCACTATGGCAACAGAAACTAAAGGACGAATGCAAGATATTTTAGCTGTCTTGTTGACATTGTAATTCAGTATTGGTATAATCTTTACTGCTTTTTTGGTTTGACTTTCTTGGCTTTTGCTCTCAAACAGTTGTCACTGAAATAATTATATTGATTATTTAAATACTAGTTTTATCATTAGTTGACAAAAAATAATTTTAGTGCTTAAAATTGTTGTGCAGTGTTTATTCTAATTATACACCAAGTCAAGGTAGGAGGGGATCTGAAAATAGTTAAATAAATTGCTGGATTTCACTTTTATAGATAATGCCAGTTTCATTTTTGTATTCTTTTTTTAACAGATAAAAAATCAGTTAAAGTTTACGATTTATATTTTGAAAACTTTGTGTTCTGTCTTTTTTGGGGGGAAATATCTCATGTTACAATGTGGCCACCAGCGGTGTATAGTCTGATGCGGTTTCTGTGCAAAATGTTTGTTTTTTTTAAATAGGTAATCGGTGCATTTTATACTCAGGTAAGCCTTATATTTTTTTAGGTCTGTATGATACAATATCCAGATTATTAGCATATTCAGTAAATCATAGATTATAAATGGAAATGTTGAAATGTGATCTTATCAAAATTTAGTGATTTTCTCACTAACAGACTCATGAGTATTAGCTTTAGCGTTGTTCAGAAATTGAACACTAACAGTCATTAAGGTTGCTCACCAGTGTGGGTTCTGATGTGTTTTTTCAAACTTCTATTCGCAGTAAATCTTCTACCACAAAGTGGGCAAGCAAAAGGTTTCTCACCTGTGTGGGTTCTTGAATGTATTTTCAAAACCCAGCCCTCCGTGAATGTTTTACCACAAACTGAGCAGGCAAATGGCTTCTCACCAGTGTGGGTTCTTATGTGTGTTTTTAAATTTCCCTTCCGATTAAATTTTTTACCACAAGTTGAGCAAGGAAAACGTTTTTCACCTTTTTCATTCGTGTGTGTTCTTTTGTGCATTTTCCATGATGTATTGTCTGTAAATCCTTGACCACACACTGAGCAGGTGTAAGGTTTCTCACCAATGTGGGTTCTGGTGTGTACTTTGAAATCAAACTCTCGAACGATTTTTATTCCACACACTGAACACGTGAAAGGTTTCTCACTGGTGTGGATTCTTTTATGTATTCTGAGGTGTGCATTCTGAGTAAATTGTTTATCACAAACTGGGCAGGCAAAAGGCTTATCACCAGTGTGGATTCTTAAATGTTTTCTTAAGGACCCGCTCTCCATAAATGTTTTACCACAAGCAGAGCAGGCAAATGGCTTCTCACCAGTGTGGATCCTCGTGTGTGTTGTTAAGTGTCCCTTCCGATTAAATGTTTTACCACAAGTTGAACAAACAAAAGGTTTTTCACCAGTGTGTGTCGTTTTGTGCCTTATCCAAGCCGACTTGTCTGTAAATCCTCGACCGCACACTGAGCAGGCGTAAGGTTTTTCACCAGTGTGGGTTCTGGTGTGTCTTTTTAAATCGGACTCCCAAGCAAATTCCTTTCCACACACTGAACAGATATTTTTCTCACCATTATGGGTTTTGGTATGTGCTTTTAGGAGTGTCCTATTTGTAAACTGTTCATCGCAAACTGAGCAAGCAAAACACTTCCCGCTTGTGTGAATCGTCACATGCCGTTTCAAATTAAACTTGCGTTGAAACGTTTTTCCACACCAAGAACATTTCCAGCTTTTGCCTTCAGCGCAACATGTCCTATCACTTTCCGACTGTTTGTCGTCTTCAGTGTGGGCGGAGTTTGACGTGTTTTCATCATCTGACATAGGCTCCAACCAGCTGTCTGCTTGAGTCTCTTCCTGGTGCTCTTGATCACCTTCTATCGCCACGTGTGAACTTGAATCACTGCTTGGAGTCCGCGTCGATTTTTTCTCTTCATGTTGACCTTCATCTTCAGTCTTTAAACAAACCACAGTCACGGGGAAATCAGTGAAATTGTTCTCCTCTTTAATGTATGGTGGCAGCCGTTCCTCTTCTTTAATAAGAAGATGCTCCTCCTTAACATCAAGCAGCACTGGCTTCTGCCACCCAGGAGGGAAATACTCTTCATCTTTGTCTGTGGAACACAAGTCGGACATGTTTTTGGAAAATGAGATTTGTTTTTTTAATGTTGATTATCACCAAAAATGATAAAAAAGAAGAGTTTATTACAAAGGTCAGCAACCCAGGCTCAGGAGCTGCATGCAGCTCTTTAACGCAAGAGAGTGGCTCCTGGGTGCTTTTCCAAAAATGTTTACGGATTGAAAATCTGAATATTTTTGTTTTAATATGGTTTCTGTCGAACGACAAAACTTGACACAAACACTTAATGTTTTCCTATCTATCTATCTATCTATCTACCTTGGTCATATCCCTCAAGAAGGGTGACCGACAGCAAGACAAACACATAAAAGGAAAAAAGAAAATAAAAAAGGGAAAAAAATAGCAAAAACACACACAAAATTTTTGGGACCATGGCCAACCCAAATTCCCTAACACCCAAACAAGTTAGGCACCTCGGCACCTAAGTTGGTCATGCTTTCGTCCCTCCAGATGAAACGGGACACAAGAAAGCGGGCATGTCACTCAAGTCAGAGTGACACAACACACTCTTCTGTTCAACAGCAGGGCCTGACAGCTTTCACTGGTTTACCCCTGCCGCATCATACAGGTGCCCTGCCCATCCCTTTAGATTGCGTCTAAACATCCCACTATCCTTTTACAACACCTCTCCCCTCATTCCTATCACCAACAAGAGCTCTAGCTTCCACTAGATTTAGACCTCTTTCCTGCAGTGCACTCATAACATCATCCATCCACGTCAATCGCAGCCTTCTTCTTGGTCTCCTTCCATTTACGTCTGATCTAATGTTTTCCAATGTTGTAAAAATACATAGAATAAATATTACATTTTAACTAGAGTTGTAACTATGAGCCAGTACGAACGCAGATCTCCTTTGCCTATTTTCCTCTCGTCCGCGTCCTATGTGTGCTCCGCAACGGCCCCGAAGGTAAAGAGAGAAAAATAACTGCACAATCAAACTTAAACTGTATCAATGTGATTTTATTTACTTCACATTTTCAAAGGGTTGCCATCTTATTTTTCTAAATGCATTCAGTGTTTTATCGCACTCTTTTAGTGGCCCAGATAAGGAGGACATTATACAGACATTTTTTGTTGATTTTTCAAATCTACAAAATAAAAAACATCTAGACAGGGAATGCACAAACTAAAAGAAATACAAATTTCTCGATCTATGATTTTTTATGAAAATTTGCATTGGTATGATAGTTCATGTATTTTTGCTTGGTATTCAAATTAATGTCATTTGTACCACTAGGATGCACTAAATGTTACCCACTCTCCCTTCAAGACAAAAGCAAAAACCATAAAACAAGATAAGTTCTCGTACTTCATAAACCTCTAAAACAGTATATTTCAACCAGTGTGCCGTGGCACACTAGTGTTCCGTGAGATCTTGTGTAGTGTGCCACTGGAATTTGCCCAATTTCCTCTTTCCAAAAAATCAGGCCATTATTCAGTATTTTTGCTTTCTTCAGACGAGGAACTGTAATAGTCACCCATATCAGTAGGTGGCAGTAGATTTCTATATACTTTTTATATACTTATTATCTGCTCATTAAGTAGCACACTACATTTAACAACTTAAATTGCTTAACAAAGTTGTTTAAGATTGCACTGTAAAAAATAAAAACATAAATAAGGCATATAATTCTTTTTTATTTTAAGTATATAAAAAATAATTATTATTATTTTCTTAGGGCAGCACGGCGGCGCAGTGGTTAGCGCGTGTGCGGCAGTTCTAAGGTCTTGGGTTCAAATCCAGCTACCGGACTTCCTGTGCAGAGTTTGTATGTTCTCCCCGTGCTTGCGTGGGTTTCCTCCGGGCACTCCGGTTTCCTCCCACATTCCAAAAACATGCACGTCAGGTTAATTCGCCGGTCCAAATTGTCCCTAGGATTGAATGAGCCAGCGTATTGTCTGTCCCTATGTACCCTGCGATTGGCTGGCAACCAGTTGAGGGTGTCCCCTGCCCACTGCCCGATGATTGCTGGGATGGGCTCCAGCACCCCCGCGACCCTACTGAGGATAAGCGGTGCAGCTAATGAGATGAGATTATTTTCTTCTTTTAATATACTAATTTTCTGCTTATGAGGTAGTACAGTGAAATATTTCAGATAACTTCATTTTCAAACATTTTTGAAGGGCGGTGTGCCTCGGAACTTTTTTTTTATAAATAAAAGTGTACCTAGGTTCAAAAAGGGCTGAAAAACACTGCTCTAGACGAGTGTTTCTTAACGTGTTGGTCGAGACACAAAAGGGGGTAGCAGACCAGTTTTCAATGGGTCGTGGGCACCTTAGAAAAAAATGATGCTAAGATGAAGAATAAGGAGGATGACTTACACTTCTCAACAGTAGATGGCGGTCATTCCCTGCTTAATTTCTTCTACCTGTTCAGTCAATCGTCACGTTTGAGACGGACCACATCGCTTTTTATTGTGATAATGTTGATTTCATTTCTTTTTTTCTGCCCATAATGAGGGGTCTCAAGAGAGTTAGTGATAAGCGGAAGGAAAAGTCGCTTATATGCGATGTAGGCTTATATTGGAGTATATACGGTACTTTCAGTCGTTTTGGCTTTGTTGGTCATTTAGTTTTTTGACAAAAGGGTTAATCTTTTCGATTATCTCTCATTAAAACTGCGCAATCATTTCATTGGATACAATTGAGTGGAATTTATTCTTGATTTGGGGTTAAAGCTCGTGGTTACGGTATCTTTTAGTCACTAGTTGAGAATCGGAGCACTGAAACAAACATGTTTGACTTCAATATTTGCTTAATTTTGATCCCTCACTATACGGAAATCTCACTTTGTGATCACCACCTTAACACGGAATCATGTCGTATCTCGGGGGTCTGTTGCATCGCGTATAGAAGTAAAGAAGTGACGAACCTGCTGAGTTGACAATTCGAGCTCCCTTGCACACTGCACCCGGCTGTTGACATAGTCCCTTGATCTCCTCTTGTGATCCCCAGAGATCCACTTCGTGCTTGACTTTTGTTCTTGTGCACATTTTTTACATTTAATGTTCACACTTATCGCCTGCTGAGTCAGAGTCAAACAAACGCGTCTCCTTCATTAGCGCCGCTTGGCTAACAAACTACAAGATTCAAAACGTTACACAATACCGGGAGGTTTCCACCAACACAGAAGCGAGTTAACCAGACATAAATGCATTATTTATACATTAAATAACTTGATTACATTTGAAGAAAAGGTTCTAAATGTAGGTTGTCGTTACACTTAGCTCACGGAGTGGGCCTGGTTCAGTCACAAAACGATTTGCGACGCGCATGTGCGAAAGCAGTGGACCGTGACTACGGGTAGCCCACTAGAACAAATTACTCAAATAGCTGCGCAAATGCCTGAGCAAGTTCAGAAATTCCATCCATCCATTCAACCATTATCTTATCCTCAGTAGGGTCGCAGGGGTGCTCGAGCCCATCCCAGCTATCTTCGGGCAGTGGGCAGGGGACACCCTGAACTGGTTGCCAGCCAGTCGCAGGGTACATAGGGACAGACAATACGCTTGCTCATTCAATCCTAGGGACAATTTGGACCGGCCAATTAACCTGACGTGCATGTTTTTGGAATGTGGGAGAAAACCGGAGTGCCCGAAGGAAACCCACGCAAGCACGGGGAGAACATGCAAACTCCTCACAGGAAAGCTGGTAGCTGGATTTGAACCCATGACCTCAGAACTGTGCTACGCACGCGCTAACCACTGCGCTGCCGTGCCGCCCTTTCAGAAATTCCATTCGAAAGAAAAATAAACCACAGTGCCAAGTTTATAATCTGAATACCTTTGTTATCGCACGCACAAGCAACAATATGTCACTACGTAGGAAAATTGGAGCATGTCATGAAGAATTTTGTCTGCTCATCGAGTTTATAGCATATTTCTTTTTTTAAAAAAGTTATTTTTTTCTCTTTGCTGGTGGTACAAGCAGTTGAAGGAGATAATAATAATATAATAATAATAGTGGACTTACATTAGAAAAAATTGCAATTTTCCACTTGAGCAACACATTCACAACATCCAGAAAACTAATATCACTGGTTAGGTAGAAAATAAATAGTATAAAATAAGTAGTAAAATAAGGAAAGGGGAGGTAGAGGAATAGTAATAGTTGTATCTCATCTCATTAGCTGCACGGCTTATCCTCAGTAGGGTCGCGGGGGTGCTGGAGCCCATCCCAGAAATCATCGGGCAGTGGGCAGGAGACACCCTGAACTGGTCACCAGCCAATCGCAGGGCACACAGGGACAGACAACTCACTCATTCACACTTAGGGACAATTTGGACCGGCCAATCCACCTGAAATGCATGTCTTTGGAATGTGGGAGGAAACCGGAGTGCCCCGAGGAAACCCACGCAAGCACGGGGAGAACATACAAACTGCTCACAGTAAGTGGATTTGAACCCACACAGGAGGTTCCCAAGACCTTAGAACTGTCCCGCACTCGCACTAACCACTGCCCCGCCTTGCTACCCAATAGTAATAGTATAACATAAAAATCTAATAGTAAATAACTATAATAATTGATTAAATAATTATAATATGAATAAGAGTGGAAAAAGGATATATATTATATTGCCAGGTCTCGTGGAAGGCCCGTTTATAGGATCTTAAATCAGGGTTCCTACAGCTTAGGCAAGTTGTATTCAAGACTTTTAAAGACTTTTTAATGCCTTTTGAAATCAAAATTAAGACCAGGTTCGTCGGACAGCCACTTCTCATTCGATTTACACTTTGCCATGGTCCAAAGTAAATGTCTCTAGCCGAAGTTGCTGTGTGTATTGTGGGCAATGCGAGAGTGACTAATCTGGAAGAATGGGGGAAATTTCCCAAAGGGCCAGTTCATGTCAAGGTGGAGTTTGGCCTGGCTGGATGACAAAAATCATGGCACTGGCGGCACGGCCAAGGGTGGTTACTGCATAGCCCCACGTGCGGAGGTCCAGGGTTCAAGTCCAGCTATCACAGCCTCCCTGTCTGGATTTTGCATGTTCTCCCCATGCTTGCGTGGGTTTCTTCCAGGCACTCAGGTTTCCTCCCACATTCTAAGCACATGCATGTGGGGTTAATTGTCGAGTTAATATTATCCCCTCTGTGTGCCCTCCGACTGGCTGGAATGTGGGAGGAAACCGGAGGGCCCGGAGGAAACCCACGCCTTAAGATAACTGGGAGAGGTTTCAGCACCCCTGCGACCATACTGAGCAAAGCTGTGCAGATAATGGATGGATGGAAATATCTGTCACTTGCACCGTCAAACCTTACCTGTTCGATCATTCCCTAGTCAGCTATTTGGCAACATTCAGTGTAACCCCAACATTGAAGTAAATCAGATGAGTTTTACCATCTGGGGGAATTCACCCCTCTCAACTTTTAGTTGGTTTGGCCCACCACCCTTCTTCTCTGTAGTGGTAAAATGAACACAGAACAGTGTGAATGATATGAGTCAGGTACATGTTTTTCGGAAAACATAACCCAGTTGGTAGGCTACTATCTATTTAAGATATGGTAACATTTTGTATTGTTGTCAGTGGGCCATCCATGGGCTCCATGTGACATCATTGTGCTTCATCATCACCGTATTGTAACTGGCCACAGGTATGGAGTTATCCTTGCATTACTCTGGTTGCACGTGTGCAGAGCATGTGAAAACTGGGCCAAGAAGTTCATCTTCTCAGGAACCTATGGAGGCCTTCATGCTGATGTACACTGATAGGGAAATTTTCATCTCTATGGACAATTGCATTGTCATCAATAATGTTGCAGAGAGGAGTGCTTTGCTTAGGAGGATTACAATTTTTTAAGTAACCTAAATAAAATGTGTGTAGGGAAGCTACTTCATAAGAGTTTAGTCTAAATCCTAATTACCTGTTGGTAAGGAAAATTCAGTTTTGATTTTAGATTATGGATAATATACATAGGTAAATCTATTTTCATGTATATCAGAATTATTGTATAATCTTCATTTGAATTAAAATGGTGTTTTCTGCCAACTTATCAACAAATACTTGAATTCCTTCCCAATAAAAATGCATCATGAGAGCTCGGTGCTATTCTATTCATTCAAATTCCTCCTCTATAGCTAAGTGGGCTAGCTTTGGGTAGAAAACTCACTGGCGGAAAAGGGGCCCTGATTGTGGGTGGACCTAAGACATGTGTCTGCGCTGAAAGGCCCGACTGAAACCACATCATTGTTTTGATAGTTCAATTATTGTGGTCTTGCAACGTTGACACGAAAATTAATCGTTTTTTTTTTTTTTTTTTAAAGATTTGAGAAATGTTAGGATTTATATTTTTTGAACTAAAAGATTTACTATCAATATGTTCACATTTTAAGATTTTCAAAATTTGGATTTAGAACATATAATGCAATTAAATGCCTTTGAAGACATTTCAAAGACCTGTGGAAAACCTGTAAAGGCAGATTTTGTATTCTTTAGCGCTTTCTAGTGGTACAAAACATAATTCATAAAAAATATATTGAATAGCATATTAAACATATATGCTTCTTCCTATCTTTTCGGAAAATTGTATTCACATAGTTGTTGTTTTTTTGACATGTTGTTTTGTTTTATTTTTGGTTTTGTTTGAAATAAAGTTTCATTCATTCAAAATAGATGGATACTTTATTCATCCCCTGAGGGAAATTCACACACCAGCGGTATCCTTGTGTTGAAAAAATAAAATAATTTAAAAAAAGATATAGAATATAAAAATACCCAATATAACGTGTTGATAAAGAGCATTTAAATAGTGTTACAGAAAATAAAAATAGGGTAATATGCAAATGTGGTGGTGGGGTTTAATGTGGGCTTTTACTTCCTCGGGTGGAGTTAAAGAGCCTCATGGCACGAGGGGGAAATGATCTCCTCAGTCTGTCCGTGAAACAAGACTGTGACAGCAGTCTGTCGCTGAAGCTGCTCTTCTTTTTGGAGATGATGCTGTACTCAGCAAAAATACACGTACAATCATATAAATGTGCATCTTTTGAAATATTTGAATGCCAATTTCAATTTATCCTACATAGCATGAGGCTCACTAGAAGGAAGCTGATATTGTTGTGTGCCATTTTTTTGCAATGGGCACTCCAAAAACTAAAACCTTGTAAAAGCCTAGGAAAAACGAGAATACAAACTGTACGGTTTGGTCAGTGTTTTTTTTATTTTTCCTTGTGTTTCGTAACACTCATTTTCAGTAGCACTACACCAGGGGTCTCCAACCTTTTTCAAGCTGAGAGCTCGTTTTTGTTTCTAATTGACACAAAGGGCACCCAGTTTGATATGCATTTCTAAAACAACCACTTAATGTTATTACTATGTTGTTACTAGGCTATTATCAGGTTAATTCTTAGAAGTAGGGCTAAACACTCTACTCAGTCTACCACTGAAGAAATCATTTCACCAGAAAATCAAAATAACCCGGACAGGTGAGATATTTTCAGAACAGATCCACAAACACTACAACAGTCCTTAATGGGCACCACGTTGGAGACCCCTGCACTACACAATACAGCAAAATCTAGTGATTAAATATTACAGCGTGTCCCTTCAAAAACAAAGAGGTGGCTGGAACCATGCCTGTCACAAATGGAACGCCATAAACAAGTCCATAAGCAGAGTGCTCTAACTACATACACATCAACTTGGCATTTTCTACAACACAACTTCTAGTGCGCTGTTAGCATTGTTACAGTCACTTTCATTGCATTTGTTTATTTAACTCATATTAAGATTGCGTGTGTGATCATGTCGAATCAAACGCTGTGATAAGAAAGCGTAATCTTTACGTATGTTATGATTTTATGTTAAGCTTTTTTTTTTCATTTTATGTTTTCAT
This sequence comes from Urocampus carinirostris, assembly GCF_059441175.1. Lineage (NCBI taxonomy): Eukaryota > Metazoa > Chordata > Actinopteri > Syngnathiformes > Syngnathidae > Urocampus > Urocampus carinirostris. Next base: position 41,191,045 of record NC_142353.1, read on the forward strand.
AGAAAAAATGTTTTGCGACTGTTAGGGTTAATCTAATATGAGTACATATAACGATGATACGATACAATTCTTTTTTTATGTAATACTGTTATTATCATTTGGAATCCTTAAAGTTCTAGAGTGAAAATGTATTACACTGTCAAGGGGACGAGACCAAGGTAAAATTCCTCTTTTCCCCTTTTTTTACTCAATTGTATCATTTATCTATCTATCTATCTACCTACCTTGGTCATATCCCTCAAGAGGGGTGACCGACAGCAAGACAAACACATACAATAACAAAAAAAATAAAAGGGAAAAAAAATAGCAAAAAAACACACACAAAATTTTTTGGACCATGGCCAACCCAATTGCCTTAAACACCCAAACAAGTTAGGCACCTCGGCACCTAAGTTGGTCATGCTTTCGTCCCCCCAAATGAAATGGGACACCAGAAAGCGGCCATGTCACTCGGGTCAGGGTGACATAACACTCTTTTGTTCAACAGCAGGGCCCGACAGCTTTCACTGGTTTACCCCTGCCGCATCATAAGGGTGCCCAGCCCATCCTTAAGAACGCGTCCACAATCCTACTATCCTTTCACAACAATTGTTTCATAAAGTTGTTAAATTTGATTTCACTGTAACCTTGTATTTAAATGAACAATCAATCAAATGAATCAATTTGTCAATCAAACACTTAACAAGAAATGAAAAGAGGACAGAAAGAAGTAACAGTGTGTGGAATTTGCCCCTAATTAACATAAAAGAATGAATGACAAGATATACTGCACAAATGCATAAAATCACACACAAAAATAACATGAAAAGGAAAGCACAATTTATGCTACACACCAGGATTAGACATGTTTTTAACAAGTGTGTTTTTAGATATCAAAATAAATTATGCCGAATCATTTTAGGATCCAACACTGTTACGGGCAGTGTTTGGAAATATAATTTCAAGACGTGTTATTGAATGTTATTAATATATCGAAAATATTCTGTTTAATGTCCTTTCATGTTACAATTTGTGGTTTCGGTACAAATTTTTTTCTAATTGGTGCAGCCTATAATCAGGTGTTCCTTATATTTTTTTTAGGAATTCATGACACTATACAGATCATAAGCTTCTTCAGTAAATCAGAATTTTAATTGGAAATGTTAAACTTAAATCGCGTTGAAATTTAGTTATCACTGCTATTTTCAACAACACATACGTGACTGTTAACTTTAACTTTGTTCGGAAATCGTAGACCACAAAGCTGGCAGTTATAAGGTTGCTCACCAGAGTGGGTTCTCATATGATATTTCAAGCTTCTATTAGCGGTGAATTTGTCACCACAAAGTGGGCAGGTGAAAGGTTTCTCACCTGTGTGGGTTCTCGCATGTATTCTCAAAGCCCCGTTCTCAGAGTATGATTTACCACAAACGGAGCAGACGAATGGCTTCTCTCCAGTGTGGGTTCTTGTATGCGTTTTCAAGGATCCTCTCTCAGTGAATGTTTTACCACAAACTGAGCAGGGAAATGGCTTTTCACCAGTGTGGATTTTAATGTGTGTTTTTAAGTGTCCCTTCCGGTTAAATTTTTTACCACAGGTCGAACAAAGAAAAGGTTTTTCACCAGTGTGTGTTCTTCTATGCCTTATCCATGACGAATTGTCTGCAAATCCTCGACCGCACACTGTGCAGGTGTAAGGTTTCTCACCAGTGTGGGTTCTTACGTGTCTTTTTAAATCGGACTCCCAAGCAAATGACTTACCGCACACCGAACAGGTGGGTTTCTCACCTGTGTGGGTTCTTGTATGTGTTATTAGGAGTAACTTTTTATTAAATTGTTTATCACAAATTGAGCAGGAAAAACGCTTCTCACTTGTGTGAGTCATGACATGTCGGTTCAAATTAAACCTGCGTCGAAACAATTTTCCACACCAAGAACATATCCAGCCTTTGCCCTCGGTGCGACGTGTTTTATCACTTTCAGTCTTTCCGTCGTCATCGGTGTGAGCCGAGTGGGATGTGTTGTCTTCATCTGACATCGGCCCCAACCAGCTGCCTGCTTGTGTCTCTTCTTGGGCGTTCGTTTTCATGTGTGGACTTGAACCGCCGCTTGGAGGGTCCATCCATTTTTCCTCTCCATATTGACTTTGAGCTTCAGTGTCTAAACAGACCACAGTCACTGGAAACTCTGTGAAATCATCCTCCTCTTTAATGTATGATGGCCCCTGCTCCTCCTCTAAATTGCTATCATCTTCTTCGTCACCACTCGGCAACATTGGCTCCTTCCACCCTGGTGGAAAACAGTCTTCATCTTTATCTGTAGGACACAAGTTAGATACGGTTTTTAAAAATGAGACTTGTTATTCTTGAGTCTGGTATACGTCTTCAGACTACGAAACACAAATGCTATTGACCATGTATGCGTGAGTTTCTGTAAAGTTGACTGTTTTTGGATCTGTATTTCTCAGACTTCCATGCTATGAAATTAACCTGTTTTTATATTTAGGAATATAAAAACCATCATCACACTCATACACATGGTCACGTTTCAAAGATCAGTCTACAGTAAGACCTCGATTATCGCAGTTAATGGGGACCAAAACCACCCGAGATAAGTGATGGATTTAAACTCTAAAGATGTTATTCTACTATTGCACAAGCTTCTTTGCATACAATGCGCCTTTCTTGCTTGTGTTTGAAGAAGGAGGAAACAGGATAACACCTTATTTGCGGCCAGATAAGGGACCTGTCTGACCGCAGGCACGCCTAGTTTTTGTTTGCTATGGATAACATGTTATCGTATAAACAGGTCTCAACTGTTTGTTTTGATTACTCCCCTTCCCTTAGCAGAGGTGACCTTATGTAAATTAGGGCCTTCCGAACACAATAAATAGACAAGGAGCATAAGAATATTTCAGAGTATCCAGCAGACTGCCTTAGGGTAGACTATGGATATTTTCCTTGCAAGTAAGTTGTACTCACGATTCTTTGTGTCTTTTTGTATATAGGTTTTGTACATCTGTTGGGTTAAACCTGACATTTATTTGGTCCTTCGAGAGCCGGATTCCAAGATACCTGACGATCCCAGCGTGTGAGTAAAGATCCAGGCAAGTCTGTGGCCACAGCATTAAGACCCTTTTCGGGACTGGTCCTTTTCCTTACAAGTTGGGATCCGAAGGTTGACGGAAAGTCCAAGGACTCAGAGAACTGTGAGTAAAACTTTTATTTTAAAAAGGAATGCATGTGACTAAAGTAAAAGGGTATGAGTGTGAAGAATTCAAAACAGAGTTAAGAAAATAAATCCTAACAATCCTAGGCACTATTAGGTAAAAGAGAAACGTGGCCAGTAAGACTTAAGACACAGATAGATAGATAGATAGATACTTTGTTCATCCCCGAAGGGAAATTCACATTTCCAGCAGCATCCCTGAGCTGAGAACAATCGAGAACAATCGAAAATAACACGGGAGCTGCTGGAGTGGCTGCCATTCGTGACGGCGCCGGAAGAAAAGATTCAATTTGAATCATTTACAAACAAACAAACAAACAATTGAATCATGTACAAACAAACAAACAAAATATTCATGTTTCAATAAGTGAAGTCTTAAGTAAGAGGGAAAGGGTTCCTCTCCGTTTCAAAAAGAACTCAAGGGAAGTTCTTTAAGTAAGAGGGCAAGGGTTCCTCTAAGTAAAAGGGCAAGGGTTCCTCTCTGTTTAAAAAGAACTCAAGGGAAGTTCTTTGTTCTTCAAAAAGAGTGAAAGTGAGTGTGAAAGAAAATACTATTACCACTAGGTAATTGTATTTTATACCAAAGCAACAGGGAATAAATGGTGAGCCTTTGTGGATGCATGTATGCAAGAAAACTCCACCTGGGAAAAAGGTAGAAGTGAGTTTTACCACAAAAGGTTATTTATCACCATCCTGTTGAAAGAGAAACTCAGTGTTAGAATACACTAGGTATTAAAAACCACTGAGTCCAAATTTAGTTCTAAAAATGGGAAAGGGGCAAAGTAAAGCAAAACAGAAGCTTTTAGAAGATTTTTCGTGCAAAGACTGGAAAGTTATTGAAAAGGAAGATTCCTCAGCAATAGAACCCCTATGTTACTGGATAAAACAATATAACTTTAATGGGAAGTTGTCCACAGCAGGCATTAGAGAACTGCAACAAAAAATAAGAAACAAATGCAAACAGAAAAATAATAAGATGAGAAAAGAAGGTTATGAACAGACACAAGTCTGGATAAAAATAGCAAGACAGGAGAGAGAGGATGTAGAGGAATTCATAACGCAGATAGAAAATCTAAGGCGATCTTATCATCTAAACGGAATGGAAGTACAGCAAGTTTGGATGACACAATTAGGGCCAGATTAGTTCCACGTAAAAGTAGCATACTCTCCAACTAATGACGCTAACCCTCCCGTGATACTTGCACCCGAATCTGAACGATTGACACAACAGGTGACCCCTCTCCTAGAAAGAATCAGAACTAAATACAGGAAAAGAGCAAATTACAATGAAATAGGGAGATGTAAACAAAAACCAGATGAGCCATTTGATGAATACAGAGTAAGAATGGAAAAGGTGTTTAGGGCACATAGTGGGTTAGAACCTGGTGACGGAGCTGACGAGGGCCCCTATAAACAACAATTAAAAAATGCATTGCACTCAGGCTCCTTACCAGAGATTAGTGGATGGGTAAATCGCCACTATATAAGCATGAATGGAGGAACACTTGCAGAATACATAAATCATGCCCTCCATGCTGAGAAAGTGATCAAAAGTAAGAAAGGGGAGAAGAAGCCATCAACAATTTTCTACCAAGAAGATGAAGGAACCACAGTGTTCTTTCAACAATCTAGAGGTAGAGGCAGAGGTTTTGGATCACGTGCAAGCAATAAACCTAGAACCTGTTGGTCTTGTGGGAAGGAAGGGCATATTGCTATAAATTGCGGAGGCAACTCTTCCCCACAAGACTATCAGAGTGCATGACTAGGCCCGGAACCAGGACCAAAGCCTGAAATGAAATTTGAGATAGAGATAAAGCTAAAGGATAAAAATGAGGAAGAGGAAGAATATCTTTTCAAAACTCGCTATGAGAAATTTGAAGAACAGGTTTTAAACTTAGAAAACATACTCTATAAAGAGAAAATAAGAAACCTAAATCACCAAATTTTGTTAAATTTATTAGAAGTTTGATTGTTTGGGCCCTGTGTATGTCTTATGTTATATGTTTGTCTGTCTTACTTGTCAAAAAGAAAGCTAAACGCTAAAAAAAGTATGTTTTCAAAAGAGCTGAGATTGTTTAAAGAGTGATATTTAAGAAGAATTGATAGAACAGATTAAAGGAGTTGGAAAACGTAGATTTTTTGAGGAATAGGTGTTCACCATAAGGGTGTTTAACACAGGCACCGGGGGCCACAGATGGTTCTGGAGATTTTCTTGCGGTCCGAATTTTTTAGTTGAAAATCGATAAATTAAAAACTGAGAAATTTAGGAAAGAAAAAATGAGTGAGTTATTTTAGATGCGTTAATTCAAGATAATGACAGAATAATACAGAAAAAGATAAGATATTCCTGTTTTCAGTACAAAAATTGGTAAAATAAGGACTGGGAAGACTAGGAAAAAATCTATTTGAGTGAATTGGAACAAATTAATTTGAGATAAAGGCATTTTTATACAAAAAGTATTGAAAAAGCGTTAATAAATAATTTATTTTCAATGAATATGGAGGAAAAATGTATTGAGTGGAATACAAATGAGTAATATAACTTGTTGCACATCAATATATGTGATTTTCACATTAAATAAGTGAAAAATAGTAGATTTAATTGGTTTGAAGGAAAAAATTAAAATTAAGTGAGATGATTAAACGTCATTTTCGCATTAAACTGGTGGGCTAAAAAGCTATTGTGAGAGGGCGTGTAAGGAAGGAATGTTATGTTGAGAATGGATTGTTGGCAGAACAGGTAGGGAAGTTACAAATACAGAAAGATAAGAGTAAGTAAAAGAAGGTATAAAGGGAAAAGAAAATAAATATTAAGAAAAGGAGCATACAAAAAAAAAGAGAAAGAGAAACATAAAGGGGAAAGTTAATTAAATATCAAAAAAGATAATTGGTTGAAAATTAAGTGAGACTAACCGTAATACCATAGATTGGGACAAATAACTTTACTTTTTCAACATTGAATTGTGTTAAGTCTAGATGACTAAAAGCAAATGGGTGAGAGTGAAGCACATTATAGAGTGCTTTTGGAGGTCTTCGTTGACTTGAAAAGCGCTGTATAAATGCAGACCATTTACCATTTATAACATTACTTTTATAGAAAAGCTACAAATATAAAAAAAAATATTGCAAGGGGATGAATATCTAATTAAATGCTAATAAGCATGGACATAATATGTTGTTTTGCTTTAGAAGAAGAAGAAGAAAGAAATACCACAATATTTATACACAAATAATATTACAGAGGAGAAAATGTACGGTATTGGGTAGCAACAGGCGTTAACACATGGTTCAGCGATTCTACTGGACTATCCAGGAAGTCATTATTCTGGACTATAATAGTAAACTCAGGAGTACATCTGAAAAAAAAGAAGGAATGACACATTTACTTTACTAAGGAACAGCAGGAGCTATTAAAACAAATTCCTAATAAACTATGGTCCCAGGGACCCACAGATGTAGGACTAGTAAAAGGAGCACAACCTATAATAATAAGACCCAAAACAGAACATCGGCCCAGAATAAAACAATATCCTTTAAGACCAGATGCAATGGAACGAATAAAACCAATAATAGAAGATCTAAAGAAGGCGGGAGTACTAATAGAATGTGCTGAGTCGCCCGTAAACACACCGATATTTCCTGTAAATGAGGCACCCCCATCAACATGATGGACAATTGTTCAGGATTTGATAGCAGTAAATAATACAGTGATCCAAAGGTCCCTGTTTGGTGGATCCACACACGCTATTGAACTCACTGAACCCAAAGGCAAAATATTTCACAGTGGTAGATATAAGCAACGCATTCTTCTCAGTACCAGTGCATAAAGACAATCAATTTTGGTTTGCATTTACGTTTAAAGGTAAAATATATACCTACACCAGATTACCTCAAGGGTATTGTGAAAGTCCAAGAATTTACTCTCAAGTAAGTTTCGAGCCTCTAAATAAGAGCAAACTATTAACTTATGTAGATGATATATTAGTAGAACCAGGGAAAGAAAAATAATATTGCATACTAAAAAGCAGGAAATCTGAGTCATTTCAAATAATCAAAATTTTGAAATGAGTTTGAAAATAACGACTTATTAACACAGAAAAAGAAATCGTGAGATTGGAAATTAAATTTTCTGTTTTAATCTCTAAATGAGATGTGCTTTGTTTTTAAAAGGAAAAAAAAAATACACACAGTATTAAGTATTAATTCAGATAAGGTCATGTTTATTTGTATAGCTCTTAATCTCTAAGGATATTAAGGGGCTGCAAAGAGAAAATACTATTGCAAACCGAAGATTATGATAATAATATAATATAATACAATGCGAGTTGATAAGGCAATTTATTAGTGACAAGTATATGTTGTTTTATATTGAATCAATGAGAAAAGATAGTTGATTATGATTGAAGAGAGAGGAAATGACAATTAAAAAAGATTTGACGTTGAGTTCCATTTGGCATTTTTGAGATTTTTGATGTTTAGACAGTGTGATGGTTTGGAATTTTGATAAGTTTAGCGCCAAGAACAAGATCCCCTAGGAGGACAACTGATAAAAAGTCTTTCAAGAGAAGGTGAAATAAGCCACGCTTAATTTTTAAGTATAAGCATGTTACAATTAACAAATGATTAATAAATACGTAACAAATGCTGACTTATAGTTAAAAAGAAACAATTTCTATGGAAGGAGTGTTTTCAGAAGATAACGAGAAACTGATTGAGCCTGAGTAGGTAGGATCATAGGAATTTAAAAATAGCAGATTAATTATCTTGAGACAGATCATGAGAATTTAAAAATATATCTGCATGGATAAAAAATAATGTTTACATGGTCATTTAACTTAAAGAAGAAAGGAAACAAAACGTGAACAAAAGAAAAAAAGGCTAAAATAACAGAGAAAGTATTGTTTCGTAGGAAAGAAAGATGAAACAGGAAAAAGGAGGACAGGCTATGCTATAGTAACACATGATAAAGTATTAAAGGCAGAAGCATTAACCCAACATTGTTCAGCTCAAGCTGCAGAATTAGTGATCCTAACAGAAGCCTGCAAACTTATGAAAGAACAACAACAACAATATACACAGATAGCCAGTATGCCTATGCAACAACTCACACGTTTGCACAACACTGGAAAAATAGAGGTATGATAACATCAACAGGAAAACCAGTGACACATGCAAAACTGCTAACAGAACGATTACAAGCAGTGCAGCTGCCAAAACAGTTAGCTATATGTAAATGTGTGGCCCACACACCAGAAACAAACCCAGTTTCAAAGGGCAATGCATTTGCAGATAAAATAGCAAAACAAGCTGCACAACGAGAAATAACAGTTCTAAGTCTAACAGAAAATGCCTTAAAAAAACAAAATACTACAAGAAATGCAACAACAATCGCCTAAACCAGAGCAAGAACTCTGGAAAAGAAAAGGAGCACACCTAAAAGATGGAATCTGTAAATGACAAGAAGATAAACCAATCCTACAAAAAAAATCTATACAAATGGGCAGAAATATTGAGACAAGGGAATACATGTCTCAACAGGAGGGATAGTAGGATTGATAAACCAGATATTGATAAACCTATGCTTTTAACTCCTATTAAAAAAAATAATAATAATAATAATAAAATAAAAAAATTGTAGAACATGTTTGATATGTGCAAAGCACAATGCTCAGGGTAATCTAAGACCAAAGAGAGGACAGTTTCCAAAGATAGAGAACTGTAATTAATTACCTTTTATGGACTTTATAGAACTTAACAATAGTGAAGGGAAAAAGTTATGTTTAATGATAATAGGTTCATTCTCAAAATCGATAGAGCTTTTTCCTACAAAACACCCAGATGCGCTAACAGTAGCTAAAGCATTATGCCAAGACATAATTCCATGTTATGGGATTCCAGAAAAGATCTATAGTGATAATGGTTCACATTTTGTAAATCAAAAAAATTAACTAAAATAGGCATTTCATATAGACCTAAAAGATCACTGTGCTTATCACCCATAAAGTGCAGGGTTAGTGGAAATAAAAGAATGGAACTATAAAAAAAACAGACTTAGGAAGTGTATGGAAGAAACCAAAAGACCATGGACTAAATGTCTAGAATTAGTAAAACTGTATATTAACACCATCAGTACAAATGTGCTAACACCATATGAAGTAATATTTGGTGAATTACCATTATTAAAAAATATGTGGGAAACTGATGATGAAAGTACTCTGGTTGATTACATGAGAAAAATGTTGCAGCACCAGAAGCAACTGGCGGATCATAATGATAACGATGATACACTTTTTATGTCTCCATAGGAAAGCCAATTAGTTGAACCAGGTGATTGGGTTCTGATAAAAAGCAGTAAAGATTGCAGAAAAACACATGAGCTCATTTGACACACTGTAAGAAAGTAATTAAGCATGAGTAAAATAACTGTTTCAATGTTTCTATTTTAGCATACGCTTTGATTGTTCTTAGTTGCGTCATTGTAATAGCACTGTGGTACCTACTGGAGAGCTGTTATTCCTCAACAAAACTTTCAGAGGAAGTCTGGCTACAAAGGGGGCTGCAATTATAGTTTGCAGTCGTCTCAAACCAGTGAAGATTGTCCACAACTCTGGAAGTGTTAGGAGGAATTGCATATCTGCAGGTAGAATGCTAACAGGTAGAATGGTAGCGGTAGGCGAATTGATAGTAGCAATTATAGCAACGTTTTTATTGTTATTTGAAGAAAACCTTAATGTGCAAAAGAGAAGAAGAAAAAGTAAAAGAACTCTCAGGAAGACAACTGGGATGGCGTTCCCCAGGTTTCTCCAAGAACCCCACGGGCGCTGAGATGCTTTTGCACCCGGCAGTGGTGAAGCCATATTTGACACTCCTTGCTGAGAGCTCCAACCCTGCAACTCTGGAGGGCGCTGCAGGGTCACTTCAAAACCTCTCACTGGAAGTTTGCGGCATACAACCGTGCTGCAGTGTGGTAGGAAAAAGAACTTTCCATCCTGGTGGAGTTGCTGCGAATGGACAACGATTAATGTGTCCCAGCCGTTGCAAGCACGCCTGCACCGAAAAAGGCGAATGCTGCCACCGCCAATGTCTGGGCAGCTGCACGCACGCAAACAGCGACACGGCATGCGCCGCCTGCCTGCATTATTACCACGAAGGCCGCTGCGTGCCCGACTGCCCGCCCGGCACTTTCAAGTTCGAGGGCTGGCGCTGCATCACCATGGACCTTTGCTCACAAGTTCACCTGCCCAGCGACGTTCACTTCGTCATCCACGAGGGCGAGTGCATGCCCGACTGCCCCTCCGGGTCCGCACCAACGAGAGTAATCGGATGCTGTGCAGCGCCTGCAACGGCCTATGCGACAAAATCTGCTCCACCTCCGTCATCGACTCGGTGAACGCCGCTCAGTCCCTCAAGGACTGCACCGTCATCGCCGGCAATCTGGACATCAACATCCAGCACCTTCACAACCTCTGGGACTGGACTCAGCACAACCTAACCATCCGTGCGGGACGCCTCTTCTTCCGCCTCAATACCAAACTCTGCATGTCTGAGATCCACACCATGTGGGAGAAAACCAGCGTCACGGAAAAGCCCCAGGAAGGCGACTTTCGCAATAACGGCGAAAGAGCCAGTTGTGTGAGCCACGTCCTCAGGATTTTGTCCAACAGCACGTCCAGCTATGCCATCCGCCTGATGTGGGAGCGCTACCATCCACGGGATTACGAAGGCCTTATCAGCTTTATGGTCTACTACAAAGAGGCCCCTTCTCAGAACATCACCGAATTCGACGGCCAGGACGGCTGCGGTTCCAACAGCTGGCACATGGTGGACGTGGATCTTCCAAAGGATAATAATACGGACCCCAAAGTCGCCATTCACCACCTCAAACTCTGGACCCAGTATGCCATTTTTGTCAAGGCCATTACCCTGCGGGTGGAGGACAAGCACATTCCTGGTGCAAAGAGTGACATTATTTGAATTCGAACTCGTCTGTCATTGCCGACCGTGCCCAAAGAACCCTGTGCCTACGCAAATTCATCCATGAAGCTGCTGGTCAAATGGTCGCCGCCTTTTTTTTTCCCAACGGCAACCTAACTTACTACCTCGTCAGATGGCAACGGCAGCCAGAAGACCGAGAGCTATACCTGCACAATTACTACTCCAAAGAGCTGAAGATCCCGATCCGGATCCCTGCCACGGGATTTAGCGACATGGAGGAGATCAGCAAGCCCACCAAGTCAGAATTGTCCGGGGCCAAGAAGGGTCCTTGCTGCGTTTGCCCAAAGACCCCAGAGGAAAAGGACCGGGAGAAGGATGACCGCGTCTTTCTCAAGCTCTTTGAGAACTTCCTCCACAACGCCATTTTTTTTTGCAAAGACCTCAAGATCGTCGTCGCCGGGACCTTTTTGGCCTGGCAAATGCCACTTCCTTACATTTTCCAGATCTTTTTTCAGAAGTTTTTGACTACGGTGAATCAGACGACAAAGTTTAACCTCTAAGTGTAACATGAGTACCATAACATGATTCTGTAACTGAAAATCGAGAGAAGAAGTTATTGGATGACAAAGAGAAATAGTGCAAAGTGAATAAACAGGAGGGAAATGATGGATTTAAACTCTAAAGATGTTATTCTACTATTGCACAAGCTTCTTTGCATACAATGCGCCTTTCTTGCTTGTGTTTGAAGAAGGAGGAAACAGGATAACACCTTATTTGCGGCCAGATAAGGGACCTGTCTGACCGCAGGCACGCCTAGTTTTTGTTTGCTATGGATAACATGTTATCGTATAAACAGGTCTCAACTGTTTGTTTTGATTACTCCCCTTCCCTTAGCAGAGGTGACCTTATGTAAATTAGGGCCTTCCGAACACAATAAATAGACAAGGAGCATAAGAATATTTCAGAGTATCCAGCAGACTGCCTTAGGGTAGACTATGGATATTTTCCTTGCAAGTAAGTTGTACTCACGATTCTTTGTGTCTTTTTGTATATAGGTTTTGTACATCTGTTGGGTTAAACCTGACAATAAGTGAAAATCCGCGAAGTAGCGGCGCACCTTCAAAAAAAGATTTTTTAAATTATTATTTTTTTTAGACCCGGTTAATGGGGACCAAAACCACTCGCAAAAACTGAAAATCTGCGAAGTAGCAACGCCACTTCAAAAGTAAAAAAAATAAAATATAAAATTTAATTATTATGTTTTTAGACCCGTTTAATGGGGATCAAAACCACCCACAAAAAGTGAAAATCTGCGAAGTAGTGACGCCCCTTCAAAAAAAAAAAAAAAATCTCATCTCATTATCTGCACTGCTTATCCTTATTAATCGCGAGCAAGCCCCTGACCCGCGGCGCGGGTACTTTCGGGCGCGATACGCACGACACCGCGACAAGCCGAGCGGGTCCGGCGCTCCGCGCGGAGGCCGGCCTATCGGAAGCGCAGAATCCTCCCTCCTCCTCGCGTGAGGATTACTTAATTGTTTTAATTAGCTCGCTTTAATTAGCTCGGATTTGGGCACAACACCGGCGCGCGGTTTTGGTGCGGCTTCCGCTTCACCGCCCCCTTACCCGACAGGTCCCCCCTACCCCTTTCCCTCGCGCCCGCCCGTCGGCCGGAGCCATTCGAGGGCCGTGTAGCGCCATGTAGAGCCATCGCGGCCCGAGCGGGAGACGTTACGTTGGTGACTTTTTCATCCGCGTTAACAAACGAATTTTGTAGACTACGATCGGCCTTTATTGTTTAAATTAACGCGTTATATAGACTTCGATCGCCCAATTATTTTAATTAGCTCGCTTTATGGTTTCAATAAGCGTATTATATAGAATACGATCGCTTTTGTCGAAAGCGCAGCAGAATGCGCGTTCACGCGAGGGGGGGAGGGTTCTGTACGGGAGTCGGATTTGGGCACAACACCGGGAAACGAGAACGGCGCGCCGTGCTAGGGTCGTCGGCCGAGGGGGGTTCCCGCAAAAAGTGAAAATCGGCAAAGTAGCGACGCCCCTTCAAAAAAAAAGGGGCATTACCATTACAGACCGCGAAGCTCTGAATCCGCGAAGTAGCGAGGTCCCACTGTAATTCCATTTTCTTTGCAAATACGTTTCTCAATTTTATTTCATTTTATTGTGAAGTCGCACTTATGTGTGACATCATTTCCTGTGTATGTGTCAAGGAAATAAACCACGCCTACTGACCGATTGGAGGGAGCTCGGCCGGGGAACTTGGAAAGATGGCTGCTCGGCCGTGCCCGCTCCATTCGCGAGGGAGGTTAAAACCCAAATGAGTGTTTTCATCTGAGTAATTCTGCCAACAGAGAGTTTATATCTTGTATATCTCTCAGTTTCTTTGTCTTAGCATGTATGGAGCGATCATTTTATGCCCCCACTATTATCTGACCACCTAAAAAAGCGCATGGATGTGATACTCAAAATAGTTTTTCCCCAGTGATTTAGGATCTAGTACAGGGGTGGCGAACATGCGGCTCTGGAGCCGCATGCGGCTCTTGGCCAATAAGAATGCAGCGCTTTGCCTCATCATAGAATAGAATACAATATACCTTTATTGTCATTGTTACAACATGGGATATATTGTGACAACGAAATTGGACGTGGCACTCCAGTTCCACATTTTACAGTGAGGATAAGGAAAACAAAGAGATAAAGGAACAAAGAAGATGTTTGTACTGTCCTTGTTGTATAGGCTTTGTTTTCCTCCGGAGGGTGGGTGTATGAGGGGGTGAGGGACAGACAGAGATGGGCGGATCCAACTAGATGTTTGATCTTACTGTACACACGGTCCAGTGTTTTTTTTCCCTAATTGCTCAGTCCACGTATTGAATGGATTTGGGAAGTACATTCCTTAAACATGCCCGATTAAAGTCGCCGGCGACGATAAGAGCTCCGTCGGGGTGTGCAAGCTGCTGTTTATTGATAGCAGCGGGCAGGAGATTTAGCGCTATGCTAACGTTAGCATTCGGTGGAACGTAAACAGCAAGCACAATGACCACAGTTAGCTCTCTCGGTAGATAGAAGGGTCTCCACGATACTGCTAGAAACTCTTTCTATGTACTGTGGCTCTTTGCCTCGTTTCATGTTTAGTTTTTTTTCCCTCTTAAAACACACTTGAATCCATCAGAGTTAATAAATAATATTTCGAAATTAATTTGACAGATTTGTTGTTTTTATGCTACTTACGCCACATAACTGACTGCCAATCATCTTCGTAGGTTACGTCTAATGCCAGTGTAGTGCCTAAATCCGACTCCCTTGCAAAATCCTCCCCCCCCTCGCGTGAACGCGCATTCTGCTGCGCTTCAGACAATAGCGATCGTATTCTATATAATAAGTTTAATAAACGCACTATATAGACCACGATCGCTTAATTGTTTTAATTAGCTCGCTTAATTGTTTTAATAAACTTATTACAGTGGAACCTCGGTTTTCGAACGCCTCTCAGTTCGAACAAGTCGGTGTTCGACCAAAAATTTTGAGAGATTCTTGCTTCACTGTTCGGTCAAAAATTCGGAGTTCGAACTCCGGTAATGCCTGAGTGCGTACGCTAGAGTGCGATGATGAGCGGCGTACGGGTGTGGATCGTGTAGATCACCCCCACCCCTCGTGACCAACTGTTATCACGTGCGCACTTGCCTCTTTTTGCTTTCGCTTTTATTATCGGTGAACGGAGTGTTTAAGCCCCTAACTATGCCTCCGAAGAAGGTCGGTGCAAGCAGGACAGGTGAAAAAAGAAATGTTGTTCGTACAACTATTGCCTTTAAGAAAGACATAATAGCTAAATATGAAAGAGGTGTGCGAGTTTCCGATCTTGCTAGGGAATACAGCATGCGCCTTCTGCTGACCACCAAAACGGTAAGAAATCCTATTCATAATTATTTTCTTTACGATTAGCCTGGGTTAACTCTATGATTACGTTGAACATTCAGGTAAACATTCAGGGTGTTGGAATTGAGCCCAAAATTCAGGGTGTTGGAACGGAGCCCCCTTTCCAATGAAGCGCTAGCCACTTGTGGTGCTAAATGACTTGTAAACGACCTGATTTTTTTATTTTTACACGTTCATGTTCGCAAAATCTTTCGTGCGGAAGATTACGATAACGCGAACGTACGATTAGCCTGGGTTAGCTTCATGTTTACGTTAAACATTTATGGTAAACATTCAGGGTGTTGGAACGGATTAAAACGATTTACATTATTTTTAATGGGAAAAATGATTCCGGTGATTCAACAAATCGGTTCTTGAACAGGGTTCTGGAACGGATTATGGTCGAGAACCGGGATTCCACTGTATATCGAATAAGATCGCTTTTGTCGGAAGTGCAGCAGAATACTTCAATTCCGTTCACGTGAGAGAGGGGATTTTGCGGGGGAGTCAGATTTAGGCACTACACCGAGAAAATCAAGTAAACATTTGATGAGCGTGCAGACTGATCCCCTCATGGTCAAAATGCAAAGCGAAACGGAAATATGAAGATGAACACAGGGCATTTCAGGAAGATAGGGAAGATGCTTACTTGTTTATTGAACAGAATGTCAAATCACTCTGTTTATCATGCAGTACCATGATATCCCATTTCAAGACTTCAAATCTTCAGTGTTATTTTAGCACACCCCATGCTAATATTGACACGGAATTACCCAAAGTTACTGAACTACCCAAGCAAAAATTGAGCACCGTGAAAAGCCAGGTAAAAAGAACTTAATGAAAAATAAACAATAACATTTTGATACTAAGTATCAAAATGTAATGATAACAAATCCCAACATTTGTTTGTGCATTCAAATGTTTTTTTTGTATTTCACTTTGAATAAAATTTATTTGAACCATTTTTTTACCTTACATTTTGCCCTTGTGTAGTTTGGAAAAAACCACCTGACTGAATATGCTTGTGTGAATATTTTAATATTCCATTTATTTAAATTTTACAGGTTATATGTGTGCATCTGAAGTGTGTATAATGGAAGCTAGAGCTCTTGTTGGTGATAGAAAGGAGTGGAGAGGTGTTGTGAAAGGATAGTGGGATTGTGGAAGCGTTCTTAAGGATGGGCTGGGCACCCGTATGATGCGGCAGGGGTAAACCAGTGAAAGCTGTCGGGCCCTGCTGTTGAACAAAAGAGCGTGTTGTGTCACCCTGACCCGAGTGACATGGCCGCTTTCTGGTGTCCCGTTTCATCTGGAGGGACAAAAGCATGACCAACTTGGGTGCCGAGGTGCCTAACTTGTTTGGGTGTTTGGGCAATTGGGTTGGCCATAGTCCAAAAATTTTTGTGTGTGTTTTAGCTATTTTTTTTCCCTTTTATTTTCTTTGTAATTGTATGTGTTGTCTTGCTGTCGGTCACCCCTCTTGAGGGATATGACCAAGGTAGATAGATAGATAGGTTATATGTGTGCATCTGAAGTGTGTTCAGTAGTTGTGTGTGTCAGAGAGAGGAAGATAATTAGATAGCAGTGTTCTCGTTTGCCCGCGTCCCTGCGTCCTAGACGCATCATTTTTGCTGGGGATGCATTGTGTCAAATCATTGAGCGTCCCCGGGACGCAACTTTTTTGACACAAAATTGTCATTATTACCCGATACTTTTTTTTAACAAAGATTTACCGCACTCAACCTTTCGTCAGGCAGATACGCCTTTGTTGTTTTGGTCTCGCCGGTCGAGTTTTTGTTTGTTGTGGTGGAAGTCAGTCTCTTTTTAGATAACCGGCTTTTTCGGCTCAACTCATTAAAGAGAGCGGTTCTCAAACAGCTCACTTGCTTTGATGCATTACATTACGAATTATGATGTTGTATAAATAAGTTAAGAAAAAAAGGAAGTATAAAAGGAGAAAATAAAAAAAGACAGGTTTGTGGTTATCCCTTTAATCAATATATTACCAACAATAATTTAATGCAGAAAATGAACTAATAATTTGAATAAGAAAATGTATTATTCTACTTAACTATATTTGCATGTATTTTTTCCTTCTACAGTGAACGTCCAAGCGACTTCATTTTGAACTTTATTTTTAATAATAAATCTTACTCATGTCGAGCAACTCAGTGTCTCACAACAAAATGTTGATTAACAATATATGATATAAGGAAACACATGTACAATATAACATGTTAAACTACATAAACACATTTGAAAAAAAAAAATATGGTGTAAGATTTTTTTGTATTTTGTAAGGGAAAATATGACAGTTTATAAGTGCATGGAGCCGTGGAGGTTGACAGGTATGAGTATGCCTCCGAAAAAACAGTTAGTATTAGGTGAAAATCAACACAAAATTGGTCATTTCTTCAGTGTCAGTAATAAGTCCAAACATAATGCAGAAAGTGATAACAACGTCAATAATTCCGGCAGGAATAAAACGGCAGATAAATTCTTCGGAAGATCGCGGAGGCAAGGAAAACTAGTGTGTTGAAGGCAACGATTCGATGAAAGACAATAAACAAAAGAATATAAATTAATATAATTATTTCAGCAATATTATTTTGTATCATGTAAAATATTGTATTACCAATAAACTGTGAGGATTAAACTGAATGAATATATAGATTTATATTATATATTTGTCGCCGATTTACAATTTCAACCTCGATAACACTACATTTTGAGGACCCATAGATCTCTGTTGGGACCCATAAATTTTTAGCATGCGAGTCCCCGGGACCCATCACTTTTCAGAGGTAAAATGAACACTGAGATAGTGAGAAGAAATGTGTGTGTGATGAGATGAGAGAGATGTGCCTTTGTGTGGAGGGGTTATGTGACCTCTCGGGTAGTTGCCGTGTTATCTCTGTCTGAGGTGCATTTGATGTGTGTATTGAGGGTGGACACTTTCCTTGAAATCAACACAGGAACAATTCCGTAAATTCCGGACTATAAGCCGCTACTTTTTTCCCAAATGTTCAGCCCTGCGGCTTATTCAGTGAAGCGGACAATTTATGGATTTATTTTTTTTTTTTTTCGGCGCTAGAGTATAAAAGGTAAGATTAAGACCAGTAGAATATGTGCGCCAAGAAAGACTGCAACCTCTAAATCTAAGCATACATTGTCTGCAAAGTTAAGGTACGTTCCGATAATGAGGAAGACGCCCTTGATGGCGATAGTTATGAGGAGGAAGTTGAGAACGATCTTCCGTGAATCTCACAATTACGGGATGCTTTATTTTATCAGGCACGTTTGATACATTGCGAGCGTGATCCTACTAGCGTGTTGGTACCTTTCAAAGGCACGATTTGGGATGAAAGTCATATTATTAATATTATTAAAGCTTTGAAAACTATCGGTGTACCGTCTTTCTTCGTAAATATGTGTAACCATGTATAATATGTAATTGCAACTGTATATTTTTGTAATGTATTTATTTTAGAGATTTATTCTGTTATGTGTTCTACGGGCGAATCAAAAAGAAGGGGCGGAGCACACGCGGGCTGATGGGAATTGAGGTAAAGCTGAGTTACCGGTAGATCTGTCTGTTGTCGCAGCGGACAATAGTGGATATATATTTTTCCCACCCTTAACTTTGGAAATATACATTTTGATTGCTTGGATTACCTTTAACGGGACCCGGACTTTACAAGTCTGCATCATACGTTAATTACGGGTATCATTTGTCTATTGAGACTCTAGATTTGAGCACTAACCCTTAAAAAATCCCCAAGCTTTAGGGCTAGGACCTTAGCTTGGCCTTTTGGCTGAGAGTAAGTGTCCCGGCTCCTAGGCTTTGTAGCGTATTATAAACTGACCGATAACGGATAATGGATAATGAATAACGAAGATAGATCAATAACCCTTAAACCCCCCCCCCCTAGGCTAACGGTGCATTCGCAATGATCGCAGCAAGGCTTTAGGGCTAGGACCTTAGCTTGGCCTTTTGGCTGAGAGTAAGTGTCCCGGCTCCTAGGCTTTGTAGCGTATTATGAACTGACAGATAACGGATAATGGATAACGAAGATAGAACAATAACCCTTAAAAGATGGAAAATAATGTTTTTAATTGTGTGTGTTTGTGTGTGTCTATCTGTCATGGCAGGTCATTGCGTGGTGTTGCTCTTTGACTCTCACAGTTAAAAATTTCGGCTCTTTGTGTCAAACTTGTTCGCCACCCCCGATCTACTATCAGTATTGTCACACACAGGTTTCCATCAATGCTGAAGTCATGTCTGAAGAGCTGGATGACGCTGTACACCGAAAAACAACAGTGATCAGATGATGAAGGTGCTGTATCTGAGTCAGCTCAGGAGGCTTCTCCTACCTGTGGTAACCATGGTAAACAGTATCTGTTTCATGTGGATAAGCACATACTTATTCAAAAATCCAGCCTGGAGAGGGATGGGTGCTGCCAAGCTTTACTTGTTCTAGACACAGGAAGTGGTGCTACGACCCTGGCGGTTAAGGGATCCATGAACCCCACTTTCTTCAGTTCTGAGCGAGTTTCAAACGTCAAACTGCGTTTGAACGCATCATGTCGAATGATATTAATGTTTATGCTCCCTTTAGAAGATTATACCTGTCGACTTGTACTTTTTCCCCGAATGTAATACATTATTTGATCATTTCAAATGAGTGTGGTCGATTGCAATTTTTGTACAGGAAAAGACAAAAAAATTCAAAAGATCAATCTCGTCTCAGTCACTGATAGTAGAAAATGCGGTCATTATAGATTGATCAAATTGTTGCAGTATTAATCCAGAGTATTTTGGCCACACATGTAAAATAAAAAGTGCATTTGGGCAATACCATTTTCTTTTGATGAACAGATTTACCAAGTTCTGCTCTGCCTTCCTCACTCTAATGTCAACAATGAGAGTTCAGTCATGTCAGGAAAGTACATACAGAGTATAGGAAGACAATGATAACTAATAATTTAACATCTTTATTTGCAAAATAAACTAAATTGTGACTGTTTCTGCTACAGAGTAAAACCATCCATAGAACAGATGAAGACCGCGAAAAGCTGCACTGCTACGTATAATCGGATCATTTTCGCATGATGTCACGCGCATCCCCTACTGTGAACAATCTGCCACATTGGATGGAACCACCATATGCGGTTTGATGTTAAATTTGTAGGATTTTCAAATGAAATAAGAA
Organism: Urocampus carinirostris; assembly: GCF_059441175.1. NCBI lineage: Eukaryota > Metazoa > Chordata > Actinopteri > Syngnathiformes > Syngnathidae > Urocampus > Urocampus carinirostris. The sequence goes on from NC_142353.1 coordinate 41,211,333, forward strand.
TGTAAGGTGTTCATTTTGTGACTTTACCATTCATTTGTAAGTACTATAAAACGGTGAAAACGTATTTTGTGACTTGCTGCGAAATGTCATTGCATGGAACTGTGAAAATATATACCATTTAACTTATTTGGGGGATTTTGTTGCTGCTTAATATTGTTGCACTTCTTTTCATTGCAATATGGTTCGGATGCACTAATATTTTTCATAGCAGTATTATTATACTGAAGGTCAGTGAGTACCATGTAGTAAAAAAAATCTTGTTTCTGTCTTTTATCCAGATAGTCTTCCATCTTTTAATCTCTTGACAGTCTTTATTCAATGTTTACCCTAGAGTGCCATGTCTAATCTAATAGCATACAACTTTTAATCCGTCCTTACCAATGACAAGAAGGATAATTTAATTCAGTATTGATACCTGGTAAATTGAAGCCAGAACAAGAAGCTCACAATATGCCCTTTAGAAATAGTGGAGGTGCGTCATAAACAATCACTGAAAATATTGCGCCGTTTCCCGAGAAAGCACAGTGTCCTTGAAAGACTAGCCGAAAAGAATGCACCCTTATCCAGTGAGTGAAGGGCAGAGATAGGCTCTGAATGAACGCAACATTACTCCCAGGGACAGGCAGCACGGCGGCGCAGTGGTTAGCGCGTGTGCGGCACAGTTCTAAGGTCTTGGGAACCTCCTGTGTGGGTTCAAATCCAGCTACCGGACTTACTGTGCGGAGTTTGTATGTTCTCCCCGTGCTTGCGTGGGTTTCCTCCGGGCACTCCGGTTTCCTCCCACATTCCAAAGACATGCATTTCAGGTGGATTGGCCGGTCCAAATTGTCCCTAGGTGTGAATGAGCGAGCGAGTTGTCTGTCCCTGTGTGCCCTGCGATTGGCTAGCAACCAGTTCAGGGTGTCCCCTGCCCGCCGCCCGATGATTGCTGGGATGGGCTCCAGCACCCCCGCGACCCTACTGAGGATAAGCGGTGCAGCTAATGAGATGAGACTCTGCAAAACTAAAAAAACCTGATAGTTCGCTGTTTGTCTGCTGAAACGAGTCCTATAGACCACCTTATCGGAACCCCTCCCCTCTACACCACTTTGCCAGTGAACATTGGTTATCCTGACTTAGCCCGGAACAGCCAATCTGATCGCTATATTATAAATGTCAATCACAATAATAAACTCACATCCATCCAGCATAACCGCCACTACTCAGGTTGCCTGGATGTTGTTCACGTGATTTTTCTATTTTTACAAGCTAATCTCATTGAGCAGCCTGGCGGATGAGTGGTTCTGAGGTCATGAGATTGAACCTTCCTGTGTGGAGTTTGCATGTTCTCCCTGTGCTCGCGTGGGTTTCCTCCGAGCACTCCGGTTTCCTCCCACAAACATGCATGTCAGGTTAAACATGCAAGTACAAATTGTCCCTTGGTGTGAATGAGCGATTGAGTAGTCTGTCTCTGTTTGCGCTGTGACTGGCTGGCAACCAGTTGAGGGTGTCCCCTGCCCACTGCATGAAGATTGCTGGGATGGGCTACTGCACCCCCACGACCCTACTGAGGATAAGCATGCAGATAATGGATGGATAAAGGATAATCTCATTGAAACACAGATTAGGTTCACACTGCAGAGAAATCTGAATTTTCTTTTGCAGGGAAGCAACCTGCATTCAATTCATCAAAGTCAGTATGAACAGCACACGATTTTTTTCACACCAGACTCAGGCCACTTTCATATGAGGTCCTAAATTCGGTGCAAATTTGGCCGATACGGGTTTTTCAGGGCCGATACCGATTATTACTATTAAGAGGAGACCGATAACTGATATTTGCATTAGCTGTAGAAGCTTAAAATTTCCACAAGAGCATTTTAATACTGCAAAAAGAAACAAAGAATAATCGTTATAAATTCAAATAAAACATTACTACCGCAATGAAAAGTTTTACAGGTAATAAATTAGAATTTTAGCACAACTAACCAATCCTTCACTTTCACGAGACTAAAGTGTGGTGGTTAACACAGGGAAATCCAATAAAACCAGGGTCTCAGTCACAATTGTGCCCTGGTCACAGTTATCAGTGAACAACTACAAGCAATAAACATGCATTACAATAAGGCTTTTATGGCACATGGTTAATATAGTACTCTATATAAAGCCTACTTGTGTACTACTTGTCGTGGTTGTGAACATTGGTGTAACAGAGCGAGTGTGACACGACATTGGTGTAACCGTAAATTTTTAAGTATGAGTGCACTATAATTGACAAACCTTAACAAATATGCAGGGTTGGGTAGGGTTACTTTAACTGGATTACTTTCAATTACTTTTGGATTACTCCAATCCCAAATATGCTAATAAAAGACAAAAGAAACTAAATATGAATAAAATTACTAAAATTTGTGCAGGCTTGGGGAGTACCGGAACACATGGAATGGCAAAAATGATGTTGGCAAACTGCTTGGATTTATTTTCATTTTGTTTCTGTCGCATTTTATGTTAGTTTTGCCGGAGATCAAAGGCAGGAGAGAAAGCTTACCACATGTTGTGAGTCATAATTTTATTCATATTTAGTTTCTTTAGTCTTTTTTGGCATTGGAGTAATCCAAAACTAATTGAAAGTAATCCAGTTGAAGTAACCCTACCCAACCCTGCAAATATGTAACAGATGTTGACTTATATTTTGGTTGAATTAAACAAAACCAATTTGCCTATCCTATGGAAAGAGCATTTTAAAAGACAATGAGGAACAGATTAATTGATCTGAGAAAGATTATATGAATTAAAAAAAAAAAAAAATTCATCGATCTTGAGACAGATCGTGAGAATTTAAGAATATAATTACATGGAAAATATATGGATAACTGATTAAGCATAAAATAAATTCTACATAGTTATTTAACTTATCTAAAAATTTGGGCTATTGAATAACCAAGCTGATTTACCAGTGCATCCCAATATGTAAGCATGATTGATTTATCAGGATTCGAATTTGCACTACTGTAAATTCCGGACTATAAGCCGCTACTTTTTTCCCCAAACGTTCAACCCTGCGGCTTATTCAGTGATGCGGCCAATTTCTGTAATTTTTCTAACACCCGCCAGCGGCGCTCGAGTTCAGGGCACATGACGCAGCTTACAAACTAAACGCAATCGAGCAGTCCGATAAAGAAGGAAACAGAGCTACTGCACTCACTTTACCTTGCGAGCGTGTTGCTAGCGTGTTTTTGACTAAGGGAGCGTGGGGCGACGTCTATATGACAAAGTCTCTTTCCCATACTAAAGGAGGACAACTTTGATGACGACAGTTATAGGGAGGAAGATGAGAACGGTTTACCGTGATTTCTACATGTACGGTATGTTTATTTTACAGGCCCGTTAACTGTTTTGCGAACGTGTTGTTAGTAGCGTTTTGCTACCCTTCACAGCAACTGTTTGGGATGAAAGTTATAATATTATTAAAACTTTGAAAACTCTCTCGGTGTACAGTCTTTCTTTGTAAATATGTGTTACCCATGTACAATATGTATTTGCAACTGTATATTTTTGTAATGTATTTATTTGTATTTATTATGGACACTTATTCTGATAAGTCTTGCACTGACCAATTAAAAAGAAGGGGCGTAACAGACGCAGGGGATGACGGGAAGTGAGAACCGGTAAAGGTGATTGTTTGTGGACACGGCAGACAAAAGTGGATGTATATTTTTCCCACCCGTACCTTTGGAAATATACACTTTTTTTCCTTGGATTACTTTTAAAGGGACCTGGACTCTGCAGGTCTGCATCAAACCTTAAGTACCGGTATCATTTTTCCATTCATTTTGCATGGCTGTGATTGCTGAACTGAGTACTTTATGTTCAGTTAAAATCGCGGGACTCAAAGTGGAATTCGGGTTAATTTTGTGAATGCGTTACAAGTTTTAACATGGGCGCACGTGGCATATATACAGGTGCGGCTTGTGTAAGTACAAACGCGGTTATCCTCTTAAATTTTGATTGGTGCGGCTTATAATCAGGTGCGCTCTATAGTCCGGAATTAACGGTAAATAGAATGGAAATAAATTTTTGAAAGACAATGGACTCTCTAAAGGACATATTGAACTACAGTTTGCTGTGATGTGGGAAACAGGCAGAAAAAATTAACAAAACATTCATTCACCCATTGTCTGCGCCACTTATCCTCCTGTCACAGTGGTGCTGGAGCCCATCCCAGCTGTCTTCGGGCAGTTGGCAGGGGACACCCCGAACCGCTTGCCAGCCAGTTGCATGGCAACTAACAAAGACAATGGAGCCATTTCTTTTTTTTTGAGATGGACACATTTTGCAAATATTCTCTTGATGGGGCAAGCAACATTCAATCAGTGGTCTTTTATACTATATTCTACATTTTTACTTAAACACATTTATATTTATTCATCAGTTGTGCAGTTGCGTTTTCGAGTTGTTTTCAGGAGTGAGCGCCTCCAAGGTCAAGAGCAATAAGCTGTTAGCTTTTCCTTCCGCCGCCGCCTCAGTCCATCCCCGGAAGAGATAAAAATCCAGGGAGCACCCGCTGGTGATCAGCTTTTGCTTGCAGTCCAATTTAATTAATTAATTTATTTTCAATGTAACAATCTGGTAAAGCTACGAGCTGTGGTGTTTGTTTTCGATGGTCATTTGTGCATGCGCTGTTTGGCCAACTGGCAGCTTACATTGCTAAAATTCGCCCTATGCTGTCTCAGTCGGATGCGGAGATTATAATTCATGCGTTTGTTACCCCCCGTCTCGATAACTGTAATGTCCTACTCTCCGGTCTCCCGAAGTCCAAAATCAAGACCCTTCACCTGGTACAAAATGCTGCAGCAAGGCTTTTAACGAAGACAATTAAGTTTGATCACATTACCCCGATTTTAGCTGACCTGCATTGGCTCCCTGTTAGCTTAAGATGTGATTTTAAGGTTCTGTTGGTAGTATACAAAATCATACATGGACTTGCTCCCTCATATCTTTCAGATATAATTTCGCCATATGTTCTGGTCCGGAGCCTTCGCTCTGAAAATGCTGGTTTACTAGTGATTCCAAGAGCCAAGAAGAGATACGCAGGTTTGAGATCGTTCTCCATTCGGGCCCCGGTGCTGTGGAATGCTCTTTCCCCTGAGATTCGATCTGCAACCTCAGTGGAAATGTTTAAATCCAAGCTTAAAACACACTTCTACTCTATAGCATATGAATAACCTGTGTTTTATGTTGACAATATCTGTGTATTATTTGCCCTCATGTAGGATTTAGATCAGGTGATGGTGTCATAATAGTCTGGTTTGCAATAATCTGTGGTCTGTACAGCCCTTTGAGACTCTTAGTGATTAAGGACTATACAAATAAACATGACTTGACTTCCCTTACACTAGCCGTTCAAAGTCGTGCATGCACATCTTGCCAACTTTGCCTCGCCTTTACTAGTTAGTGCCTTTAAAAACATGCTTCTCATTGGCCGGCCATGTTAAACCGCGAAATGTGACAATTCTTGTTGGCCCAACACTCCGTCAATCAAATAAAAACTGGAACTATGAATTCTTTAAAAAAACCGCAGTGGTTTGCGGTTACACTATCGCACTACGTCATATCGCGATACCGATTCGATTTCAGTTAATCGTGCAGCCCTAGTTAATAATGTAGCAAATATTGATGTTATAACACAGTAACTTGTTGGTAGCTAACCAATGGTCAATTACTGATTTAAATGCATGATTAGGGCTGAACCACTCCAGGATTTAAGAGGCACCAAATGTCAATTAGACCTTGATCAACACAGACTTTGGAAATGATTGGATTGGAGTGATTGCTGTAGAAAACAGAAGGAAATCAGTCAAGGAAATCATCATTTGTTAGATTTAGGTCACCTCCTTATACAATGGTGTTTACGTATTGCAGTTAGCATGTTCGCCTAACAGCAGAAGTCAATGGAAGGAGACCAGAGGAAGGTCGCGATTGGCGTGGATGGATGGTGTTATGAGTGGTGGGATGTTGGGATGTTTGGACGTGTTCTAAGGGATGTGCAGGGCACCCGTATGATGCAGCAGGGGTAAACCAGTGAAAGCTGCCGGGCCCTGATGTTGATCAGAAGAGTGTGTTGTGTCACCCTGACCCGAGTGACATGGCCGCTTTCTTATGTCCTGTTTCATCTGGAGCACAGGTGTCAAACAGGCGCCCCATGGGCCAGATCAGGCCCGCTAAGGGATTGAATCTGGCCCGCGAGACAAGACTCAGAGAAGGGCAAGAGAAAAACAAGCTGCAGGTTGAAATATGTCCACTTGATGTTGCCAAAGCCAGGTGCCTCTCACAAAGACACTGTACTTGTATTAATTTCTCTCTCTTTCTTTTCCACCCCTTTTCTCCCACTCTGTCTCTTTCACTCTACGCATCTCTCTTTTTCTCTTCCTTTGTCTCTTTCTCTGTGTCTTTGAACCTCTTTTGCTCTAACTTCCTTTTTCCTTTTCTCTCTTTTCTCTTTCTCTCTTCATACCCTGCGCGCTTTCTTTTCTCTTTTCTCTCCTTCTGTCTTTCTATTTCTCTTTGAATTTCTTTCTTCCTCTCCCCTTCTTTTCCCCCTCTCTCACGACTTTTTATCTTTTGTTTCTCACGCCCTCTCCCTCTCTCTCTTTTTCTTTCTCTGTCCTGCCCTCTCTCCTTTTCCCTCCCTCTTTCTCTTATTTCTTTATCTCTCTTTTTCTTTCTCTTTAATCTACTACTCCGGCCCCCGACAGAATGTTTGTTCTATCGTGTGGCCCCTGAGTTAAAATAAGTTTGACACCCCTGATCTGGAGGGACGAAAGCATGACCAACTTAGGTGAGGAGGTGCCTAACTTGTTTGGGTGTTTGGGCATTTGGGTTGGCCATGGCCCAAAAATGTTTGTGTGTGTTTTTAATGCCTTTTTTCCCCCTTTTTATTTTCTTTGTTATTGTATGTGTTCGTCTTGCTGTTGGTCACCCCTCTTGAGGGTTATGACCAAGGTAGATGGATAGATGTTCATCTAACGAGTTTAAGGCACATGACGCAGCTTACAAGCTAAACGCAATCGAGCAGTTCGATAAAGAAGGAAGCAGAGCTACTGCACGCAAACTTTACCTTGCGAGCGTGATGTTAGCGTGTTTTTGAATAAGGGAGCGTGGGACAAAACAAGGGAGCGTGGGACGACATCTATATGACAAAGTCTCTTTTCCATACTAAAGGAGGACAACTTTGATGACGACAGTTACAGGGAGGAAGATAAAATCGGTATACCGTGATTTCTTCATATACGGTATGTTTTTTTTAACAGACCCGTTAACTGTATTGCGAGCGTGTTGTTAGTAGCGTTATGCTACCCTTCACAGGCACGGTTTGGGATGAAAGTTAGAATATTATTATTAAAGCTTTGAAAACTCTCTCGGTGTACCGTCTTTCTTTGTAAATATGTGTAACCCATGTATAATATGTATTTGCAACTGTATATTTTTGTAATGTATTTATTTGTATTTATTATGGACACTTATTCTGATAAGTCTTGCACTGACCAATTAAAAAGAAGGGGCGTAACAGACGCGGGGATGACGGGAAGTGGGGACGGGTAAAGGTGAGTGTTTGTGGACACAGCAGACAATAATGGATATATTTTTCCCACCCTTACACTTTTTTTCCTTGGATTACTTTTAATGGGATGTGGACTCTGCAGGTCTGGATCAAATCTTAAGTACCGGTATCATTTCCCGTTCATTTTGCCGACTGTGGTTCTTGAACTGTGTACTCTATATTCAGTCAAAATCACGGGACTCAATTAGGGTTTGGGTCAATTTTGTGATTGGGTTACATATTTAAATGTGGGCGCATGCGGCTTATATACAGGTGTGGCTTGTGTAAGTACAAAAGCGGTCATCCTCTTAAAATGTGGTGGGTGCGGCTTATAACCAGGTGCGCTCTATAGTCCGGAATTTACGGTATTTTTGTTTTTGCTTGTTTGACAAACACTTTATTCTTCTTGTTTAATATCATAGAACATTTTTTGTGCCTTCTTTTTATTTTTTTGTCAAGAATAAAGAAGAGGAAATTAATAACGTGTTATTTTGGGGGCGGCAGTGGCTCAGGAGGTAGAGCGCTCGTCTTGGGATCAAGAGATCGCAGTTCGAATCCCAGCTCCTCGGGTTACATGTCGAAGTGTCCTTGGGTAAGACACTGAACCCCTAATACCCCCAATAAGCAGGTTAGCGCCTTACATGGCTGCACGGCCGCTGTTGGGAAATGTGAAGCACGCTGTAAAGCGCTTTGGGAAGTCTTGACTTGAAAAGCGCTATATAAATGCAGAT